>NC_133419.1:77848333-78222500 GCF_049350105.2 Macaca mulatta | reverse complement strand
GTTATGAATGAGAACATGCAGTATTTCGTTTTCTGTTGGGATAGTTTGCTGAGAATGATGGTTTCCAGCTTCATCCATGTCACTGCAAAAGATGTGAACTCATCCTTTTTTATGGCTGTGTAGTATTCCATGGTGTATATGTGCCTTTTTTTTTTTAAGGTAGAGTCTCATTCCTGTCGTGCAGGCTAGAATGCAGTGGCACGATCTCAACTCACTGCAACCTCTACCTCCTAGGTTCAAGCAATTCTCCTTCCTCAGTCTTCCGAGTAGCTGGGATTAAAGGTGTGCATGCGCGCGCCAGCATGCCTGGCTAATTTTTGTATTTTTAGTAGAGACGGGGTTTCACCATGTTGGCCATGCCAGTCTCGAACTCCTGACCTGAGGTGAGCCACCCACCTTGGCTTCCCAAAGTGCTAGGATTACAGGCATGAACCACTGCGCCTGGCCTATGTGCCACATTTTCTTTATCCACTCTATCATCGATGGACATTTGGGTTGGTTCCAAGTCTTTGCTCTTATGATTTGTGCTGCAATAAACATATATGTTCATGTGTCTATAGTAGAATGATTTATAATCCTTTAGGTATGTACCCAGTAATGGGATTGCTGGGTCAAATGGTATTTCTAGTTCTAGATCCTTGAGGAATCGCCACACTGTCTTCCACAATGGCTGAACTAATTTACACTCCCACCAACAGTGTAAAAGCATTCCTATTTCTCCACATCCTCTCCAGCAATCATTGTTTCCAGACTTTTTAATGATTGCATTCTAACTGGCGTGAGATGGTATCTCATTGTGGTTTTGATTTGCATTTGCCTAATGCCCAGTGATGATGAGCATTTTTTCATATGTCTGTGGCTGCATAAATGTCTTCTTTTGAGAAGTGTCTGTTCATATCCCTTGCCCACTTTTTGATGGGGTTGTTTGGTTTTTTCTTGTAAATTTGTTTAAGTTCTTTGTGGATTCTGGATATTAGCCCTTTGTCAGATGGATAGATTGCAAAATTTTTTTCTCATTCTGTAGGTTGCTTGTTCACTCTGATGATAGTTTCTTTTGCTGTGCAGAAGCTCTTTAGTTTAATTAGATCCCGTTTGTCAATTTTGGCTTTTGTTGCCATTGCTTTTGGTGTTTTAGACATGAAGTCTTTGCCCATGCTTATGTCCTGGATGGTATTGGCCAGATTTTCTTCTAGGATTTTTTGGTCCTAGGTCTTACATTTAAGTCTTTGATCTGTCTTGAGTTGATTTTTGTATAAGGTTTAAGGAAGGGGTCCAGTTTCAGTTTTCTGCATATGGCTAGCCAGTTTTCCCAACACCATTTATTAAATAGGGGATCTTTTCTCCATTGTTTGTTTGTGTCAGGTGTGTCAAAGATCATATGGTTGTAGATGTGTGGTGTTATTTCTGAGGCCTCTGTTTTGTTCCATTTGTCTGTGTATCTGTTTTGGTACCAGTAGCAATGCTGTTTTGGTTACTGTAGCCTTGTAGTATAGTTTGAAGTCAGGTAGCTTGATGCCTCCAGCTTTGTTGTTCTTGCCCAGGATTCTCTTGGCTATGCAGGCTCTTTTTTGGTTCCATATGAAGTTTAAAGTAGTTTTTTTTCCAATTCTGTGAAGAAAGTCAGTGATAGCTTGATGGGGATAGCATTGAATCTGTAAATTACTTTTGGCAGTATAGCCATTTTCACGATATTGATTCTTCCTATCCATGAGCATGGAATGTTTTTCCATTTGTTTGTGTCCTCTCTTATTTCCTTGAGCGGTGGTTTGTAGTTTTCCTTGAAGACGTCCTTCACATCCCTTATAAGTTGGATTCCTAGGTATTGTATTCTATTTGTAGCAATTTTGAATGGGAGTTCACTCATGATTTGGCTCTCTGTTTGTCTGTCATTGATGTATAGGAATGCTTGTGATTTTTGTACATTGATTTTATATCCTGAGACTTTGTTGAAGTTGCTTATTAGCTTAAGGAGATTTTGGACTGAGACAATGGGATTTTCTAAATACACAATCATGTTATTTGCAAACAGAGACAATTTGACTTCCTCTCTTCCTGTTTGAATACGCTTTATTTCTTTCTGTTGCCTGATTGCCCTGGACAGAACTTCCAATACTATGTTAAATAGGAATGGTGAGAGAGGGCATCCTTGTCTTGTGCCGGTTTTCAAAGAGAATGCTTCCAGTTTTTGCCCATTCAGTATGATACTGGATGTGGGTTTGTCATAAATAGCTCTTATTATTTTGAGATATGTTCCATCGATATCCAGTTTATTGAGAGTTTTTAGCACGAAAGGCTGTTGAATTTTGTCAAAGGCCTTTTCTGCATCTATTGAGATAATCATGTAGTTTTTGTCATTGGTTCTGTTTATGTGATGGATTACATTTATTGATTTGCATATGTTGAACCAGCCTTGCATCCCAGGGATGAATTTGACTTGATCGTGGTGGATGAGCTTTTTGATGTGCTGGCTGGATTCGGTTTGCCAGTATTTTACTGAGGATTTTCACATTGATGTTCATCAGGGATATTGGCCTGAAATTTTCTTTTTTTGTTGTGTCTCTGTCAGGTTTTGGTATCAGGATGGTGCTGGCCTCATAAAATGAATTAGGGAGGTTTCCTTCTTTTCCTATTGTTTGGAATACTAATAAGAAAAGAGAGAAGAATCAAATAGACACAATAAAAAATGATACAGGAGATAAACCTCTTTCTTTTGTAAATTGCCCAGTCTTGGGTATATCTTTATCAGCAGCATGAAAACAGAGTAATACAATAACTTGATACCAGTAGAGTGGGGTGTTGCTGAAAAGATACCTGAAAATGTAGAAACGACTTTGGAACTGGGTAACAGGCAGAGGTTGGAACAGTTTGGAGGGCTCAGAAGAAGATACGAAAATGTAGGAAAGTTTAGAACTTCCTAGAGCCTTGTTGAATGGTTTTGACCAAAAGCCTGATAGCAATATGGACAATAAGGTCCAGGCTGAGGTGGTCTCAGATGGAGATGAGGAACTTGCTGGGAACTGGAACAAAGACGACTCTTGTTCTGTTTTAGCAAAGAGACTGGCAACATTTTCCCCTGCCCTAGAGATTTGTGGAACTTTGAACTTGAGAGAAATGATTTAGGGTTTCTGGCGGAAGAAATTTCTAAGCAGCAAAGCGTTCAAGAGGTGACTTGGGTGCTGTTAAAGGATTTCAGTTTTATAAGGGAAGCACAGTATAAAAGTTTGGAAAATTTGATAGTAACTAAGTCTCATGAGAGCTGATAGTTATTTTAAGGGGGAGTTTTCCTGCACAAGCTCTCTTTGCCTGCTACCATCCGTGTAAGATATGACTTGCTGCTTCTTGCCTTCTGCCAAGATTGTAAAGCCTCCCGAGCCATGTGGAACTGTAAGTCCAATAAACCTCTTTCTTTTGTAAATTGTCCAGTCTCAGGTATGTCTACAACAGCAGTGTGGAAATGGAATTAATACAGTAAATCAACATGAAAATGGACTAATACAGGCTCTTAGGCAGCCAGCGTGGCATGGTTGATGGCAGTGGCAGGACTACCCTCTCAGTCCTGAGCAGTGTGTACTGGTGTTGGCAGTGGCTGTGATAGACTGGGCCAGCTACTCCCAAGGCCTGCAGGTGGCATCTGCAGGTAGTTATAGCTGTGGTGGTAGCTGCGGGTGGACAGGCCCAACCTCAGACCCCTGGGAAGTGTGCTCACATACCAACAGTGGTAGGCTGGGCAGTCCCCTGTTTCCAGAATATGTGTCTGGGATGGCGTGAATGGGGGTGAAGCTGGGCCAGAAGGACTTATCCTCAGGCTCCCTGTTGGTGTGTGCAGGTGCAATCAGTGGTGGGCAGGTGTGGGGCATTCCCCAGGTCCTGGGCAGAATAATTGACTTGGGGACCATCAGGGATGTGTTGAGGCCCTGCCACTGTGGAGGATGGAACTGCCTTCTATGGTAGTAGCTTAGACTGGTGGGTAGGGAGCACAAGCTCTGCTCACATCTCAGCTCCTCATCAGCCTGTGGGGTGCTCGCTCCTCAGCTCTGGCCACAGTGGCCTGCAACTTGCTCATGCTTCAACCCTAGCAGTGGTAGCCTGTGCCTTGCTTGTGCCTCAGCCCCGGTGGCAGTAGTCCATGCATCGCTTGTGCCTCAGCCCTGGTGGCATTGGGCCCCAGGACAATGGGCAATCTGTTGGGGACAGGACTCTAAAATGACACCTTGCTACAGCTGCCTAGGTCTCAGGGAATCTGTGGAACCCAGGACAAGCTCCCTCCCTGGAGCTGCATCTTCATACAATCTCCCGACGGTTTCCTTTGTTAGTTTCAGGGCCTGTGAGAGTTGAGGCCCTCTCCCATGGCTAGAATTGCAGAAATCCATGGTGGGAACGTGGACAGCTCAGTTCTCTCACTTTCTCTTTTTCCACGTTGGGGAGTTCTGCTGGCTCCCATTTGATGGGGGTTGAGCAGGCTGCCTTATTTCTCTCTCATTCCTTGCCGTAGATGTTTCCTGTCCTTTTTCTGTTGAATTCCAGTGTTCTGTTTTTTAAAATTAGTTTTTTGAGATGAGATCTTGCTTTTTGACCCAGGCCGGTCTCCAACTATTGGCCTCAAGTGATCCTCCCATCTCACCATCACAAGTAGCTGGAACTATAGCCACATGCCTCTCTTTTCCTGGCATCTATCTCTTGGGTGATCTATTCAAAGTGTCATTATCACTATTTTGGTTGTTCTTAGTAGAGGAGGCCTCTAGTTAGCAATCTTAAATCTCTCCCTTGATGCCTTTTAAGGTAAAAGCTTTGGTCATAGATTTGAGACTTTTCTTTGTTTCTAATGGATTTTTAGTTTTGTAATTTTCCTTTTTCTTTAACTGTATCCACTGGGATTTGTAGCATATAAATTTTTCTACAAATACTGCTTTAGATGCATGCCACAACTGTTATTTTCATTATATTGGATACCTTTTTCACCAGACTAAGACAGGTTTTTTTTCTCTGTGTCATTTTGTTTAGTTTTCATTGACATTTTTAAATTTGCCTTTTTTTTTTTTTTTTTTTTTTTAACCTGTCTGATCTACCTTTTACCCCATTCAGTATTAGACCTTAGAGTTTCCCTTTCTAGAATTTTCGTTTGGGTCTTTTTTTATATTACCCTTATCTCACTCAACATGTTTTCAGTTTTTCCTCTAGGTTCTTGAACATATGGATTATAGTCATAGTTATGTAAGAACTTTTCATGTCTTTTTCTACTGATTCTATTATCAGTAATTTCTGGGTCAGGTTTGATTGTTTTTTTGTTTGTTTTTCTCACTTTGGGTTGAATTTTTCTGCTTCCTTTGCATGCCTGGTAATATTTTACTTTTTTTTTGCCTCTACTTTTTTTTTTTTTTGAGGCAGTGTCTCACTCTGGTTGCCCAGGCTGGAGTACAGTGGTGTAATCTTGGCTCACTGCAGTCTTGACCTTCCTGACTCAAGTGATTCTCCTACCTCAGCCTCCTGAGTAGTTAGTATTACAGGCATGCACCTCCATACCTGACAAATTTTTTTGTATTTTTAGTAGAGGTGGAGTTTCACTGTGTTGCCCAAACTGGTCTCAAACTGCTAGACTCAAGCAGTCGCCTGTCTAGGTCTCTCATAGTGCTGGGATTACAGGTGTGAGTCACAGCACTCAAACTTTTTTTTTTTTTTTTTAACTGTTCTGAACGTACATCAGCAATGCCTGGTAAGATTTTAGTAGATACTAAACTCTGAACTTTACTATGCTATATGCTGGATATTTTTATATTCCTATGATATTCTTGATGTTTGTTCTGCATTATGATTAAGGTGATTGGAAATAGATTGATTATTTAGCATCTTGATTTTTAAGCTTTGTTAAGTGGGACTGGATATGCATTTAGTCTAGTTTTTATTTTTTTCATATTGAGGCAAGACCTGTTTTTCTGTAAAGACCCAGATAGTACGTATTTTAGGCTTTGTGGGCTCTACAGTTTGTGTGTCAGCTATCTCTCTCTTCTACTGAGTATAAAAGCAACCATAGATGGTATTTAAAAGAATAGACATGGTTGTGAACTTTATTTTTAGATACTATAATTTTAATTTTTTTTTTTTTTTTTTTTTTTTTTTGGGGAGACCGAGTCTTGCTCTCTTCCCAGGCTGGAGTGCAGTGGTGCCATCTCGGCTCACTGCAAGCTCCACCTCCAGGATTCACGCCATTCTCCAGCCTCAGCCTCCCAAGTAGCTGGGACTACAGGTGCCCACCACCACACCTGGCTAATTTTATGTATTTTTCAGTAGAGCTGGGGTTTCACCGTGTTAGCCAGGATGGTCTCGATCTCTTGACCTCGTGATCCGCCCGCCTCGGCCTTCCAAAGTGCTAGGATTACAGGCGGGAGCCACCGCGCCTGGCCAATTTAAATTTTATGTAGTTTTAAATTGTCATGAAATGTTCTTTTTTTTCTGACCTTTTTCAGCCATTTAATAATGTAAAAGTCATTCTTAGTTCTTGGGCTATACAAAAATAGGTGCTGAACCACGTTTGATCTGTAGGATATAATTTACTGACCCCGTGCTGCTCTAACCAGTGTTAGTCAAAAGATGAGCTTTTCCATTCTTGCTGTTGGGGGGCAGGCCTTGTTCATAGGCCTGTGTAGGTGTTGGGTGCTATTCCCTTTATTCCTTTGGAGCAGTTCTATCCCTGACCTTGGATAATTTCCTCGTGTACATGCACTGCTTAGTCCTTTGCTGAAGACTCACAGGGACTCTGCAAATTTCCACAATACTTTCTGCAGGTTTCTTCTCTGACTCTTTTCTCTGTGAATTCTACCTTTGCCTTCTCTACTCTTAACCTCATCTCTCTAGAGGAGGTTGCCAGGTTTTTGATTGATCCTCCCTCTTTGCCTCTTTACCCAGTTTGTAAATTGGGGTAGTTACAGGTTTTATCTCTGTTTCGCATCTCTCATGTATCACTATTCATAGTCTTTTGTTACTTGTGTAATGTCTTGAGTGTCTAGTTTCATATGTTTTTGTTGTTGTTTAGTTGTTTCAGTAAGGTAAACTTTGTCCTTATTACTCCTTGCTTATTGGAAACAAAGGAACAGCCTTTTTTTTTTTTTTTTTTTTTTTTTTTTTTTTTTACTGTATTTTAAGGGATTTGGGCAGGAGGGTCAGCCCATCATCTTGAGGTAATATGCCTCCACCATTATAGTTTTAGGAGAATTAAAATTATGGGGATCTTTTATTCCTCAATGTATATTGAGTGTCTAGTGTATGCTAACCCCTTCTCTAGACCCTGTGACTAAAACTTTAAAGAAACATATATTCTAGTGGTCTCAACAACAGATCATAAATATAATGTTCAACTATATGAAACAGGAAATATATGTGTTCCTTGGGGTACTACTGGTTTGAGTGAAAAAGTGTCCAAGGCTCCATTTTAAATATTTTTAAATGCCAATTTTAAATTTAAATAAATAATACATTTATTTACCAAAATGTGGTAATTTTTTATTCCCATGCTGATCAGATATTCTGAATGATAGTTCATAATAATCTTGCTAAGCACAACATAGGATACTTTAATAAATTCAGTTTGGTTGACTATATCTCTTAATATGCATAGTATTTGTGGTGATAAATTAATGGGAAGCATGATGGTACGTCGTAAATGTCATGATTTTTAGTATTAGCTGGGTTGGATTCTTAGCCTTGCCACTTGGTATTCGTGTGACCAGGCAGTTTATGAACTTCAGAGTTTCTTCATAATGGAGACAGTAATATCCTCCTGTAAAGTTTTAAGGATCTTTTTCCTTATGGAAACGTTAAAAACCACTATACGGTATGCGGATGGTTTCTGTTTAGAGTTCGTAGTTCATGTTTAACAAATAGATGTACGTATAATTCACTTTTTTTTTAATATATATATTTTTTGAGACAGAGTCTCACTCTTTCACCCAGGTTGGAGTGCAATGGCACGATCTCGGCTTACTGCAAGGTCTGCCTCCTGGGTTCACGCCATTCTCCTGCCTCAGCCTCCCGAGTAGCTGGGACTACAGGCGCCCACCACCACGCCCGGCTGATTTTTTTGTATTTTTTTTTTTAGTAGAGACAGGGTTTCACCATGTTAGCCAGGATGGTTTCGATCTCCTGACCTTGTGATCTACCCTCCTCGACCTCCCAAAGTGCTGGAATTACAGGCGTGAACCACCGCATCTGGCCAATTCACTCTTTTAAAAATTCATATCATCTGCTCAAGTACACATCTTTATTTCTTTAATGTTGCTTTTTTTTCGTTTTTTGAGATGGAGTTTCGCTCTTGTTGCCCAGGCTGGAGTGCAATGGCATGACCTCGGCTCACTGCAACCTCTGCCTCCCAGGTTCAAGCAATTCTCCTGCCTCAGCCTCCTGAGTAGCTGGGATTACAGGTGCACGCCGCCATGCCTGGCTAAGTTTTGTATTTTTAGTAGAGATGCAGTTTCACCGTGTTGGCAAGGCTGGTCTCAAACTCCTGATCTCAGGTGATCCACCGACCTTGGCCTCCCAAAGTGTAGGGATTACAGGCATGAGCCACTGTGCCTGGCCAATGTTGCTTTAAAAATTGAGAATTCTCTCTGGACATGATGGAATAAAAAGGGGCTTTTACCTACTTGTCATAAACAGCTAGTAAACTGCATCAAGACACGTGAACCATCTCTTTTTAGATATTGTACTAAGGCAAATCAGGACTGTTATCCCTGGGTGATGGCTGAAATAAAAGAAGTGAGCCCTCTACCACAACCAGGGTTTCCTGCCTGGAAGCAGCTTTAGGACTGCAGAAACAGAGATAGAATCTAACGAGAGTCTGGCAGCTTCACTCAATTGAGGAGGCAAAGATTGGATTTCAAGAGGCTTAGGCAGCTAGAAGTTGAAGGGCCAGCTTCTGAAAAGAAGAGGGCTATGCAGAAGAAAAAATTCCAGAAATCTATTGGGCTACCTTGAGTCTTTCCTGAAGACTAGGTCATATGTGCAAACAGTGAAAATCCACAAGGCTAGGCATTGAACATCCAGGTTATTATTAGCAGAACATTTCCCAGAACTTACACTGGAGATGTTTGAACTCTGACCAGAGTGAAGTATTTTTTGTAGCACTCAGGACATTAATGGAGAACCCAATTGATTCACTGTAGTAAACCTGACAGGAAAGGCCTTAAAAAGATCAGATGAATCTGCAAATAAGTACCTGCCAAAACAAAGCCCAACTCATTTTTACAGCACATTGCAAAATCTTAACAGCACATCTTAGCAGCACTTAGCAGCATTGTAACATTGATATTTTCCAACATCCAAGCTTAATTTACTCAATATGGCTCAAATTACTAGATACGCTGAGAAACTGGTCTAACTCGTAAGCAGGAGAAAAATGAACCCAGAGAAACAGATTCGGAAATGATGGAGATACTAGTAGCAGACAAGGATAGTAAAATAAGTATTAGTAAAAGTATTTAAAGAAAAATATGAACATACTGAGAGAAATGAAAGATATGAAAAATAAACATATAGAACTTCTAGAGATTTAAAAAAATACTAGTATCTTAAATAAATTACTGAAAGGCATTTCACAGAAGATTGGATGCGCAGAACAAACCAGTGAACTTAAAGACATGTCAGTAGACTTTATCCTAAAATGAAGCAGTGAGAAAGAGAACTGAAAATAATCAAGTGCTTCACTGGTCTGTGGAATAGTATCAAGCAGGCTCCATAAAGTGTATTTGAGATCCTAGAAGGAGGATGGAGCCAAGAATATTGGAAGAATAATGGCTGCAAAATGTCAAATTTGATAAAAATTATAAACCCACAAGCCCAATAATCTCAACAAACCTACAACAGGACAAACACAAACAAACATTCACGGACATTTGTATGTTTGTCAGTTGTCAGAAAGCAGTGACAGAATCTTGAAGGCAACCTAAGAAAAAGACATATTATATACAGAGGAACAAAGAAGATGTTTTGTTGGAAACTATACAAACTAGGCGATAATTAACTTTTTTTTTTTTTTTCTGAGATCAGGTCTTGTTCTGTCGCCTAGGCAGAGTGCAGTGGAATAAACATGGCTCACTGCAGCCTCAACTTCCTAGGCTCAGGCGAGCCTCCCAGTTCAGCCTCCTGAGTAGCTGGGACTCCTGACACACAGCACTATGCCTGGCTAATTTTTTAATTTTTTGTAGAGACTAGGTCTTGCTGTGTTGCCCAGGCTGGTCTGAAACTCTTGGGCTCAAGCAAGCCGCCCGCCTCAGCCTCCCAAAATGCTGGGATTACAGGAGTGAGCCACTCCACCCAGCTGATAATGGATGTTGCAAAAGTACTAAATGAAAAGTATTAGATGAAAACTTCTATATCCAACAAAATATCCTTCAAAAATGAGGGTGAAATAAAAACTTTTTCAGGCAGGTAAAACCAGAGAACATGTTATGAGCTAGCCACTTACACTGCAAGAAACATCTTCAGATGAAAACTTGGACCTAGACAAAGCGATGACAAGTGTAAGAAAGGATAAATATGTTAAAATTAAATTTTACCCAATTTTTAAAAAGTCTTTAAAAAAATAATCAACTATTTGAAGCAAAAATCACCAGGTATTGCAAATTTCACAATATGTGAGGAAGTGAAACATGAAAGCTCTAGTAGTAAGGATGAGAACAAGGAAATGCAAGTATAATGTCGTAAGGGTAAAAAGTGTTCACGTTGTATGTGAAGTGATAGAATATTATTTAATAGTAGACCATATTGAGTTAAAGATGCTTTGTTTTGTAAAACCTGAAGCAACCACGAAAACTTAAAGAAGTATAATGAATTAGCTAAGAGTAGATGTTAAATGAAGTTAATTTTAATCAGGTTAATTCAAAAGAAGACATTAAAAGGAGTAAGAAAGGAACAAATAAATGTATAAGAACAAAATAAATGGTAGGATTATAGATTTTAACTCAATTAAATCAGTTATTGCATTAAACAGAAATAATTTTAGTTTGGGGTCAGCCAAGTTTTTCTCAGACATTAAAGAATATTTTAGGCTTTGTGGTCAATACAATGTCTGTTAAAAGTGTTTAATTCTGCTCTTGAGGCACAAAAGTAGCCATAGAAATTACATTTTTTGTGTTCCAATAAAACGTTACAGACACTAAGATTTGAGTTTTGTGTTGTTGTGTGTCAAAATATTATGCTTTCTTTGATTTTTTTTTTTCCCCTCCACCCTTTTTTAAAATGTAGAAACATGGTTAGTTGCAGGCACCGCTAAAGAAGGTAACATGCTGCATTTGCCCTGTGGGCAGTAGTTTGCTAATCCTTGTTTTTTTTGTTTGTTTGTTTTTGTTTTTTGTTTTTGTTTTGAGACGGATTCTCGCCCTGTGGCCCAGGCTGAAGTTCAGTGGCATGATCTCTGCTCACTGTAGCCTCCACCTCCCGGATTTATGCGATTCTCCTGTCTTAGCCTCCCGAGTAGCTGGGACTACAGGTGCACGCCACCACACCCGGCTAAGTTTTGTATAGTAGAGACGAGGTTTCACCATGTTGGCCAGGCTGGTCTCCAGCTCCTGACCGAAAGTGATCTGCCTGCCTCAGCCTCCCAAAGTGCTGGGATTACAGGCATGAGCCACCGCTTCTGGCCTAATCCTTGTTCTAAACCTGCTCTCTCCAGTATGTCACCACTAAACCACATGTGGTATTTTAATTAAAATTAAATGAGATTGGCAGAGTGGATAGAAAAGAAAGACCCAGCCAGGTATATGCTGTCTACAGAAATTCACTTCAAACATAAAGATATAGGTTAAAAGTAAAAGAATGTAAAATGATATGTAAAAACTCATCATAAGAAAGCTGGAATTACTATATTAATATCGGAAAATGAGATGGCTATATTACTATAGCCAACTAAAATGAGAAGACTAATGACTATATTAGTATCAGAAAATGAAATGGAATATTAGGAATAAATAGGGGTGTTTCATAATGCTATTCTTTAGGAAGCTACAATTCTGACAGTATTTTCACTAATAGCAGAGCTTTAAAACACATGAAGCAAAAACAACTTAAAAATATATATATAATGCACAGTTATAATTGGAAATTTCAACACTTCCCTCTCAGTAATCAATAGTGCAACTAGACAAAATCATTCAGAATACAGAAAACATGAACAATATTATCAACAGATGATATTATTGACATTTCTTGAACACTATCCAAGAAAGAAGAAAACGTTCTTTTAAAATGACTGACACCTCAAGTGTTTTTAAGGATGTGAAACAGTTGGAACTCTTAGACAATAATAAATGGTACAGCTTACATTGGCAAAATGTTTGGGAGTTTCTTAAGTTAAAACCTGTGTCTACCACACAACCCATGAGCTCCACTGCTATCTACTCAAGAGAAATAAAAATGTATGTCCATACAAAGACATGCACAGAAATATTCATAGCAACTTTATTTATAATAGTCAAAACACAGAGGCCAAGCACAGTGGCTCACATCTGTAATTCCAACATTTTGCGAGGCTGAGGTGGGCGGATCACTTGAGGTCCGAAGTTCGAGACCAGCCTGGCCAACATGGTGACACCCCATCTCTACTGAAAATACAAAAATTAGCCGGGCATGATGGCACATGCCTGGAATCCTGGGTACTCAAGGGGCTGAGGCAGGAGAATTGCATGAACCCAGAAGGTGGAGGTTGCAATGAGCTGAAATTGAGCCACTGCACTCCAGCCTGGGTGACAGTGAGATTCTGTCTCCAAAAAAAAAAAAAAAAAGACAGTTCATTCATCGGCCAATGACTGGATGACCAAATTTTGATAAATTCATACAAAGGGACACTGATGTTACAAAATGTGAATCTCAAAAACATCATGTGAGGCAAAAAAGCCAGACAAAAAATAGTTCATGTTATATGAAACTCTAGAAAAGACAAATCTGTAGTATGGAAAATAGATCAATGGTTTTCTGAGTTCAGAAGTAGGGTGACTGACTGCAAAGTGGAGCATGGGAGAACTATTTATTTAGTAACAGTCTTTTTTTTTTTTTTTTTTTTTTTGAGACGGAGTCTCGCTCTGTTGGCCAGGCTGGAGCACAGTGGCACAGTCTCGGCTCACTGCAACCTCTGCCTCCCGGGTTCAAGCCGTTCTCCTGCCTCAGCCTCCCGAGTAGCTGGGACTAGCGGCATGTGCCACCATGCCCAGCTAATTTTTGTATTTTTAGTAGTGACAGGTTTCACCATGTTGGCCAGGCTTGTCTCGAACTCCTGACCTCAAGTGATCTGCCCACCTCAGCTTCCCAAAGTGCTGGGATTATAGGTGTGAGCCACACCACCCGCCCCATAGTCTCTCTCTGTTTTGTTTTTTATTATCTTAGGTAGCCTACCTTTTGTCATGTATTAATTAGCAAACTCACTTAACTTCCTAAAACTTCAGTTTTCATAAAAGCCAGTTTATGGTTGGCCACCTGTAAGTTGATGGCATGGAATGGTCGATTGCACATCCTGAAGACAGATATTTTATTTTACATGTTTCCTTAGTGGTTTTAGAAATTTGTTATTTTTTTCTGTTTGATTCTTTAAGTATGAGCAAGAAACATGTATTATTGTTTGCTAATTGATTAGTTACTTGGGTTAGAAGTTCATGTTTATCAAAAACAGTTATTTGGTTTTTTAAAAGACTAAACCCATGCAATCAAACAAGTCTTTATGGAATGCATGGTATGTGCTAGCCACTGTCCTAGGTGCTGAAGATACAGGCCTGTTTAATGTGGGATAGAGCTAATTAAACAGGCATTTATGATACAATGTGTTGCATAAGTACAAATTAGGATCATTTGAGGACACCCAGCATTGGCTTTTAGTCTGGATATAGTGGGATAAAAGAATGATTTCCAGAGGAAGCAACGTCTAAATTTTTTTTTTTTTTTTTTGAGACGGAGTCTCGCTGTGTCGCCCAGGCTGGAGTGCAGTGGCCGGATCTCAGCTCATTGCAAGCTCCGCCTCCCGGGTTTTTACGCCATTCTCCTGCCTCAGCCTCCCGAGTAGCTGGGACTACAGGCGCCCACCACCTCGCCCGGCTAGTTTTTTGTATTTTTTAGTAGAGACGGGGTTTCACCGTGTTAGCCAGGATGGTCTCGAACTCCTGACCTCGTGATCCGCCCGTCTCGGCCTCCCAACGTGCTGGGATTACAGGCTTGAGCCACCGCGCCCGGCCGTTGCAACGTCTAAATTGAACCCCATGATGGGAGGAGATGGAGTGAGAGTAAAGGGAACTCTACATGCTGAGCCCTGGAGGGTAGAAATAGCATGGTAAATTTGGGAACTCCAAGAAGTTCAGTATGATAGATTTGTTGAGTCTGTAAACAGAAACTGGCAACTCATTACTCTGGACTTCTTGTTACATGAGAAAAACTAACCTTTTATTTGTAAAGTCACTCTAGTAAGGTTTTCTGTTACCTGAACGTATCTTTAACTAGCACAGCAAGACAATAGTATATTTAAATTTAAGCAGCCTGTGTCTAGAAAGAATTTTTTAAGAGACTGGGCACGGTGGCTCACACCTGTAATCCCAGCACTTTGGGAGGCAGAGGTGGGCGGATCACCTGAAGTCAGCAGTTCGAGACCAGCCTAACCAACATGGAGAAACCCCATCTCTACTAAAACTACAAAATTAGGCGGGCGTGGTGGTGCATGCCTGTAATCCCAGCTACTTGGGAGGCTGAGGCAGGAGAATGGCTTGAACCCAGGAGGCAGAGGTTGCAATGAGCCAAGATTGCGCCATTGTACTCCAGCCTGAGCAACAAGAGCAAAACTCCATCTCAAAAAAAAAAAAAAGGCCGGGCGCGGTGGCTCAAGCCTGTAATCCCAGCACTTTGGGAGGCCGAGGCGGGCGGATCACAAGGTCAGGAGATCGAGACCACAGTGAAACCCCGTCTCTACTAAAAATACAAAAAATTAGCCGGGCGCGGTGGCGGGCGCCTTGTAGTCCCAGCTACTCAGGAGGCTGAGGCAGGAGAATGGCGGGAACCCGGGAGGCGGAGCTTGCAGTGAGCCGAGATCGCGCCACTGCACTCCAGCCTGGGCAATAGCGTGAGACTCCGTCTCAAAAAAAAAAAAAAAAAAAAAAAAAATTTAAGAAATAGCAAGGCATAGTGGTGTGCCTGTAGTCCTAGCTGCTAGGGAGGCTGAGGCAGTAGGATCACTTGAGCCCAGGAGTTGAAGGCTGCAGTGAGCTATGATCACGCCACTTCACTTCAGCCCAAGTAACAGAGTGAGACCCTGTCTCTAAAAATAAATAAATAGCCCAGAGCAGTGGCTCATGCCTATAATCCCAGCACTTTGGGAGCCTGAAGTGGGTGGATCACCTGAGGTCAGGAGTTTGAGACCAGCCTGGCCAACATGGTGAAACCCTGTCTTTACGAAAAATACAAAAATTAGCTGGGCATGGTGGTGCACGTCTGTAATCCCAGCTACTTGGGAGACTGAGGCATGAGAATCGCTTGAACCTGGGAGATAGAGGCTGCAGTGAGCTGAGATAGTGCCACTGCACTCCAGCCTGGGCGAAAGAGTGAGACTCTGTCTCCAAAAAATGAATGAATGAGTGAGTGAATGAATGAATGAATGAAAAGATAAATTGGAACAAAACGGTGGATCAGATAACTTAGGGACTAAAGAAATGAAATTCTAAAATGGAAATAACTAGCTTTCAAGGATAGACCAGAGACAAAGGGGTTGCAGAAGAATCTAAAAAAGGACAGAGATAAGATAAATCAGAAAAGTGACGTCACAGAATGCCCAGGTTTCAAGAAGGAAGATATGATCAACAGTGTCACATGTTCCCAAATTAAGACAAAGACTGAAGAGTCCATTTAGTCCTGGGCAACGTAGTGAGACTCACTTCTGCTAAAAATTGTTAAAAATTAGCTGGGCATGGGGGTGTGCCTGTAGTCCAAGCTACTTGGTAGGCTGAGGTAGGAGGATCACTTGAGTGCAACAGTTTGCAAATAACTTTTTTCAGAAAGAGAGAAGAGGGAGCATATGTTAGAGGGGACTTTATCATACTCTTAACATGGTAATAGTTGATTTAAAAAAAACAGTTTCCACATGTTTGATAACCTTATATTATTGTTGTTTGAGACCAACAGCAGTGTAAAAGATTTGTTCAATGTCACATATAAATGAAAATACTTATTTTTATGTTTTATGATTTTTCAAGGGACCCAGCCTTAGTAAAACACTGCTAGGAACATTGTTTTTCTCTAAAGCCTGAAGGTATTTTTCACCCTCCCCTTCCCCCTCCCCTTCTCCTTCCCCTCCCCGCCTCTCTTTCCCCCCCTCCCCTTCCCCTCCTCTTCCTGAGACAAGATCTCCCTATGTTGCCTAGGCTACTCTCAAACTCCTGGTCTCAAGCGATCCTTATGCCTCAGCCTGCTGGGATTACAGGCATGAGCCACCATGCGTGAAGTTTAAGATACTATTTGTCTTATTTTCTGTTAGGTTAGATTTTATACACATAAGAACTAGGTATTGAGATAATGATGCTTGTTTGCCAACAATGAAGAGTAGTAAGGATGTTAATTTTTCAATACAATTGAATAATTTTGTTTGCTTGTTTGTTCTTTTGTTTGTTTGTTTTTGAGACAGGGTCTTGCTCTGTTGCCCAGACTGGTCTTGAACTCCTGGGTTTATGCAATCCTCCTGCCTCAGTCTCTCAAGTAGCTAGGATTACAGGTGTGTGCCACCTCACCCAGCACAACTCAGTACTTTTGGTGGAACTCTTTTAAAAATGTCATTAAGATCTCAGCTTTCCTGAACCTTTAGAAGGAAATATTACTTTATTTATTTATTTAGAGATGGAGTTTCGCTCTTGTTGCCCAGGCTGGAGTGCAATGATGCGATATCGGCTCACCACAACCTCCACCTCCCAGGTTCAAGCGATTCTCCTTCCTCAGCCTCCCAAGTAGCTGGGACTACAGGTGCCTACCACCATGCCTGGCTAATTTCTTGTATTTTTAGTAGAGACAGGGTTTCACCATGTTGACCAGGCTAGTCTCGAACTCCTGACCTCAAGTGATCTACCTGCTGCGGCCTCCCAAAGTGCTGGGATTACAGGCGTGAGCCACCGCGCCTGGTGGGGATTACTAATTTTGAAAATGTGGTAATAATGATTCGTTATTTTAAAATAATTATGGTTAATATCATAATGGTATTATGATTATTTTCAAAGAGATAATAATGGTATTATGGCAATTTTATCTTTTAGAGATGCACACTGAAGTATTTATGGATGAAATAATGATATCTAGAATTTGCTTTTCTTCCATTGGAGAAGAAAAAACGTCTCATTCATTTATTTATAATCGTTTAAGTGAGGTGATGAGGTCATCACCTAGTACTAGTCTGTCCTTGTGTTTTTTTCTAAATGGTTTAGTGTCACCATTTTGCTGGGTAGAAGTTTTTCTGGCTGTAGTTCAAGAAGTTCAGTGTGGAATGAGTGGTTTAATAATCTATATAGGATTGCCAGAAACACATTCATTGTTATCTTTAATTACCAGTTTGCAAATGTTCACATAGAGAAAACGGTTCCTTTAGAAGTCTTCAGACTTCTAAACCTGTTTTTTATTGCTTGTGTTTGCTGATGTTCCATTTGATTTTACTTAAAAATCACCAGCATTTTATTCAGATACTCTAGTTTGCTTATTGATCATTTTTAGCAGTTGGCTGGCTTGCCCCTGAATAAGGTGTCAGAATTTTTCTTTAAGTAAGACATGATCACCATCTGCTGGTGAATAATGATAACTTTGGCTTGGGTATTGCTTTATGATATATAAAGTGCATTCATATACATTTTCTAATTTATTGAAATAACTAGAAACTATAATGAGCTCATTTCATTCTGCTTTATGATAAAATGTCAGGAAATTATAAGATGACATAGTATGCTACCATCTAGGTACCTCTGCTTGTCAAATGAATGTTAACTGAAAAAAAGATATGAGCTGATCACTAATTAGCAAGGAGTAAAGACAGAATATAAATTTCACCAAGAAATGGAGTTCTTGTAAGTTTATAGTTCTGTAGAATTGTCTATAAAAGAAACATCTACTGATTTTGTAACACCTAAAATTATGGTTTTGAATCATAAAGGAATCTTTTAATATGCTGTTGAAGGTATTTTCCCCGTTTTTGTTTGTTTGTTTTTAATGGTACAGTGTCTCACTTTGGCACCTAGGCTGAAGCGCAGTTGGTGCAATCATAGCTCACTATAGCCTTGAAGTCCTCGGCTCAAGCAGTCCTCCTCCCTCAGCATCCCAAGTAGCTAAGGACTACAAGCACGTGTTAGCATGCCCGGCGTCTTTTTTGAGGGGTGTAGGGGAGCTGCGCACAGTGACTCACACCTGTTAATCCCAGCGCTTCGGGAGGCTGAGCCCGGAGGATAACTTGAGCCCAGGAGATCAAGACCAGCCTGGGCTATAGTAAGGAAACCTGAACTCTACAGAAAAATTTAAAAATTAGCCAGGCATGGTGGGACATGCTTATGGTCCCAGTTACATGAGAAAGCTGATCTGCCAGGTGTGAGCCACTGCAGCACCTGGCCTGGGAACTCTCTTTTCTTTCTTTCTTTATTTTATTTTGTTATTTATTTACTATTATTATTATTATTATTATTTTGAGACAGAGTCTCGCTCTATGGCCAGGCTGGAGTGCAGTGGCGCGATCTCAGCTCACTGCAACCTCCACCTCCCGGGTTCAAGCGATTTTCCTGCCTCAGCCTCCCGAGTAGCTGGGACTACAGGTGCACACCACCATGACCGGCTAATTTTTGTATTTTTTAGTAGAGACCGGGTTTCACCATATTGGCCAGGCTAGTCTCGACCTCCTGACCTCGCGATCTGCCCGCTGCAGCCTCCCAAAGTGCTGGGATTACAGGCGTGAGCCACCGTGCCCAGCCTGGAACTCTCTTTTCTAGCTGTCTGCAGAAATATTTTACTTTGCTTACTCCCCTCTCCCTGTTGCTTTCCTTCTCTTTTTATTTTCTTGTCCCTGTTCCAGTTCATCAAATAGTTGAGTGTCTACCATTAAGTAGGAACTGTGCTTGGTGCTGGGAATACAGTGATGAAAAAGGCAGGTGGATGTGCTCATGGAGCTTACATCTAAGGATGAGAGAAAAGGAAGAGGAGATAGAAGATAGATCATTAGGACTTGAGACTTAAAGATAATTAGGACTATATGAAGTTAAAGAGCTTACCTTTATTTTCTTTCTCTTTTCCTTTCCTGGTTTTACTTAGTTCATGTGTTCTGTATTTTTTGTTGTTGTTGTCGATATTACACTGATAAGAACCGATATTACACTTGATCTTAGCCAGAAATCTAAGTATTTGTTTTCTCTTAATTATCAGCATTTGGGATAAATTTAAGACACTTTTTTAGCTAGTGTACCTGCCTTTTCTGCTTTAAATATTAAAATTACAAGATAATTTTACCTATTGTAGTAAACATTATTGATAAAATTAGTTTTTGAGGGGTAACTGGGCGGTTTAAAGTTTTGTGTGGGTTTCAGTGGGATAGAGCCACTTTGTAGGTTGGGCATTGTCTATGATAGCATATTACATTTTGAGCAACAACACTTGCTTTTGAATTTTTAAAAAATATTACACCACTGAAGAGAAAAGTGTAGTTTAATTTTAAATTAATTTTTCTCTAGCAAGAGACATTAAATATAAAGGAATAAGATTTTGACAGGTAAGGTTAAGTAAGATTTAGAGGACCAGATTTAGATTTTTTTCCTCTAAGAACGAGTGTTTGCCCCCATTGAGCATATATACTTTAGCAGACTCTGCTTTTTGCATTTAAAATTTTCCAAAATCAGTTTGGAAGTAGAATGGCTGCTTCAAAATTTGACTGTAAGAATAGATTGGGAAATAGTGTGATGGTTGTGCAATGCTGGGCATGTAATTGGTGCCACTGATTGTACACTAAAAAAATGATTAAAATAGCAAATTTCATAGTAAATATATTTTACCACTGTTAAATAAATAAGGTAATATACTAAAAGCCATTGGATGGTACACTTTAAGTGGATGAGTTGTATGGTGTGTGCATTCCATCTCAATAGTGCTGTTTTTTAAGAAAGGGAGAATGGATTGGAAGGAGTATTAATAATTTTTCTGTTTCCACAGTAACTGTTTGACAGGGTTATGTTTTAGAAATGGATAATGCCTCAAGGTGCATAGACAGGAACAACCGAATATCAAAAACCAGATACGAAGCTGTGCAGAAAGAGTGGTTTGATTCATAAGTTAGGTCTTGTGAACTATTTCTTCATCCATTTGATACTTGGAGAAACATCGGAAAGAGCCCTGGAATAGAAGGCTAGAAGTCTGGGTTCTTCCTGGCCTTTTTTTTTTTTTTTTCCATCTTGGGCAAGTCTTGTCACATCTCAGGTCTAAGTTTTCCAGTCTGTCAAAGAGTGTCAATTAGATCATTGCTTCCAGTTCCAAAATTCTAAGATGGTATTATCACCTGTTGCCTTGTTATAAGGCAAATAAATAAATACCTCAATACCTAGACATAGACATTGAATATTAGAGCTGGAGGACTTTATATCATCTTGTGTAATTCCTTCAATTATGAACGACAAATTCAATGTTTGCACCCCCTCTCCTGACTTTCTAGTGCTTTTGTAATATACATATAACGTAGTTTTTAGTAATGTCATAGTTGTTATATTAAGTGCAGGTTTTTAAATGATATGTGACCTTTGAAATGATGAAGAGTATGAGAAACTGGCCAAGCATGGTAGCTTACAGGTGTAATCCCAGCACTTTGGGAGGCCGAGATGGGCAGATCGCTTGAGCCCAGGAGTTTGAGACCAGCCTGGCCAACATAGTGGGACCCTGTCTGTACAAAAAAAAAAATACAAAAACTAGCCGTGTATGGTGGTGCCTGCTTACAATCTCAACTACTCAGGAGGCTGAGGTAGAAGGATCAGTTGAGTCCAGGAGATCGAGGCTGCAGTGAGCCAGGATTGTGCCACTGCAATCCAGCCTGAGTGACAGAGTAAGACCCTGTCTCAAAAAAAAAAAAAAAAAAAGTGTCAGAAACAAAATGTGGTACAAATACATTTATTTGACTTGATTATTAAATGTCTGTGTGTACATATTGCCTTTCTGAAATATGAGTGTGATTAAACTAAAAGTCATGATTTCTGCTTTTCAGAATGAATAAACTAATAGGGATCATCGTACAGGACACATAAAGCAGTCACTTATTTGGATTAAGATTGGCAAAGGTGCTTCTTAGAAAATGTTTTAAAATCTTAGAAAAGTTGTAAATTTTTGCAGTTTTCCTTCAGGGTACTTTCCTACATCTCTGCGCCACAGCCTTAGTCCAAGCCATCATTATCCGGTCTGAAGTATTGCGATGTCTTCCTAATTAGTCATATTTATACCCTCTCCAATTTGTTCCTCACAGTGCAGCCAAGTAATCTTTCTATCCTATGGACATTTTTAAATTATGAAAAATATGAAATATATAAAAGTAGTAAGTTTTATAATGTACTTTCATGTGCCCGTCACTCAGCATTAGTACAGTTTTGTTTCTTCAGTAACTCCATCTACCCCTGCTTCCTGCCCCCTGTCAAACAGACCCTGGATTTAAGAGAGTGATCTTTTAAGAACTTAAATCATGACACTTTCCTGCATTCCTCCTGTGGGTTCTCATTACCCTTAGAATAAAATCTAAACTTTTTACATAGCTCAAAGACGTGGCCTTTGTTCCCTTCTCTAGCAGCATCTTGTATCCTTTTCTTTTTCTAGCCACATTGGAAGAAGCTGTTGGCCTCCTCAGGACTTTTACACCTGCATTCCTTTTTCCTGGCATGCTCCCTTCTTCCTTGGCTTGGTTGGCTGTTTCTTATCTTTATGGTGTCATCTTTATTAAAGAGGCATTTCCTGATGGTTTTAACTGTGTGTCATATGTTTCCCTTTCAGTCGCAAAAATGTTAACAAGTGGTGCATCTAGGTAAAGAGTGTACTAGTCTTTGAACTTTTCACTAGATTGAAATTACTGGGGAAAGAAATTAGTTTGGGGAAAAAATCCCTCCTTCCCCCTTAAGTACTGTCACATCACTCTTTTTAAATTTGTTTTGACTCTTTCTGTCCCTTTCCTTCTTCCCCCCAACTCCTCTCTATGATCATTAAATTGAGTTAGAAAGAATAGAAAGAGGGAAATGGGGTCATCTGATTGGAGCTGGAGACATCGGTACTGAAAGCCATTGCCTCAAGTACCACAAATTCCCTCTACCAGGATGGTGGTTGTAAGTATAAGCAAAGAGTATCCCTTTAAAGACTGACTGCTGTGTGGGTTATTCACTTCATTTTATAGAGGCCGTGCCTCTCTTTAAGGAATTCTTCTTCAGGAAAGGTGGTTTCACAGGGTGCTGCAGTTTTACAGGGTTTCATTTCTCTTAATACTGTTCTTCTTTCTGAATTGCTGGTCTGATCACCACCTCAAGCCATGCTGATATTTGTAGTATGCTGATGACTTTCTTTGTAGCAGATAAAATTTTCTAGTTTTTGGTTCTGAAATAATCTGAGCCATGTTTGGTGTGTTTATGTATATGGGAACAACAGTATGATTCTCAATAGAACTCAGAAATCTAAACTGGAGCAGCAGATACCCCTTGGTTTATCTGCCTGTATAACAGTTATTCTCAGATTTATTTTTTCCTGCAATGGTAATGAGGTGAGCTTATACTTAGCTGGAATCTCTGTACTATACTTCTGTTTTGTTTTGTTTTGTTTTTTGAGACGGAGTCTGACTCTGTCACCCAGGCTGGAGTGCAGCGGCACAATCTGGGCTTACTGTAACCTCCGCCTCCCAGGTTCAAGCAATTCTCAGCCTCCCGAGTAGCTGGGACTACAGGTGCACGCCACCACACCGGGTAATTTTTTGTATTTTTAGTAGAGACGCGGTTTCACCATGTTAGCCAGGATGGTCTCAATCTGCTGACCTCGTGATCTGCCCACCTCGGCCTCCCAAAGGCTGGGATTACAGGTGTGAGCCACTGCAACCCAGCCTTTCTGTACTATACCTTTTTAGATGATCGTCTAAGTTACAGTTCATAGTCTTGAGCTGTTTCTTTGCTTTTCAGAAAACTAGGATGATTAAGTGAACTCTTCGAAGATAAGGTATATGAATACATGACAGTGATTTCGAGGATCAAGTGGCCTGTAGGATCAGTCTCATTATTCTAAAACTATGCTCCCCCAACAGAGTTTCTAAAAACTAGGCAGTAAGTAAAAGCTTATTGTAAGCTTGTCTTTGAATCACTGTATCCGAAATCAGTGTTTTTTATCAATGGCCTAAAGTCAACTGTTTTCATAACTGTATTTCTGCTTATAAGCTTAAACTAAATTTAAGTAGAAGACTTTATTGAAGAATGATAAGAATTATGTCTTTAGCCATTATGACGTGCTGTACATTTCTACCATTCAAAAAAGTAAAATTATAAGTAACACAATAGAATTGCAGGAGCGGTGACATTTTTAAGACATGGTGCTAGAAAGATGCTTAGAAAAATGTCAAAATATACAACATCTTCGAGTAATTGGATCAGTAATGTAATCTGGGATTCTACCACTTTTCTGCTACTTCATACCTACATCATATTGACAACCCTTTGTGAATTCACGTAGCCCCTAACTGTTTCTTTCTCCTTCAGAATCTTTCACCTCCTGAGGCCCTGTGAAAGAAGAGGGTTTGTTAAAAGTTACTTTATGAAATTTATCATGTGAAAAGGTAGAGGAATTTCAGTTTAATTGGGACAAATACTACTGTTTTTTGGATTGATGGAAAGTAGTTAATAAGTAAATCTTTGGAAGGAAGTTCATAATTATCTTCTGGAAATGAAACTATTTTAGAAATCTTACAGGCGATAAATGAATTTAGAGCTTGTCAGTGTTTCAGAAAAGGATCGTGTATTTAAAAAATATGATTGATGGCTGGGCGCAGTGGCTCACACCTGTAATCCCAGCATTTTGGGAGGCCAAAGTGTGGTGGCACGTGCCTGTAGTCCCAGCTACTTGGGAGGCTGAGGCAGGAGAATCATTTGAACCCAGGAGGTGGAGGTTGTAGTGAGCTGAGATCGCACCACTGCACTCCAGCCTGGGCAACGGAGCGAGACTCCATCTCAAAAAATGTATATATATGATTGATACTTTACAGCTGTCCAAAGCCATAGCAACTTACTACGTGTTTATTAAAATTTAAGATAATTAAAAATAAATAAAATTAATAATTGAATTCTTTAGTTTTATTAGCCACATTTCAACTTCTCGACACATGTGGCTAATGGCTACTGCACTGAAAAGTGCAGATACAGAACATTTCAATAATCCTGGAGCAATCTATTGAATAGACAGTGCCGTTTTAAAGCATAAAAAGTATGGTGGTTTTAATGTTTAATAAACTATAATGTTGATTGGTTTTCCTGTAGCCTGTTTCTTATCAATTGACAGATTATACTAGTGCGCTTAAAGATTATCAGCGTATCAGTTCATTCATTCAATTGGTATGTTTAGTGGGTTATAAATTTTAATTTTAAGCATACTAGGTCTACACTATGCAGTACTATCCAGTACAGTAGCCTCTAGCCACATGTGGCTCTTGAGGACTTGAAATATAGCTAGTTTGAATTGAGATGTGCTGTCAGTGTGAAATGCACAGTGTATTTTAAATAGTCCGAAAAGTAAAATCTTTTGCTCAGTACAAAAGAAAGTAATACTTTAAAAATAGTGATTGGCTGGGCGCAGTGGCTCACACCTGTAATCTCAGCACTTTGGGAGGCCGAGGTAGCAGATCATGAGGTCAGGAGTTCGAGAACAACCTGACCAACATGGTGAAACCCCGTCTCTACTGAAAATACAAAAATTAGCCAGGCGTGGTGGCGCATGCCTGTAATCCCAGCTATTCAGGAGGTTGAGGCAGAAGAATCGCTTGAACCTGGGAGGCAGAGGTTGCAGTGAGCCAAGATCACACCACTGCACTCCAGCCTGGGTGACAGAGCAAGACTCCGTCTCAAAAAAAAAAAAAAAAAGTTGATTATATGTTGACATAACTTTGGATAATAGGGCATTAAATAAAATATATTATTAAAATTAATTTTAATCTCTTTTTACTTTTTATAATATTTTACTAGAAAATTTGAAATTATATGACTCATCTTACATTTCTGTTGCATAGTGCTGACTGTAGAAGAGCCAGTACTCTAATAAATCAAGTAATATATAATCTATTTGTACATGCCTAAATCAACAATGAGTAGATTTGTAAAGTGGGC
Organism: Macaca mulatta; assembly: GCF_049350105.2. NCBI lineage: Eukaryota > Metazoa > Chordata > Mammalia > Primates > Cercopithecidae > Macaca > Macaca mulatta. The sequence goes on along the minus strand of NC_133419.1, from coordinate 78,197,169 downwards.
TGAAAACATGTTTATTCACTTTTATTTTTGTCTTGTAGTGGCTTTTAAAAAATAATACCAATAGTATCAAAATCTTTCATGATTCTATGTAGCATAGAACACTGGTGGGGGACGTGCGTAAAACACTGGTGCAAAGGTTTTAGCCAACTGCTAAATGAGTGACACAGACAGTATGAATACAGTGGGCATTCCAGGGACAAAGAGGTGGCTGGTACTAGAAATCTCTCACAGAGACTTTTGGGACTTGTATTGCCTAGACATTGAAAGATAAATATGATTCAAGTGGGCAGAAAACAATAAATAACTCTTTAATAAAGCCCACATAGGTAATGGGCTGAGTATGTTTAGTGGACCATTAACTGGCAAAATGATTCAAATCGAGGATATTAGTGCAGGAAGTAAGAGAGAAGGATTGCAGTTAGGATGAGACTGAATATTGGGGCTCTGAGGCTAGGGTAAGAAATCTGGCTGGGTTTATGTAGGTATTTAGGAGCCATAAAAAATACTTACCAACTGGGAAGTAATATGAAAGCAGTCTTTTTGGAAAATTGGTTTGATTGCAGGAGACTGTCCATAGCTGTTTTTCTGACACGAGAAGGTATAGTAATGTCCTAGGGAAAGAAGGAAATAGGAGGCAAGTTTAAGATGTATAGGAAGGGAGAACCCTCAAGACTTCTGTGTTTGGGGAAAAGGAGAAATTGAAGAAGGTAACCTTGGTTTTAAAACACAACAGAAATAAACGTGTTTTATATTTATACAATGCTATACAGTTTCAAAATTCTGTGAGGTAACCAACACAGCCTTTTTTAATGGAGAAATTGAGCTTCATTGTTTAAAGGACTCGACCAGAACCATTGTCTCCTTATATAGGTGGGGCAGCTGAGAATCCAGCCCAGATCTTTTATCACTGCACAACCAGTCAATCACTAAGTTTTAATAATTTTGTTTCCTAAACATTTCTCAGATCTGTCCACTTCTCTCTGTACCACCTCTACCTTAGTTTAGGCTACTCCTATCTTCTGGATTGAGGTTTTCCTGAATTTATATCTAGCTTCGGCCCTGTACCCCACCTCCTAAAACAAAAAAGCAAATAAAAACTTATTTTATTAATATTTAAAAATCTGTCTTCCTCCAATTCAGTCATTAAGGTCTTCTAAAATGCAGCAGACTTTCCTGCTTAAACTTTTACATAAAATCTAAACTTCTGAGCCCGGCCTCATTAGGCTGTAACTATCTATGTCCATTCCTCCAGTTCCATGTTCTTTTTGGGTTTTTAGCTATTTGCATCTGTTATTTTTGTGCAAGCAATGCCCTTTCCCTCCTTTTCTCCATTCCACCCTTAACCCCATACTTCACATCTTAGTAGATTTGTCTGTTTACTTGTTGTGAATGCTCCCCACTCCCACCCCCAACCCACCACTCTACCTGCTATGAAGATTCACTCAAGTAGGCTCATTAAGGAGAGAGGGACTGTTTCTTTCTTACTAATAGTTCACCCATTGAAATTAGTTGAATGGGTGAATGTTTTTATATTTCAAAGTGTTTCAAATTTAGAAGGAACTTTAGTAGGGAAGGAAAGAATGACTGAAAAATATTAGGTCATCATTTCCCAACCTGTCCCTCAGAGTGTTTGTATCCTACAAGATGGTGGATCAAATATGTTAGAGAATGCTGCAGATTGTGTACCTATTTTGGATATTCGCAATGCACAAAGGGCGTATGATAAAGACAACAGTCCTGTGGTTTAAAAAAAAAGAAAAACTTTTTTGTTTTTTGATCCAACATTTTGCCAATATATTTGAGTATGGGATCTTCTTAGGTAGTATACTGTAATTTCTCTAAGGTTACTAGTGGTATTTGGGATTTGAGAAATGGTCATTTTTGACCTGGTGCAGTGGCTCATGCCTGTAATCCCAGCATTTCGGGAGGCCAAGGCGGGCAGATCACCTGAGATCAAGAGTTCCAGACAAGCCTGGCCAACATGGTGAAACCCCGTCTCTACTAAAAATACAAAAACTAGCCAGGAGTAGTGGTGGGCACCTATAATTCCAGCTACTTGGGAGGTTGAGACAGGAGAATCGCTTGAACCCAGGAGGCGGAGATTGCAGTGAGCCAAGATTGTGCCACTGTACTCCAGCCTGGGCAAAAAGAGTGAGATACCGTTTCAAAATAAAAAAGAGAAATGCTTCTTTTGACAGCCATATGTGTCCCTCTGGTCTAATTAATATAATTAAATACAATCAGACCATGCCTAAATAATATTTAGAGGACCTCTGATTGTTTACAGTCAAAGCAGAGAATCTGAGGGAAGATAACAGCAGTCCTCAAATATTTGAAGGTTCCAACAGAAGAGGGATTAAAAGTACTGTCTTTGAGACTAGAGAGTAAGAGCCAGAATTAGGAGAGGAAGTTGTCATAGGGCAGATTTTGAGAGTAAGGGTAGCTTTCTAGTAATTAGAACTATCCAGAAAACAGAACTAAGTGCTATGCAAGGTAAGTCATTTTTTTGTCCATGAAACTTGTCAAGCAAAGATTCCTAGAAAGGCTACAGAGAAGTTTAACACATCAGACAAGGGATAGATTGGAAGAGTTTTCCAAAGCAGTTTGGAAACCGTTAGTTTAATTTCTGACATATCTATCAACTTGGAATTCATATTTCTTGATTGCTTTCAATTCTATGAGTGTATGTCTTTGAAATCTCAGCAGGGGAACCAAATATTTGTTATTGCAGATAAACAGAATACAAACTTTAGTTGTATAGTTAAGTGCTTTTACTTGATGGTATTTTTTTTAACAAACTATTTTTTTAAGAGCGATTTTAGGTTCACAGAAAAATTAAGCAGCAAGTGTGGAGAGTTCCCATATATCCCTGTCCCCACACACGTACAGTTTCTCTACTGTTGACTCCCACAATAGTGGTACATTTCTTATAACTGATGAATCTACATTGACATATAATTATCACCAAAGTTCATAGTTTATATTAGGTTTTACTCTTATTTGATGGTGTTTTGAAAGAAAATGTGAATATTCCTGCTTATCTTTAAGAAAATGGTTTTTGGTCATTTCTTGCTGTAGTTTAGGCTTTTTTGATTCATAGGTCTAAAAGTTAGCTAGTATCAACACTGTCTGTTTTGAGAAAGTATCCAGGGTTGGGGAAGGTTATTTTTTTTATAATCTTAAATGTTTACAAATGTTTTATTTTGTTGGCTAACAATATTTTTTTTTCTTTTAAGTACCAAAAGAATTGGTGGAGCTCCATTTGAAGCTGATGAGGAAGATTGGCAAATCTGTTACTGCAGACAGATGGGAAAAATATTTGATCAAGGTAACTAGTATTCGTAAATTTCCTGCTCTATTACTGAAATACTACTGTAGCATAAATTGATATGTTTTATAATACACATAATTTTTAATTAGTTTACTAAAAGTAAGACTATGGCTCCAAAATCCACGTGACTACAAGTATATGATTCTCTTCTTTTCCTACTGCTTAGTAATAATATATCTCTTTTGTGCCTAACACTGTGCTCAGGACTTTTCATGTCTTTTCTCGTTTAATTCTTACAATCACCCTGATCACATCAAATAAGAAACTGATAAGGCTCAGGGATGTTGTCATTTAGTTCACATAGTATGCATAGACTTATTTAGTGATTCCCCTAGCCTCTATTATATAGAACAGGGGTCCCCAACCTCTGGGCCACAGACCAATAGTGGTCCTCCCCATTTCTCTCCTTACCATCTGAGCTCTGCTTCCTGTGAGATCAGCTGCAGCATAGATTCTCGTAGGAGTGCGAACCCTATTGTGAACTGTGCATGCGAAGGATCTAGGTTGTGCATTCCTTATGAGAATCTACTGCCTGATGATCTGTCACTATTTCCCATCACTTCCAGATGGGGACCATCTAGTTGATTCAAATGTAATGTATTTGAATCATCCCAAAACCATCTCCCTCCCACACACCACCCCCAGTCTGTGGAAAAATTATCTTCCGCAAAACTGGTCCCTGGTGCCAAAAAGGTTGAGGACCACTGATGCAGAAACGTGCCATCTTTTTTGTTCCTCAGCATTTTTGCATATATGGTATCTTCTGCCTGGAATACCTTCCCATCAGTTTGTTTTCCTAGCGAACTTATTTGTCCTTTAGGTCTCAGCTCAAGTAGTACTGTCTCCTTGAGTCCTTCTATCAGGAAGATGTTCCTTCATGGATTTGTTTAACCCTGTTTTACAAACTGTCATATGGTTTTATATTGAATGTTCATTATGTACCAGGTGATGTTTAGGGCTTTCTTTGCATTATCTCAACTTTAAAATACTGATTATCCTCATTTTACTCACAAGGAAATTGATTTTGAGAAACTAAATACAGTAACTTGACTGGTCTCACATTGCTAAAAATGACAGAGCCAGCATTCAAATCCAGGACTTGGTGAATCCAGTGCTTTAAAATATCACTGATGAAATGTTCCTCACATTTGTCTTTCTTGTATATTGTAAGTTTCTTGAAGGCTTCTTTTAATCTTTTTTTTTTTTTTTTTTAAGACATCGTCTCACTCTGTCACCCAGGCTAGAGTGCAGTGGCACTGTCTCGGCTCACTGCAACCTCCGCCTCCCGGGTTCAAGCAATTCTCCTGCCTCACCCTCCTGAGTAGCTGGGACTACAGGCGTGTGCCACCACGCCTGTCTAGTTTTTTTTGGTATTATTAGTAGAGTCAGGGTTGCACCATATTGGCCAGGCTGGTCTCGAGCCCCTGACCTCGTGATCCGCCCACCTTGGCCTCCCAAAGTGCTGGGATTACAGGTGTAAGCCACCATCCCGGCGGCTTCTTTTAATCATTTTTTTTTTTTTTTTTTTTTGAGATGGAGTTTCGCTCTTTTTGCCCAGGCTGGAGTGCAATGGTGCGATCTCGGCTCACCGCAACCTCCGCCTCCCGGGTTCAGGTGATTCCCCTGCCTCAGCCTCCCGAGTAGCGGGGATTACAGGCATGCGCCACCATGCCTGGCTAATTTTGTATTTTTAGTAGAGACGGGGTTTCTCCATGTTGGTCAGGCTGGTCTTGAACTCCCGACCTCAGGTGATCCACCTGCCTCGGCCTCCCAAAGTGCTGGGATTACAGACGTGAGCCAACGCGCCCGGCCTCTTTTAATCTTTTATGCATCAGTATTAGATGGGTCAATTAATCACTGAGACAATTTTAGTTTTCTTTCCCTTGACTGCCAGTAAGCTTAACTTTGTTATATTTATTTCTTAGTTATAATCATTAGCTAGTTTTCTGATGGAATTTTTACCTTCCATTACATGGCTCTTATGGCTGTCTCATCTTTCTCCTTGTGGCATCATTGTACATATGTGTTACTGAAAGCTGTTTCTTTTCCTTTTGAAGTAAATGGAATATAATTAATATAAAAATCTGTTTAAATCCAGAGCAAGTATCTGGCATCTGCTAGGCCTTGTTGCTTTGCTCATAGCAGACATTACCAACCTAAGCCTTTCCTGCTAAGCCTAGACTTAGCAGACTACATTATTATACAAATCAGTCAGCATTGGCATGTATTTGTCAACTCCTGTTAGTAATTCCCGAAGACAGCTGAACTAAGACCTATAGAATGAGCAGAAATTTTATTAAGAAATAACCAGTAGCTTAGCCCTACTGTAATACAAAGTACCTAGAGAAAATGACAGTGAGTGGAGGCCTAACAATCATGTGTTCAGGAGGTTACTGTGATAATCCAACTGAGCAATAAGGAGACCTGAATTAGGGTTTTGGCACTAGGGATGGAAAGGAGGGGGTGGATGTAAGAGCTATTTGGAAGGTAAAATCAACAACTTTTGATAATTGATAGAGAGAGAGTGGTGTCTAGGAACTGAGCTTAACCAAGGGCATTCATTTGTTATTGTGCTGTATCTTGCGTTTGCTAACATACATTCATCCGTAGTAGACAGGAACTCAAAAATCTAGGCAGATGACTTTTTACTTTTACAGTGCAATTACCCTTCTAAAAATAAAGAAACCCAGCCAGGCACAGTGACTCACATGTATAATCCTAGCACTTTGGGAGGCTGAGGCAGGTAGATTGCTTAAGCTCAGGAATTCAAGACCAGCCTGGGCAACATGGCAAAACCCCGTCTCTACAAAAAAAAAAAAAAGAAAGAAAGAAAATAATACAAAAAATAGCTGGATGTGGTGGTGCAAGTCTGTAGTCCCAGCTGTGCAAGAGGCTGAGGTGTAAGGATTGCTTCAGCTAGCCCAGGAGGTCGAGGCTGCAGTGAGCCAAGATTGTGCCACTGCACTCCAACCTGGGCAACAGAGTGAGGCCCTGTCTCAAAAAAAAAAAAAAAAAAAATCATTGAATGGAAATTTAAACTAGCAGTTCTGCTAGGACCTGTTAACTCTTGCTTAGTTGGATGGGCCTTGGCCTTATTCTTCACATTCCTTTTACTTGGCAAGTCATAAAGAAATTTCTCTGCCAGTGAACCCTTACGCTTCCCTTATGCTTCCATGAAATTCCCCTGTTTTCTGTGATTGTTAATGATTGATTGATGAGCAATTTCAGACACCTTGACCATGGATAATGAATACCAGTATGCTAAATAACAATTTGCCTTCACATGCCTTCTCAAGTTTAGTACCCGCACCTCTGCTTCCTTCTGCCCTGCCTCTTTCCTGAAGACAACCATGTGAAGACCTTTAAAACTAGTGGGATAACCGATTTTTCATAAGTTATCCCTTAAAAGAAATCGCACTTGATTTCTTTTAGCCTCAGAATAATTTCTAAGTAAATAGGAGTTGTTTTTAAAAAAAATACTATAACATCAAATATAGTAAGTGTTTCAAAGAAATGTTAAAAAATGAAAGCAAATATGTGTCTTAGAATACACAGAAAGTATTTTGGGGGGCTCAATACTTGAAAGATGATGTCATTAAGTAGAAAATAACCTAATGTGGCCAGGCATGGTGGCTCACGCCTGTAATCCCAGCACTTTGGGAGGCCAAGGCAGGTGTATCACAAGGTTAGGAGATTGAGACCATCCTGGCCAACATGATGAAACCCCGTCTCTACTAAAAATACAAAAAATTAGCTGGGCATGGTGGTGCACACCTGTAATCCCAGCTACTCAGGAGGCTGAGGCAGGAGAATCGCTTGAACCGAGGAGACGGAGGTTGCAGTGAGCCAAGATCACAGCCCTGCACTCCACTCTGGTGACAGAGTGAGACTCCGTTTCAAAAAAAAAAAGAAAAGAAAAAAGAAAGAAAGAAAATAACCTAATGTGTATTTTCTGGGGTGTTTTTCTACCCCTCAACAGGAAATGACCATATTCATTTGTACCTTGAAAGTAAAGTACCTAGTATTAGGTTTAGAAATCCCTTGAAAATGAATACATTTGGCAATAGATGCCCTTGATCTAAACAGCAATTTCAGAAAGACCCATTGTCATCTATTAGCAAATCATAAAGGCCACTTTTTGTCATTTGTTAATTTGGTTATATTTTGACAAGAACTGGATGTTCCTTTACTGTTGTATTTCTCAAAAGTAAATTAAGATTAATACTCTTAATTTTTATTTGCATTGTTAGTATTTTGTGTTTTTATTTTTTGAGATGTAATTCACGTAACATAAAATTCACCATTTTAAAGTGTACAGTTCATTGGTTTTTAGTGTATTTACTATGTTGTGCAAACATAGCCACTAATTCCAAAACTTCTCTAAGAAAGAAGTTTTGTATCTATTATCAATCAGTAAGAAGCCTTGTATCTATTATCAATCAGTATCAATCACATCCCCACCTTTTCCCCTGTATCCATCTGTATGGATTTGCCTACTGTGGACATTTCTTATAAATGGAATCATAAAATATGTGGTCTTTCGTGTTTTCTTTCACTTAGTATAATGATTTCCAGGTTTATGTACATTGTATCATGTATCATATTATTCCTTTTTATTGCCAAATACTAATCCATTATATGGATAATAGCATCTTTTATGTATCCGTCATCAGTTGAGGGACATTTGCTTGTTTCCTACTTTGTTGTCTATTAGGAATAATGCTGCCATAGACATTTGTGTACAAGTTTTTCTGTGAACATGTATTTTCATTTCTCTCCTGTATATAACTAGGAGTAGAATTGTTGGGTCATATGGTAATTCTGTGTTTAACTTTTTAAGGAACTGCCAAACTGTTTTCCATAGCGGCTGTACCATAGCAATTTATATTGTACTGATAGCAATTTATGAGGTTTCCAGTTTCTTTGTAACTTTTTAATAATAATGATAATAGATAATATTTGACAGCTTATTATAAACTCAGTGCTATGCTTGCTTTGGTTTTTTTTTTACATGCATCACCATTTAATTCTCACCACAATCTGGACCATAGAATGGTAAATTACTCCCAAGGTCACATAGACACCAGATGGTAAAGCAAGGATTGAACACGGGTTTGTCTGATAGCAGAGCATGAATGCTTAATGCTTTATATATTGCAAAGGATTTTCTTTTTCTTTTTTTTCTTTTTGAGACGGAGTCTTGCTTTTTCACCAGGCTGGAGTGAGTGCAGTGGCTCAATCTTGGCTCACTGCAACCTCTGCCTCCCGGATTTAAGCAATTCTGCTGCCTCAGCCTCCTGAGTAGTTGGGATTACAGGCACACGCCACCACGCCCAGCTAATTTTTGTATTTTTAGTAGAGAGACGGGGTTTCACCATGTTGGCTAGGATGGTCAGGCGTGAGCCACTGCGCCCTGCCTTAGCATCTTCATATAACTTTGTAAAAGTTATATGAAGCATTTAACTTTGTAAAATGTTCCTTAGAGAATACCATTTACTCTGTGCTAATGTATGAGCAACCAGGATTTATTCTCATAACTGAATTGCAGGTGGTAGTGCAGAAAGGACATTGGATTTGTATTGGGGAAAACATTTACCTGAACAATGCTAATTACTAGGTGTATAAGTTCTTTCATGAAGGTATAGTCTCTGCATAGTGTCTTTCAAATAGTTGGAACCCAGCAAATATTCTTTAAATATTAATAATAAATTACCAAAGCAACAGGAGAGTAATTTTAGAGAAGTTTTCTTCTCTTCTGTGGCTGGCATTCCTTTGGAAATTGGTGTGAACTTGGGTCAAATTATTTATACTTGTGGATGTAGAAATGTTAGGTTGCATTTTCTCTAGTTTTCTACTGAACTGCTATGTGACTTCAGATGGTCCAATGAATGTTTTGTAATGTTTTGTAATACTAAAATGCCTAAATATTTTTCCCACAGAGACGCATTCACTAAATACTTTAATATCTGGGAAACCTCCTGTGGCAAGAGTGCTCTTGAATTTTTTTTCAAGTGTGCAAGATTTGTTTTAGTTATAAAATATCAATTATATACTGTTCCAGCTGAGTGTGGTGGCTCATGCCTGTAATCCCAGCACTTTGGGAGGCCAAGCCAGGCAGATCACCAGAGATCGGGAGTTCAAGACCAGCCTGGCCAACATGGTGAAACCCTGTCTCTACTAAAAATACAGAAATTAGCTGGGCGTGGTGGCGGGTGCCTGTAATCCCAGCTACTCAGGAGGGTGAGGCAGGAGAATCACTTGAACCCGGGAGGCAGAGGTTGCAGTGAGCTGAGATCGCACCACTGCACTCCAGCCTGGGTGACAAAGTGAGACTCCATCTCAAAAAAATAGAAAAGGTACTGTTCCTTCATAGTCACAGAACTTGCTTAGTAAAGAATGCCTGTAAGTATAATGTCAGTGTGTTTTGAAAGAAGTTACATAAAAATAGCATTTTAAAGTTGTTTATCGTTGCTTTCACTAAGCAGATAAATGTGGAAGTGAAAAAAAGTCTTTTCTTAAAATTTCATGACTATAAAAAGTTTTAGGAATTCATTGTAAAGTATTACTATATTAATGACATACTTTTCTTGATTTTCGACTGAGCTGAATATGATGGAAGAATGCAGTATATAAGATTTATTGAGTTTTTATTGTGGTATTTTTATTTGTATTTTGTTTATGTATTTATTTTAGAGATAGGGTTTCACTCTTGTCACCCACGGTGGAGTGCAGTGGTATAATCATAGCTCACTATAATCTCTAATTGCTGGGCTCAAGTGATTCTCCTGCCCCAGGCACTTGAGTAGCTAGGACCACAGGCAAGTGCCACAATGCCAAGCTAATATTTTTTATTTTTTGTAGAGATAGCATCTCGCCACGTTTGCCCAGTGTGGTCTCAAACTCCTGGGCTCAAGTGATCCTCCTGCCTTGGCCTCCCAAAGTGTTGGGATTACAGATGTGAGCCACTGCACCTGGTTGGTGGTATTTTTAAAATATCTTTTGACTGTTGCCTATAGTATAAAATACTTTTTTGTTGAACTATGACAACTTGCAAAATACAATGGATACACTATTTCATATCTTATAGAAAAATTAACTGAAAATGGATCAACAACCTAAATATAAGGGCTAAATCTATGAAACTCTTAGAAAAAAATAAAGGGAAATCTTCATGACCTTGGATCTGGCAATGGATTCTTATATAGAAAACCGGAAGACTGAGCAACAACATAAAAAATAGATTAGTTAGACTTTGTCAAATTTTAAAACATTTGTACATCAAAGAACATTATGAAGAAAGTGAAAAGACAGCCTACAGAATGGAAGAAATTATATTGCAAATTGCACATATTGCAAATCATATAACTGATAAGCATTTAATGTTTGAGATACATATAAGGAGCTCCTAAAACTCAACAACATAAAGACAACCCAATTGGCAAAATTTTGAATAGACATTTCTTCAAAGAAGATACACAAAGATCAAAAAACACATGAGAAGAAGTTCATCATTTGTCCTTAGGGATATATGATTCAAAACTGTAAGATACCACTTTACACCTAACAGGATGGCTATTTTTTTTTTTTTTTAAGTAAGTGTGGTGATTTTGTGGAGAAATTAGAACTCTCCTAAATTCCTTGTGAGAATGTAATATGGTACAGCTGCTATGGAAAGGAGTTTGGCAGTTCCTCATAAAGCTCATCAGAATTGCCATATGACCTAGCAATTCCACTCCTACATATATAATTACTCCAAAGCAGGGACTCAAACAGATCTTTGTATGCCAATGTTTATTGCAGCATTATTCACTGTAGCCAGAAGGTAGAAACAACCTGTGTTCCTCAACAGATGGATGGATATTGCATTGAAAAGAAATTTTATGTATAATGTAAAAGAAAGATGAATTGGACTTTTTTCAGAAATCTTGTGGTTTTGCTGGACATCCACTTAAAAATGGAATCTGTGAAAGTTCTTTTGTGAGTGGTAAAACCATATAAACTTGTTACTGCTTTTAAGATATATGCACAATCTGAATCTATCTTCCTTTTTTTTTTTTTTTTTTTTAAAGACTGGATCTCCCTCTGTTGCCCAGTCTCGAGTGCAGTGGCGCAATCACAGCTCACTGCAGCCTTGATCCCCTGGGCTCAGTGATCCTTCCACTTACTTCAGCTTCCCCAGTAGCTGGAACTACAGACTCACGCTACCACACCTGGCTAATTTTTAAATTTTTTTTATTTTAGAGACAGTGTCTCACTATGTTGCCCAGGCTGATCTTGAACTCCTGAGCTCAAGTGATCTCCCAGCCTCCCAGAGTGCTGGGATTACAAGCATGAGTCACCACGCTCAGCCTAAATCTGACTTCTCTTGAATATCCTCTGCCACAGTATAGCTCAAGCTTCATTACCATTCCTTTGAATTATTACAACAGGCTTTAGTTGTTCTCTTGACATCAGAATCTGTGTTCCTATTTGTCCTGCAGTGCCAACAGGACTATTTTTTTTTTTTCTGAGACAGAGTTTCGCTCTGTCACCAGGTTGGGGTACAGTGGCACAGTCTTGGCTCACTGCAACCTCCACTTCCCGGGTTCAAGTGATTCTCCTGCCTCAGCCTCCCAAGTAGCTGGGATTACAGGCATGCGCCACCTTGCCCAGCCAATTTTTGTATTTTTAGTAGAGATGGGGTTTCACCATGTTGGCCAGGATGGTCTCGATATCCTAACCTCGTGATCCACCCGCCTTGGCCTCCCAAAGTGCTGGGATTACAGGTGTGAGCCACCGCGCTTGGCCCCAGGACTATTTCCTATTAGTACCTCCATAGCCTCGTTGGGTCTCCATATTTACTAGGCATGACCCACTTTCATAGACCTGCTCACTGTCTTCCTTCATGGTCTTGTCTCTGTCCATTGCCAATCCCAAAAACGTTTATGCCAGGGCTCTATGCTAGCCTTTATGCTAGAGCTCTAGCATAAAGAACTGTGTTCAACTCCACCTTGACAGAACATGCCATAATCATTCACATCTCCCCTTAAAAAAAAAAAAAACATTTTTTTTCTTTCTGAAATGAGCTGTACCTCCTTATTCATTTAAACCTCAATCATCCTTCTGGTCCTAGCACAGATGTTACCACCTGAAGAAAAGTTTCCTTGGTCTCCCTTCATCTCTTGGCTTGAGTTAGTGTTTCCTCTCTGTTTTCATAGTACTTTATACCTATGTCAGTTACTCACTTTGTAGATAACTCACTGACTACTTCTCCCCTGATAATTGTTTGTTTACGAATTGTCTCTTCCTCTCTGGATTCTGAAATTCTTGGAGCAGAGACTTTTAATCCATCTTTGCCCTTCCAGTATTTAAAACGGGGTATGTCTCATAGCACTGTTCCGTAAATGCTTCAGTCCTCCAGAATGATTATTGCAATTCCTGTTTCTCTCATTCTTTGAGTAAAGTACATATCCACTTTGCCCTACTTTCCTCCTGAGGTTAACATTACTTTCAATCTAAGGGTTGTTAGAGAATTTTATCATGTTACTATTTTCTTTTCAGTGTAGCATTTTCACTGCTTGATATTTTCTTACTAGTTTACCCATTTTAGTGCCTCCATGATGACAAGTTGTCTTCTTCACCAAGGTATCCAAGCGTTTGACTAGTTCCGGCCATATAGTCTGCACATAGTAAATGTTTGTGGAATTATTGAAAAGGTTGTTATGAGAATTTACTGAGTTAATATTTTAAAGTATTTAGAATAGTATTTGGCACATAGTAAATATGCAAAAAATGTTATTATTCTAGTAAAATTTGAAAAGTTTCTTTTTGTTTTGTTTTGTTTTGTTTTGAGACAGAGTTTTGCTCTTGTTGTCCAAGCTGGAGTGCAGTGGTGGGATCTCAGCTTACTGCAACCTCTGCCTCCTGGATTGAAGCGACTCTCCTGCCTCAGCCTCCCTAGTAGCTGGGGATTACAGGCATGTGCCACCACCCCCGGCTAATTTTGTATTTTTAGCAGAGACAGGATTTCTCTGTGTTGGTCAGGCTGCTCTCAAACCCCCAACCTCAGGTGATCTGCCCACTTCGCACTCCCAAAGTGCTGGGATTACAGGCGTGAGCCACCACGCCTGGCCTGAAAAGTTTCTTTAGGATGTGTTGTGTTACCTAAAGAAATTATTGCTAGTTAAGATAATTTTTTAAAATTAAGATAAAAACAGTACCTTTGTGTGTCTTTCGAATGCTCATCAGGTTTGTTTTGTACTTGCTCTGTCTCAAACTTAGTCAAGGGATATGAATGTGAGTAAGATGCAGCTCTTCACTTCCCAGAGCTCAGCTATTAAATTCTTCTTCACACCTGTAATCCTAGCACTTTGGGAGGCCAAGGCAGACAGATCACGAGGTCAGGAGTCCAAGACCAGCCTGGCCAATATGGTGAAACCCCGTCTCTACTAAAAATACAAAAATTAGCCGGGTGTGGTGGCACGTACCTGTAGTCCCAGTTACTTGGGAGGCTGAGGCAGAATAATTGCTTGAACCTGGGGGGCAGAGGTTGCAGTGAGCTGAGATCACACCACGGCACTCCAGCCTGGGCAATAGAGCAAGACTCCGTCTCAAAAAAAAAAAAAATCTTGATTCAGATTTGAAAGGTTTGAGTAAAGACAGTGTGACCTAGTCAGAAGATCTCTGAATGACTTTCAGCAACACACTTTTTAGATGTCTGATACATACCATCATCTTTATGTACAAACAAATCTCTTGTTAACTTCCTTCTCCCAGTTTTAATACCTTAGTTAAAAGCATTTTTCCTGTTTGTTCAAGCCAGGGAACCTTGATAAACCCAGGGGTTACCCTTGATTTTTCTTTCCACTTACCCTCCACATCTGTTCCATCAGCTGTCCTGATAATTCTACCTCCAAATCACAGCTTACTTCTCTCTGATCCCCACTACCCTCATAATGCATGCCACCATTGGCCTTCAGGTTGGTTTCTTAGTTTCCCCTTCTTGCCCCTCTGCAATCCATTTTCTACACAGCAGCCATGATTTCAAATGAAGCGTAATTCAGATCATACTATTTTCCCCTTATTTAAAATCCTTTAGTGGTATCCCATCATATTTGAAATAGAATCTTAATTCCTTACCCTGACCTACATAATTTGGCCTTTGGTTATCTATTTTGCCCTGCCTTTTGCCACTTGCCTCCTTAGTCTAGTTAATTTACACTGGTCTTTTTTCTTTTTTGAGACAGGGTCTCACTGTCTCACCCAGGCTGGAGTGCAGTGGCAAGATCTCGGGTCACTGCAACCTTGACTTCCTGGGCTCAAGCAATCCTCCCGCCTCAGCCTCCCTAGTAGCTAGGATTATAGGTGTGTGCTGCCATACCAGGCTGGGACTACACACCTGAGCCACCATGCCTGCTGATTTTGTTATTTTTAGTTTTTGTTTTTATGGGTTTTTGTTCTTGTTCTTGTTGTTGTTGTTGTTTGGCACAGAGTCTCACTGTTGCCTAGACTGGAATGCTGTGGTGTGATCTCAGCTCATTGCAACCACCATCTGCCTGGCTTCTGCCTCAGCCCCGCCCCGTCACCCCAACCCCACAACCTTAACTGGGACTACAAGCATGCACCACCATGCCTGGCTAATTCTTTTTCATTTTTTGTAGAGACAGGGTTTTGCCATGTTGCCCAGGTTGGTCTCAAACTCCTGGGCTCAAGCGATCCTCCTGCCTTGGTTTCTCAGTGTGCTGGGATTACAGGAGTGAATCACCACACACCAAGCCCTAATTTTTAAAAGTTTTGGTAGACACAGAGTCTCCCTACATTACCCAGGCTGGTCTCAAACTCCTGGGTTCAAGCGATGCTCCTACCTCGGCCTCCCAAAGTGCTGGGATTACAGGCATGAGTCACCTACTCCAGTCTCAAATGTCAACTTTTTAATGAGGTCTTCAGTAAGCGCCCAAAGTAGTACTCAAACTTTCTGTATCACATTACTGTTTTTTATTTTCAGCATATCATTTTTAGCGCTTGATATTTTCTTACTAGTTTTCCTGTTTGACTGCCTCATAGGATATAACCTCCATCATGATGGTAGAACCACCGAATGCCCTTTGTCCACGCAGAGCAGGGGAATTGCAATAGTGGAAGAGTTTTACCAAGATAGAACCAGCTAAAGGGAAGACCAGAGTCATAATTATTATTCAAATTAGTCTCCCCTAGCATTTGGGGGCTAGGGTTTTTCAAACACAGTTTAGGGGAAGGGGCGGGGTGGCTAGGCAATGGGTGCTTACTGCTTATTGGTTGGAGGTGCAAGAGAAATAGTCTTCCTGCATACTTGGTCGTTGCTGGGTGGGGCCACAGGTTGGCAGGTCCAGGTGGAGCCACTGGTCATTAGACATGCAACAAACCTGGAAAGACCTCTCGAAAGGCCAATCTTAGGTTGTACAATAGTGATGTTATCTGCAGGAATAATTGGAGAAGTTGCATGTCTTTTTACCTTCTGAATAATGGCTGGCAGTCCTTTACCTGTACCGGGGGAGTCCAGTCTTTTGGCTTCTCTGGGCCACATTGGAAGAAGAGGAGTTACCTTGGGGCACACGTAAAATACACTAACATGAATGATGGCTGATATGCTTTAAAAAAACACAAAAATTCTCATGTTTTAAAAAAGTTTACAAATTTGTATTGGGCCGCATTTAAAACCATCCTGGTATGGGCCACGCGTTGGACAAGTTTGCACAGCTTAGTTAGTTCAGGCTCCTCTGTCCTCCTAGCCTAGTGGTGTCTCATTAGCTTTACAAAGGCAGTTGAGTTTTAGGGAAGGGCCTTTGTCATTTAAATTGTAAACTAAATGTCTCCCCAAATTTAAGCCCAGGAATAATCAAGGGCAGATTAAAGGCAAGATGGGAGTTGGCTGATCAGACCTCCCCCATTGCCATAATGTTCTCACTAGTATAATTTTTGCAAAGGCGATTTTGTTACCAGAAAGAGGTCCCAATCCAGACCCCAAGAGAGAGTGTTCTTGGAGTTCACACAAGAAAGAATTCGAGGCAAATCCATAAGGTAAAATGAAAGCAAGTTTATTAAGAAAGTAAAGGAATAAAAGAATGGCTGCTCCATAGGCAGAGCAACCCTGAGGGCTGTTGCTTGCCGTTTTTATGGTTATTTCTTGATTATATGCTAAACAAGGGATGGATTATTCATGCCTCCCATTTTTGGACCATATAGGGTAACTTTCTGGTGTTGCCATCTCTTTTGTAGACTGTTTTGGTCCAGGGGGAGTGTAGCAGTGAGGACAAATAGGTCATTCTCATGGCCATCTTGTGATTTTGGGGGGTTTGGGGCGGCTTCTTTACTGTTTTATCAGCAAAGTCTTTATGACCTTTATCGTGTGCCGACCTCCTGTCTCATCCTGTGACTTAGAATGGTTTAACCTCCTGGGAATGCAGCCCAGTAGGTCTCAGTCTTATTTTACTCAGGTCCTATTCAACATGAAGCTGCTCTGGTTCAGATGCCTCTGACAGTTTGTGACCTCATCTGGGGTGACATCCAAGGTTTATTGTTTCACAGCCAGTGACATCAAGGACTCAGATACACAGAGAGTGAGGTTAAGAGTGGAAGTTTAATAGGCAAAAGAGAGAATAGCTCTCAGCCACAGAGAGGGGTCCCAGGAAAATGGGTTGCCAATCCACCGTGACATGCAGCAGGTTTTACAGATGAAATGGTGGGGAGGTGGTGTCTGATCTACAAAGGGCATGAAAAAACAGTTAAGAACATGTGTGCCATTCGCATAGGAGCGAATCTCTGGCATCCCCCACCTTAGTCTTTTATTATGTAGGTGAGTTTTCAGCCTGAGCTGTGCCATGTTCCCCATTTCTTTGTTACTGTGCATGTGCTAATGAAAAAGGGAAGATGGAGTTTCCATGGTGGACATGCCTGGCCCCCAGGTAGCCCTTTTCTATTGGCACAGCTGCCAGCATTCCCCCGTGCAAGCTTTCAGCTTCCATATTTATGTTTGCAGCTCGATTTTTCAGGCTGTTCTTTGTTAGAAAAATAAATAACTTCTCGGGCTGCTTTTTGTTAGAAGGGAAGTTCTGCTGAGGACTCTCTTGCCCTCACTGTCTGCCTAAATAATTTCTTTCTATCTCCTGTATCAGTTTCAATGGGTTGTCTTTTTCACCATGGTATCTGAGCTCCTAGACTAGTTACTGCCATTTAGTCTGCACATAGTAATATTTGTGGAATCACTGGTTAAGTGAATCTCTATCAACTTTATGTTTCTCAATTGTAAAATAAGGATTTGGATCTAAATGATCTCCAAGGATTCCCCTTGTCAAATATAAAGCCTGACACTAGTTAAAGCTTGATAAAGACAGATTTTACTTAGTAACTGTCGCAGTACAGGAAGGAGCTGTGTTGTGTTCGAATTTGTGCAGAGGTGACTGGGTGTTTATAAGGGAGAAAGAAGGAATAGGGAAAGGAGTGGGAGGAATGGGGGAGCTTTAGTCAAGTTATGGAAGTGAAAAATTTAAAAAGCAGCTAAGAGCGTTGTTGACTTTCTATGATTATGTCATTTTTGTCTTCTAACTAGCATTAATGGAAATTAGGCATCTACCCTCTCACAGAGACTGGTAGACTAAGGCCCTGTCTGTTGGTTACATTTCAGAGGAATGGCCTTCAGGTCCTTCAGAAAGATATTCTGAGTCTTAGGAGATACATATGCATCTCAAGGGGACAGAAGAAGGATTTACAATTTTAAATTTGTTTGTTTAATAAATGGGAAGGGAAGGTCTGGGACCTGTCTTAAGTCAGATGTTGGCTGGAATCAGAAGTAAATTCCTTTGAGAGCCTTGGGTTTTTCCAGACAGGAACTAGCTCCCCCCAGGGATGAGACCTTAGGCTCTTAGAATCTCTTTTTAAATTTCTTATGAGTTATCTGAAAGAATTATTGGTACTTTGATTGTTTATATAAATCCAAGATAAATCAGTTAATGATCCCACTGAGATAAAGTCTATATATTTGCTCTGTAGGCATGTGAAGTCACCTTTCCTATATATATTGAGCTGATATGGAACCTTTAAAAAAGCTCCTGCCCAACATTTTCCATCCTCATCCTCCACTTTGTTTACCTGTATGTAGAGGTTAGGAGGAAAAGATGCAGGGGGTATTGGAACGGCAGTAGACTGGTGGCCAGGATGCCTCCCTGGCCACATATTTGACTTTCACCCTTGAAGGCACTAAACATTGATTCTGGTGTTGTATCAGGAGAACGGTTGTCCCTCAAGCACCATGCAGGAGAATGCAATAGGACCTGACCTGTCAGCTAGATTTATAGAGAATCAAACAGAACAAGTATTATAGAATAATGATTTATGGTGATAATAGGTATGAATGTTATGTCAAATTGTTCATGTTTTAGATATTAGAACATTCTCTCCCTCGAGAAATTGCATGTAAAACCAAATTATAATTATAAGGCTTCTTGGTCAGAATCAAGTTGGAGCATGGGGAATTAATATGAATTACCAATGTAATTAGGATCTGGTTGCTTCCAGGACCCAAGAATTCACCGTTATAGACAGTCTCTGATAGACACAGCTAATTTCTGGCTCCCTAGGCAGATTATAGCTCATGAGCCACATCCTGCCTGGTACCTGTCTCAGAAAGCTAAGAATGGTTTTTACGTATTTAGATGATTGGGAGAGAAACTCGAAGAGTAATATTTGGTGACATGTAAAAATTAAATTCAAATTTCATTATCCATAAACAAAGTGTTACGGGAATACAGCCATGCTATTCATTTATGTATATTCTATGGCTGATTTTGCACCATGATAGTAGATTTGAATAGATTCAAGAGAGACCCTATGGCCCACAGTGCCTAAATTATTTCTTGTTTTGGCCCTGAGAAAAACTTTGCTTGTCCCGGGTGTACATTAAATAGTTTTGCCTAATAATTATTTAGATGTCATTTTGAATAATCTTTTTATTTGCAAGTTTTATTTGCAGTGTTCATTTTGTGGTAATAGTAGGTTATGGCTGTTTTGTGCATAGCTAATTAGTGGATTTTTTTTTTTTTAACATCAAATGGCACAGGAGTATGTCTAAATTGCCCTTAAAGAAATACAAAATGGGCCAGGCGTGTGGCTCACGCCTGTAATCCCAGCACTTTGGGAAGCCAAGCCAGGTGGATCACAAGGTCAGGAGTTCGAGACCATCCTGGCCAATATGGTGAAACCCCGTCTCTATAAAAAATACAAAAATTAGCCGGGCATGGTGGCGGGCGCCTGTAGTCCCAGCTGCTCGGGAGGCTGAGGCAGGAGAATCGCTTGAACCTGGGAGGCGGAGGTTGCAGTGAGCCAAGATCGCACCACTGCACTCCAGTCTGGGCGACAGTGAGACTCTGTCTCAGAAATACAAAATGAATAGTAAATTTATCTTTGAAATCTGCAAAACAAATGTATTGTACCCTAAATGCTATAAATAAAGGTCAGTAAATTTAAGTTAAGCAGTGTGGGGGCAAAGGATTTTTATCATCTTTATATCCATTTCTCTTTTTTTATCCTCCCCTTTTACACATAGATGCTAAGGTAGTTGTTGTTTTTGGAATTTGTGACACCATGAGCCATTGGCTGTGCTTCTGTATCTGGTTTGTTGGCCAAACTTTGGAGCTATGTCATTTTTCACCTCTCAGATACTAAGGATGAGCTTCCCATACTCGGCATTAGCCTCTGGGATAGTCAGCCAATGTTATCTTCTTCTAGGGGCCTGGTACTCAACCAAGCACTCAATAAATGCTTCATTCAGGTCATAGCCGGACTCTGCATTGTTGATTGAAATTTGAGATATTCACATACCAGAAAATTTACCCTTTAAAAACAAACAATTTAGTGTTTATTAGTGTATTTACAGGGAATGTACAACAATCATAATTATCTTAATTTGAGAACACTTTTATTACTCTGAAAAGAAATTGCCTACCCATCAGCAGTCACTTCCCATTGCTTCCTTCCCCTATCCACTGGGAACTGCTAATCTACTTTTACCTATATGGATTTGACTATTTTAGACATTTCATATACATGGAATCATGCAATATGTGTCCTTTTGTGTCTGGTTTCTTTCACTTAAGATGTTTTCAAGCCTCATCCATGCTATAGTATATCACTACCTCATTTCTTTTTATGGCTACATAAAATTCCGTTGTGTGATGTACCACAGTTTATCCATTCACCTGTTAGTGGACATTTGGGTTGCTTCCACCTTTTGGCAGTTGTGAATAATACTGCTAGGAACATTTGTATACAAGTTTTTGTGTGGATGTATGTTTTCCTCTTTCTTGTGTAAATAGGAGTATAATGGCTATGTCATATGGTAGCTAAATATTAACATTTTAGAAACTGCCAAGCTGTTTTCCCAGGCAACTGCACCATTTTACATTCTCACTAACAACCTGTGAGCATTCAGATTTTCCATGTCCTCACCAACATTTATTATTATCTTTCTCATTGTGGTAAAGTGTCTATTCAGATTCTGACATTTTAGCTTTTGGTATAATCACTTTAGGGTCTTCCTCGTGTAATATTTCTATTTTCCCCTTTTTCTGTATATCTGTTTTTTTCCTCTCTAAAAACATAACACTGTCAGCCAGAGGAAGTAATATATTCTAGGGAATGGGAAACTTATGCTTCCTGTGAGTCTTTTAAGACTGTCCATTGTCCATCTGGGCAACATGGAGAAACCCTGTCTCTACAAAAAACACAAAAATCAGCCAGGCGTGGTGGCACATGGCTGTAACCCCAGCTCCTTGGAAGGCTGAGGTAGGAGGATCACCTGAGCCTAGAGAGGTCAAGGTTGCAGTGATATGTGATTGTGCCACTGTAATCTACCCTGGGTGACAGAGTGAGACCTATCTCAAAAAAAATGATCCTCTATTATATTGTTCCTGGCCATACTGGTTGTTTTGTATTCTTTTTCTATATTACTACTAATCTATTATTTTATTACACAAATCAATGAAAAGAGATGACACTAGTGCAGGCTAGGAAAAGGGTAACCCACCTGAGAGAGCCAGCTTGTTTTTCTCCTGTCTACCTCATTCCCTATACTCCAGGTTAATCTCTTGCCTTGTGTTGGTTCTTCTCCTTTGGCCCTCATTATGCTCTTTGCTCCTTGAATTGCAAGAAATATGTGAAATTGCTGGCATTTTGTATCATTTTATGCCTACTTAATGGCCTTTAAGATAATATTATTACTGTTCTGGTTTTATTGCTGAAAAAACTAACTCACAGAGGTCATAGAACCTGTTTGCATTTCATAGAACCCATTTGCATTTCACTGTGTGTTAATTTCCCTTACTGGCTTCCTCCGACCTCTAGGTTAGGGGGATGCTGCTAAAATGAGAAAAAGTTTCTTGCACTGGCTTTGAAGTGCAGTGGTTATTCAGATCTTCTTTGGTCTGTTACAGTGGCTCTGGTTTGCCTGAAATGCTTGTGTAGAAAGAGAAGCCTAGACATTTATCTTAAAGCCAAGTTACATAAGTTTTCATATGCCAAGAATGGAATTTTAGCTTTACTCCTATATAGTAGAATAATGAGTTCGAGAGAGGCGTGGTTAAAAGTATGTATACAATTTGGCATGTTTTTTGAACTAATTCTGTCCTAGGCATAAAAATGAATAAATTTTTGTCATCGCCCTAAAGGAACTTCCAGCCATTTGGAGAGATGGAATCAAATAATTACTCTCATGTGGGAAATGTGTCTAGAAAGTATGTATAAAGTTCTTGATAGCAGAGAAGAGAGCTACAGAGATCCCTTCTTACCCTAAATTCGGTTATCAAACAATAGTAAATACTTTTTATCATTTTAAGTAGTATGCATTTTAGGGTGCAGTTGGATTGGACTGTTTGGTGTAACCTCTTACCTTTATAAACATGTATTAACAAGAACAGATAGCATAGTTGTACAAGCCTACCAATATAAATAAAACAAAAATTGCTTTCATGTATTAAGATGTTAACTTTATCTGACAGATATGCCAAGAGTTTAACAGTACCTGGGCATGGGAGATGGAGAAGAAGGGCTATCTTGAAATGAGTGTTGAATGCAAACTAGCACTCTTAAAGGTAATAAATTTATTATTTGTTACAGTTATTTCAATTTCAAATTTAATTTTTGACTCCTGGTTAAATTGGAAAATAAAAAGTAGACATTTTTATTATTAGCAGAAGAGGAGTCTATTTTTTGGTGACAATCTATTCTTTAAAGTGCTGTTTTTTTTTAATGCATACGTATATCTAGGTTTAATTATCTCTTCTTGTAGGGACAGTAATAACATGGGCAAGCAGTTGGTTCAAATTAGTTTTATTCATTGTTTTCAACCTTCACAATCATTACTATATACTGTAAACTGTGGATAATTTTCTACTGATTTACTAAATTAGCAATTTGATACTGTTTTCTGGATGACTGGGAGCATGTCATTTTGTACTTAATACAACCCTCACATAACCAAACCAACTTGATTTCAATGGGTCATCTCAAAGTAGGCTTTTTTACAAGTTTGAGTTTTCCTTTCTTTTCCTGCCTACTTCCTGTCATTGGCCCTAATTAGTAGCAAAATGGCCAGCATGATAGAGGGGAAAAATATTCTTTGTGAAAACATTAATGAAGTTTTTGCTACTTCTAAAATTTATAGTGTTTTGTAAGTAGGCTTCTTTATTCAAAAGACCTCAAGATGTTATGATGAACCTTAAAATATAATGTCAGTATACATATTATTATTTTGGAGATAGATAAGACTATAGAGTACGTGTTATTTTGCTCTTAGATGTTGATTGCTGTTGGTGCCTACACAGAAGTCTTCAAGATCAAAAAGATACCTGTCTTAGAAAACCAAATGTCATAGTAAACTCAGATTTCAGGGTGTATAATCATGCAGGTTCATCTGTCTCTAGACCAGCTTGTGGTCCCAAGGGGGTAATTAGGGTGATTCCTTGCTAGTCAAAGTTATAGAAATTATACTCATAACTTTTATTAATCCCAATTTTTGAAATACCTTTTTGTGCATTCCTATAATGCATGTAATACTTTAGTATCCATACTGACCTCTAGGTTAGGGGGATGCTGCTGAAATGTATGTAATACTTTAGTATTACATATATTATATATTAGTGCATATATATATGTTAGTGTATTATGTAAATACATAAGAAAGTGGATATAATACATACATATAACTTTTCAGGATGTGTTACAAATTTTTTTAATAGTAAGGATGCTTGATCAAAAATGTTTAGAGACCATTGGGATAGCTGACATAGGCAAAGGCATAAGGGCTGTAATAGGAAGTAACTTAATGTGTTGTCTGCCTGGGCAGCGATACCCAGGAAGAAATCTGACTTATACCCTAATCATATATGAAATATATAACAAAAAGTTAGTTAGTTTTTCCAGTCTAGTATGTGAATATCTTTTTTTAAGAGAATTCTCTAGAGCCAGTTATCAGTGAAAAATCTACCTTCCTTGAAAACTGCGTATGTCTCAGGCTTTCAAAAACAGATAGTCCTTTGAAGAATAATGTTCACCTAAAACCTGGAAGAAAGATTATAGAAAGTTTTATACCGTGTATCCTGAATAACCAACATGTTAATTAAAAAAAAAAAAAAATCCAAAGGAAATTTTAAAACTCTTGAGAGAAATGAAAATGGAAACTCAACATGCCAGAACTTACAAAATGCAGCAAAAGCAAATCTAAGAGGGAAATTTATAGCAATCAATGGCCACATTAAAAAAGAAGAAATCTCAAGTAACAACCTAATTTTACACTGCAAGAAACTGGAAGAACAAACTAAACCCAAACTTAGTAGAAGGAAGAAAATAACCAACATATGAGTAAAATTAAATGAAATAGAGACTTAAAAAATGGTGGAAAAGATAAACAAAACTAAGAGTTGGTTTATGAGAAGATAAACAAAACTGACAACCTTTAGCTAGGCTAAGAAAGAGAGAAGACTTAAATCAGAAATTAAAGTAGAGACGTTATAACCAATACCACAGAAATACAAAGGATCAAAGAAACAACTGTGAACAATTGTTTGGATTATATAGAAAAAAATGGATAAATACTAGAAGCATGCATCTTACCAAGACTGAATTACAAAGAAATAGAAAATCTGAACAGACCAATAACAAGTAAGAAAATTGAACCAGCAGTCAAAAATGTCCCATCAGAGGAAAGCCCAGGGTATGATGGCTTCACAGCTAAATCCTACTAGACATTTAAAGAATAACTAATGCGAGTCCTTCTCAATGTCTTCTAAAAAACTGAAGAGGAGAAAATACTTCCAGACTAATTTTACAAGGCCAGCATTATACTGATCCCAAAGCTGGACACAAACACTATAAGAAAAGAAATATTCCCGATGAACACAGATGCAAAAATCCTTAACAAAATACTAGCAACCAAATTTAACAGCACATAAATGGGATCATTCACCATGATCAAGTGGAATTTATCCCGGAATGCAAAGATTGTTCGTCATATGCAAATCAGTAAGTGTGATACATGGCCAGGTACAGTGGCTCACACCTGTAATCCCAGCACTTTGGAAAGCTGAGGCAGGAGAATCACTTGAGCCCAGGAGTTCAACACCAGCCTGGGCAACACAGCAAGACCACTTCTCTGCAAAATATTTAAAAAGCTGGCTAGCTGGGTGTGGTGGTGTGTACCTGTAGTCCTAGCTACTGGGGAGGTTGAGGCGGAGGATTGCTTGAGCTGTGATCGTGCCACTGCACTTCAGCCTGGGTAACAGAGTGAGACTGTCTTTAAAAAATAAATAGCCAGGTGGGGGTGGCTCACGCCTGTAATCCCAGTACTTTGGGAGGCTGAGGCAGATGGATCACTAGAGGTCAGGAGTTCAGGACCAGCCTGGACAACATAGTGAAACCCCATCTCTACTAAAAGTACAAAAATCAGCTGGGCATGGCGGCGCATACCTGTAATTCCAACTATTAGGGAGGCTGAGGCAGGAGAATCGCTTGAGCTCAGGAGGCAGAGGTTGCAGTGAGCTGAGATCGCACCACTGCACTCTAGCCTGAGTGACAGAGAAGACTCTGTCTCAAAAAATTAATTAACTAAATAAAGTTGTGATGCTCCACATTAAGAGAATGAAGGACAAATATTATATGATCATATGAATATATGCAGAAAAAACATTTGAGAAAATTCAACTTTGCTTTCATGATAAAAACTCACAACAAATTAGGTATGAAAAGAATATGTGTCAGTGCAATAAAGGCCATATAAGACAACCTCACAGCTTACATGGTACCAAACTGTGAAAAACTGAAAGCTTTTCCTTTAACATCAGGAGCTAGACAAGGACACCCACTTGCCACTTATATTCAATATAGTACTGGAAGTCCTAGCCAGAACAGTTAGGTACAAAAAGAAATAAGTCATCGGAATTGGAAAGGAAGAAGTTAAATTGTCACTGTTTGCAGATGACATGATTTTACGTATAAAAAATCCTAAAGGCTTAACCAACAGACTATTAGAACTAATAAATGAATTCAGTAAAATTTCAAGATATAAAATCAATATACAAAAATCAGAAGTGTTTCTACTTACAAATCACAGACTATCCAGAAAAGAAATTATAAAAACCGATTCATTACAATAGTATCAAAAAATAAAATATTTAGGAGTAAATTTGACCAAAGAGGTAAAAGATCTCTGTACTGAAAACTACAAAACATTAATGAAAGAAAATACAAATGAGGCTGGGCGCAGTGGCTCATGCCTGTAATCCCAGCACTTTGGGAGGCCGAGACGGGCGGATCACGAGGTCAGGAGATCAAGACCATCCTGGCTAACACCGTGAAACCCCGTCTCTACTAAAAATGCAAAAAAATTAGCCGGGCGTGGTGGCAGGCGCCTGTAGTCCCAGCTACTTGGGAGGCTGAGGCAGGAGAATGGCGTGAACCCAGGAGGCAGAGCTTGCAGTGAGCTGAGATCGCGCCACTGCACCCCAGCCTGGGCAACAGAGCGAGACTCTGTCTCAAATAAAAGACAAATGAAAAGATGTCCTGCGTTCATGGATTAGAAGAATTACTCTTGTTAAGATGTCCATACTGCCCAAAGTGACCTACAGATTCATTGCAATCCCTATCAAATTCCAGTGGCATTGTTCACAGAAATAAAACACAACCCTAAAATTCATATGGAACCACAGGAACCTGAATAACCAAAGCAATCTTGAGCCAAAAGAACAAAACTGGAGGCATCATGCTACCTGATCTCAGAATCCACTAAGTTATGGTAATCAAACTACATGGTACTGGTAAAAAGCAGATACATCGACCACTAGAACAGGACAGAAAGCCCAGAAACAAACTCCTGTGTTGATGGTCAGTCGCTTTTTGACAGTGGTGTCAAGATTACACACTGAGCAAAGGACAGTCTATTCAATAAATGGTGCCGGGAAAACTGGTCATCCACATGCAGGAGAATGAAATTAGACCCTTATCTTACACCATACACAGAAATTATCTTAGTGGATTAAAGACTTAAATATAAGACCCGAAAGTATAAAATTACTAGAAGAGTTCAATATTCAAACCATATAAAGAACTCAAGCAACAGCAAGAAAACAATCTGATTTTAAAATGGGCAAAGGACTTCAATAGACATTTCTCAGAAAAAGACGTAGGAAATGGCCAACAGATATATGAATAAATGCTCAGTATCACTAATTATCAGGCAAATGCATTTTAGAACCACAATGGAATATCACTTCATGCTTGTTAAGATGGCTGTTATCAAAAAGACAAGACAAGAGATAACAAGTTTGGTAAAGATGTACAGAAAAGGGAACCTTTGAGGCCAGGCACGGTGGCTCGTGCCTGTAATCCCAGCACTTTGGGAGGCCAAGGCGGGCAGATCATGAGGTTAAGAGATCAAGACCATCCTGGCCAACATGATGAAACTCTGTCCCTACTAAAAATACAAAAATTAGCTGGGCATGGTGGCGCACCCCTGTAGTCCCAGCTACTCGGGAGGCTGAGGCAGGAGAATCGCTTGAACCCAGGAGGCAGAGGTTGCAGTGAGCCGAGATCGCGCCCCTGCACTCCAGCCTGGTGATAGAATGAGACTTTGTCTCAAGAAAGAAGAGGGAGCCCTTTTATGCTGATTGTGAGAATGTAAATTAGTTCGGCCATTATGGAAAATAGCATGGGGGTTCCTCAAAAAATTTGAAATAGAACTACCATATAATTCAGCATCCTACTACTGGATATATATCCAAAGGAAGTAGAATTTGTTTCTTGAAGTGGTACCTGCACTCCCATGTTCACTGCAGCATTAATCACAATAAGGTTGAACCTGGAGGACATTATGTTAAGTAAAATAAGCCAGGCACTGAAAGAAATACCCCATGATATTACTTAATGTGGAATCTAAGAGTCAGACTCATAGAATCAGAGTAGCGTGGTGATTACCAGGGATTAGGGAGGTGAGGGGTAGATTGGGGAGATATTGGCCCAAGCTACGAAAAGTCAGACAGGAGGAATTAGTTCAGGAGATCAGTTGTACAACATGGTGAGTATAGATAATAACGATATATAGTATATTTGAAAATTGCTAAGGGGCTAGATTTTAAATGTTTTCACCACTAAAAATTCTAAGTACATTAGGTAGTAGATGTGTTTATTAGCTTGATTTAGCCATTCCACACTATACACATATATCAGAATACCATGGTGTATACCATAAATATATGCAATTTTTTAAATGCAATTTTTATTTGTCATTTTATATAAGGAAAATGGGAAAAAACTACATGAAACTTTTTTAATAGAAAAATTTTTTTTGAGGCAGGGTCTTGCTCTGTTGCCCGAGCCAGAGTGCAGTGGCGAGATCATATCTCACCTCATCCTCAACCTCCCAGAGTAGCTGGGACTGTAGGCATGCACCACCATACCTGGCCAATGTTTGTATTTTTTGTAGAAACAGGGTTTCACCATGTTGCCCAGGCTAGTCTTTAACTCCTGGACTCAAGCGATCCTCCTGCCTTGGCCTCCCTAAGGGCTGGGATTACAGGTGTCAGCCACTGTGCCTGGCCTAAAACAGAAAATCTTACACCATGAGATGATTTGGGAGATTTTAGTGCAAACGGGCTCATTCCTTTTGAAATAAAACTTGATTTGTGTGTCAGTGATTGTGTTAAACCTATAAATTGGTATGGTGTTAATATAAAATGTTCCTTAAAATGTTGGCTATTCTAAACAGTATGTATGAAAGTGGGGAGAGGATAGTGAAAGAAGGAATGCAGTATGTTTGTTCTGTCCACTGCTTTCCCTGAATCAGTTCTACGGTTGTATCATCTTTATTGTGATGGAGAAATATTTGTGAGGTATGTTAAGCCGTGTTATGACTATTTTTCAGTACCTCTGCGAGTGTCAGTTTGATGACAATCTCAAATTCAAGAATATTATTAATGAGGAGGATGCCGATACTATGCGTCTCCAGCCAATTGGGCGAGACAAAGATGGCCTCATGTACTGGTACCAATTGGATCAAGATCACAATGTCAGAATGTACATAGAAGAACAAGATGATCAAGATGGCTCTTCATGGAAATGCATTGTCAGGTATCTTTTATTGGAACCTTTTTACACTTATGTGTTTTGTACATTGATCTCGTTTAAAAACTAGGATGTTATCTATGAGACAGAAGTGGTTTTTTTGTGGGTTTTGGGAGTTTTCTTTTTTTTTTTTTTTTTTGGAGACGGAGTCTTGCTCTGTTGCCCAGGCTGGAGTGCAGTGGCCGGATCTCAGCTCACTGCAAGCTCCGCCTCCCGGGTTTACGCCATTCTCCTGCCTCAGCCTCCCGTGTAGCTGAGACTACAGGCGCCCACCACCTTGCCCAGCTAGTTTTTTGTATTTTTTAGTAGAGACGAGGTTTCACCGTGTTAGCCAGGATGGTCTCGATCTCCTGACCTCGTGATCCGCCCGTCTCGGCCTCCCAAAGTGCTGGGATTACAGGCTTGAGCCACCGCGCCCAGCAGGTTTTGGGAGTTTTCAAGGCCTCACCTAGTATCCAGCATAGTATCCATAGTACGCACTTAGTTTTTTATTTGTCAAGTAAATGAAAATATTCAGCAGTTCAGTCGATATTATATACACATACTTTATACATCAGGAAGCCAGAATCTGAATAGTTATAAATAATATGGACAGAAAAATACATTGTTAGACAAAAGCACAAGAAAAGCATTGTTTGGTTCTTATTTAGCTATAGTTTTCTTTTTTTTTTTTAAACAGAGTTTCGCTCTTGTTGCCCAGGCTGGAGTGCAATGATGCAATCTTGGCTCATTGCAACCTCTGCCTCCCGGGTTCAAGCGATTCTCCTGCCTCAGCCTCCTGAGTAGCTGGGATTACAGGCATGTGCCACCATGCCTAGCTAATTTTGTTATTTTTAGTAGAGGCAGGGTTTCTCCATGTTGGTCAGGCTGGTCTCAAACTCCCAACCTCAGGTGATCTACCTGCCTCGGCTTCCCTAAGTGCTGGGATTACAGGCGTGAGTCACCACGCCCAGCCTTTAGCTATAGTTTTCTATTCAGCGTTAATTAGTTCTAATTATTTTAATTTATTCATTTCATCTTGACACAGTATATATTCTATTTGCTGTGCATACATTTCTTTATTGGAGTTCTGAGGAAATCTTGGGAACATTGCACTTTTTTGTCATAGTTCTCTTTTTAAAAGTCTTGATTTTTTAATTTGTGTTGACATATATTTGAACAGAAACATTTAATATATAACCATGAAATATAACTTCAAAAAAAACCCTGTAATACTAGAACCATTATTACAGAATTTTTGTGTCTTTAGTTTTCTGTCACTGTAACTTTATTATTTAGAAATATTCCACAAATACAGTATATATTAATTTGGAAGATATCAGGGGTCCTATAAAGTAGGGAAAACTCATAGCTATCTAACCGCTAGCTTATGAAAAACTTTCTTGACATTAACTCATATCTGTTTTTTGTCCCATTTTGAATTTCAGCAATTTCTCTTAGTGATTATTTATTAACACTTTGAAGAAATAAGCCGTCGAAAAGCTCAATTTTCATTCCCTAAGAATAAATGGGTATTGATTAATCTCATGGGAGATTTTTTTATAAGCATGTATCATTACATTATTTTCCTTGTAATTAATTTGCTAAACGCAGGTAAACAAAGTAGTCCTAAACTAAAATTTATTTACCATTTCTCCTTTGAATACAAAGACCAAATATGATCTATTCATGACATTATACCACTGTTTCTATTATTTCCCATATTAACCTTGTGTAGTTGTTTAAAACATTCTTTTCTTCTTTGTAGATGAAGAAAATACAACAGTGAAATAACGATTACTATTGATCAGTCACAGTTGTTTAAAATGATGTCTAATGGGCTGGGTGCGGTGGTTCACATCTGTAATCTCAGCACTTTGGGAGGCCGAGGCGGGAGGATCATGAGGTCAGGAGTTCGAGACTAGCCTGGCTAGCATGGTGAAACCCCATCTCTACTAAAAATACAAAAATTTAGCCGAGCATGGTGGCACACACCTGTACTCCCAGCTACTCGGGCGGCTGAGGCAGGAGAATTGCTTGAACCTGGGAGGCAGAGGTGTAATTTATGAGAGGAGTTCAAAATAAAAAGAACTGGAAGGCTGGGCACGGTGGCTCACGCCTGTAATCCCAGCACTTTGGGAGGCTGAGGTGGGCGGATTATGAGGTCAGGAGATCGAGACCATCCTGGCCAACATGGCGAAACATTGTCTCTACTAAAATACAAAAAAAAATTAGCTGGATGTGGTGGCACACGCCTGTAATCCCAGCTACTCGGGAGGCTGAGGCAGGAGAATCGCTTGAACCCAGCAGGCAGAGCTTGCAGTGAGCCAAGATCACGCCACTGCTCTCCAACCTGGGCAACAGAGCGAGACTCCATCTCAAAAAAAAAAAGGTCTAATGTATACTGTTTTAGGTAGATTATACCTTAATGCATGATGTGAAATTTCAGAGTTAATAGTTATTTTTGAATCTGGGTTCATCTACTTACCATCTGTAGACACATTACATTTGTCCCTTGGTATCCATGGGGCACTGGTTCCAGGATCCTCATGGATAACAAAATCTGCAAATGCTTAAGCCCTTTACATAATATTTGTGTATAACCTGTGCACATCCTCTCATATACTTATAATACTTAATGCTATGTAAATGCTAGGTATAAAATTGTTATACTGTAGTTTTAGTTTGTATTTTTATTGTATTAGCCTTAGTTTATTTTTTTCTAAATATTTTGATCTGAGGATATGGAGGGCTAACTGTACTTAATTTTTCTGAGAGTTACATTCCTGTACTTTAAATTGAAAGTGATAATACTTTCTCAAAAAGTTGTTGTGAGGAATGTATGAGAAATGGTGCTGGCACTGTAATACATGCTCAATAAACCTTTTCTCTTTTTATTTCCACCTTTTTAACTTTTTAACTATTCGCTTTTCTTTTGTTTTTTGTTTTTTGAGACAGAGTCTCACTGTCACCCAGGCAGGAGTGATCTTGGCTCACTGCAAGCTCCGCCTCCCGGGTTCATGCCATTCTTCTGCCTCAGCCTCCTGAGTAGCTGGGACTACAGGCGCCCGCCACCATGCCTGGCTAATTTTTTTTTAGTTTTAGTAGAGACGAGATTTCACTGTATTAGCCAGGATGGTCTCAATCTCCTGACCTTATGATCTGCCTACCTCGGCCTCCCAAAGTGCTAGGATTACAGGCGTGAGCCACCGTGCCCGGCCAACTATTCGCTTTTCTTACAAAACCTTTCTAATTCCAAAGACTGAAATTTAGTTTATTCACTAAAGAAATACCTGTCAGCAGAAAGGTCGGAAAATTTCCGTGGTGTTCTTTCACCTCTTCTCATGCTTGACCATTTCTCCATGTTTTATTCCTTGGGCTTCTGCCCTTTTTAAACACACACACACACACACGCACACACACACACACACACACAACTTCTTTCCATTTGTTAAAATTTGTTTTTGATAAACAAAATGGTGTATGTGGCAATTGTTTAGAAGGAGATGCTTGTGTAGAAGAATGCCTACACACAGTTTTCCTTTTTTTTGTTTTGGAGACAAGATCTCGCTTTGTCACCCAGGCTGGAGTGTGGAGTGCAGTGGTGCAATCTCAGCTCCCTGCAACCTCTGCCTCCCAGGTTCAAGCAGTTCTTCTGCCTCAGCCTCCCAAGTAGCTGGGATTACAGGTGTGAACCACCACGCCTGGCTAGTTTTTGTACTTTTAGTAGAGACGGGGTTTCGCCACATTGACCATGCTGGTCTCGAACTCCCGAGCACAAGCTATTCACTTGCTGTGGCCTCGCAAAGCTCCGGGATTACAGATGTGAGCCGCCAGGCCCGTCCTATACTTTTCTCATTTTCACAACCACAAATTTCTTTAGAAAGTGGTGCCAGGGTTATTTTTAGACATTTTGATGGCATCTATTAATACATATATTTCTATTTACAGTGAGCCAGGGAACATTGCCCAAGTAATGTAGAAATATTTGGGACCATTCAGAAATCATTTGGTTTATTGACTCTCTGGTTTTGTATAATGAAATTCAATTTTTCAACACCTGATTGTCATACTAACATTCCTTTATTTCATTAAATTTATAAATTCTGTTACATAGATGCCTGTGTAATAGGTACTATGCTAAACAATTGGTGATGTAATAGTGAATAGTATGGCTCTAAGATCTCTAAGAGGGGCTGCAGGCACCTGTGAAAGGCCTCAACTTGTAAGGAATAGATTTGAGATGAATATTATATGCATATTTTCTGGGGAAGGACGGTAATTTATCTCAAATTTTCAGTTGCATGTGTTTATGCTTATTATAAATGAGATGTACTATGACATGACATTCCAATTAGCTTTAACCCAACACAGTGGAACTGTTACTGACAAACATAGTAAACTGTCTTGTTCACATAGGTCTCTCATTGTTGCAAAGGTTGAATGTAGAAAACATTGTAATGATTTTTGCCTCCTCATAAAGATAAGGATCTTAGTTGTCACTAATATATATTTAGTGCCTAAAATAATGTGGGGCATCATCTCATTTGACTTGGATGAGATCATCCCTGGAGCATGGTATTTCTGTTTGAATGGCAAACTCTAAAAGAAACATTTATATAGTGAAGTCCATTATGGGAACAACCACAAAGAAGACGATTGAATGAACTGAAAATGCTTTATCTAGCAGAAATTTACTCAGACATAAATGTCTTCAGACATTTAGAAGATTGATTTGTGGAAGAATATCTCAAAGGCTGAGCCAGGATCACTGGATTCAAATTATGGGGAAGCAGAACTGAGTTTGACAGGAGCAAGAATGTTTGTTTTTCGTTTTACATTGCAGGGGAGTGATTATCTTAAGGCTGATAGATGTTGTCAAAGCATTTTTCAATTAAACATGCAAGTTTATGTGAAGTGGAGTTTTGTAAGAGGCACTAATCTTTTTAGGAAGAGATTCCTTTAGAAAATGAAGTGATGGCCAGGCGTGGTGGCCTGTAATCCCAGCACTTTGGGAGGCCAAGGCGGGCAGATCACGAGGTCAAGATATCGAGACCATCCTGGCCAACATGGTGAAACCCCGTCTCTACTAAAAATACAAAAATAAGCTGGGCGTTGTGGTGCGTGCCTGTAGTCCCAGCTACTCGGAAGACTGAGACAGGGGAATCACTTGAACCCAGGAGGCAGAGGTTGCAGTGAGCCGAGATCACGCCACTGCACTCTAGCCTGGCGAAACAGAGTGGACTCCATCTCAAAAAAAAAGAAAAGAGAAAATCAAGTTAAAAGAACAAGTAAAGCAAATAAGATTTTGACTTTGACTTTTTCATTGAATAAGGTTGCATTTGGGTGCTCTTCTTAGCTAGTAAATATTATTTTTTACTAGTAAATTAAAAGCCTCTTGTTTTTTCTTAAAACAATTTCTTTAACAGTATTATTTTCTTGGCGATCAGCTGGTGTTGGAAACATATTTCTACCTAATTCTTTTTTTTTTTTTTTTTTTGAGACGGAGTCTCACTCTGTCACCCAGGCTGGAGTGCAGTGGCGCAATCTCAGCTCACTGCAAGCTCCGCCTTGCGGGTTAACGCCATTCTCCTGCCTCAGCCTCCCAAGTAGCTGGGACTACAGGCGCCCGCCACCTCGCCCAGCTAGTTTTTTTGTGTTTTTTAGTAGAGACGGGGTTTCACCGTGTTAGCCAGGATGGTCTCGATCTCCTGACCTCGTGATCCGCCCGTCTCAGCCTCCCAAAGTGCTGGGATTACAGGCTTGAGCCACCGCGCCCAGCCTCTACCTAATTCTTAAAAGAGCATTATATAACAAAAATTACCTGGTCTTTAGGGTTCTTGTTTTCTAAAGCCAGTAAGTCAGCCTTCTTAATGATTGATAAATTTAGAAATATAACTGAATTTTGTAAATTAAAAATCAAATGGAATTTTTAAAAAAATGAGAATCCACCAAAAAGAGATCATTTTACATAGTTGATCTACTGAAAATTTCATACCATAACATCACCACAGTCTTAAACTTGTACTGTTATGTAGCAACTTCCATTTCTGCTAGTTGCAAAATTAATAATATAAATATATATATTAGATGAATAGATAGGAAGCAATTAACTCATATATAAAGAATTATACTTTAAGTTGAAACAAGATTTAGTATGTGATTTACAAAACAATAAAAGTAGTTTCATGAAACCATATGAAATTGTTAACATTTGAACATTTTGACCTGTAAAAATGGTGATTTCATATGGCTCAACCTAGTATTATAACAGGTTTCAATAGCAAAAATATTTAAGCTTCAGCCAGTGTCCTACTTATTCCGGTTAATGTTTAAAACAGAATTGCCACAAAAGTATTATATCATCTCTAGTTTAGGCCTCAATGAAAGAAGATAAAAGTACAGAAAAAAACCCCAATTTTACGTCTAATCAAATATGATGTAATAAGTGATTTTATTCACCCCATGAGGTATGTTAATAGAATTTGTTTAGGAATGAAAAAGATGGGCTCAGCACAATGGCTCACACCTGTAACCTCAGCACTTTGGGAGGCTGAGGTGAGCAGTTTGCTTGAACCCAGCAGTTTGAGACCTGCTGAAGCAACAAGACAAAACCCTGTCTCTACAAAAAATAACAAAAATCAGCCAGGTGTGGTGGCACTTGCCTGTAGTCTCAGTGACTTGGGAGGCTGAGGTGGGAGGGTTACTTGAGCCCAGGAGCTTGAGGCTGCAGTGAGCTGGGATTGTACCACTGCACTCTAGCCTGGGCAACAGAGTGAGACCCTGTGTCTCAAAAAAAAAAAAAAAAAAAAAGATAAGCAAAGATTTGTAAACATAACAAGGTGGTAGTGTTTAGTTATTAATGATTAGAGAATTTTAGCAAATAAAGACCTTAGACCAGATTCGATCACAGCTTCTTCAGGATCTTAGTGGGACTACAGAAAGTACTTTTATATCGAATATACAAAGGAAGACAAAGTTATATGCAGACTGTGAGCAGTTACTTCATAAAGAATATATACATATGGCCAGTAGTCATATGAAAAAGTGCTTAGCATCATTATTCATTGTAGAATTTCCAATTAAAACCACAATGAGGTATTATCTTACTTCTATTAGAATTAGTAAAACAAAAATGGCTTACAGCACCAAATGTTAGCAAGGATATGCACCAACTGAAACTCTTAACACCTTGTTGTATGTGTAAAATGATACAACCACTTTGGGAAACAGTTTTGTGGTTTCTTCAAATGTTAACAAACTGTTATCCTATAACCTATAAATTTCATTTCTGGGTATTTATATTAGAGAAATGAAAGCATGTTTACAAAAAGCCTTGTATAAGAACGTTCATAGCATCTTTAGTCTTAACATTACTCATACAATGAATTATTACTAAGCAGTAAAAAGGGGTGATCTATGAAACTGTATAGATTTGTCTCAAAATTCCTTGTATATGAAAGAAGCACATACTGTTTGATTCCATTTGTGATAAGTTCTAGAATTAATAAAGCTAATAATCTGTTGTGTTAGTCCATTTTCATGCTGCTGATAAAGACATACCCACGTCTGCCAAGACTGGGCAATTTGCAAAAGAAAGAGGTTTAATTGGACTTACAGTTCCATGTGACTGGGCAGGCCTCAGAATTATGGCAGACGGCAAGAAGGAGCAAGTCATGCCTTTCATTGATAGCAGGAGGCAAAGAAAGAGAGAGCTTGTGCAGGGAACTCCTGTTTTTAAAACCATCACATCTCGTGAGACTCATTCACTCACAGGAAATGAACCTGCCCCCTTAATTCAATCACCTTCCACTGGATTCCTCCCACAACACGTGGGAATTGTGGCAGTTACAATTTAAGATGAGATTTGGGTGGGGACACAGCCAAACCATATTTTTCTGCCCCTGGCCCCTCCTAAATCTCATGTTCTCATAGTTTAAAACCAGTCATGCCTTCCTAACAGTTCCCCAAAGTATTGACTCATTTCAGCATTAACTCAGAAGTCCACATCCAGCATCTCATCTGAGACAAGGCAAGTCCCTTCTTCCTGTGAGACTGTAAAATTAAAAGCAAGTTAGTGCTTCCTGGATACATACAGTGGGAGTACAGGCATTGGGTAAACACAGCCATTCCAAATGGAAGAAATTGGCCAAAACAAAGGGGCTACAGGCCCCATGCAATTCTGAAATCCAGCAGGGCAATCAAATCTTAAAACTCCAAAATGATCTCTTTTGACTGTCTTACATCCAGGTCATGCTGATGCAAGTGGTGGGTTTCCATGGTCTTGGGCAGCTGCGCCCCTGTACAGCCTCCCTCCTGGCTGTTTTCATGGGCTGGCATTGAGTATCTCTGGCTTTTCCAGGCACACGGTGCAAGCTGTCAGTGGATCTGCCCTTCTGGGGTCTAGAGGGCAGTGGTCCTCTTCTCACAGCTCCACTAGGTGGTGCCCCAGTAGGGACTCTGTGTGGGGGCTCTGACCCCACATTTCCCTTCCACACTGCCCTAGCAGAGGTTCTCCATGAAGGCCCCACCCCTGCAGGAAACTTCTGCCTGGGCATCTAGGCATTTCCATACATCTTCTGAAATCTAGGCAGAGGTTCCCAAACTCCAGTTCTGTGCATTCACAGGTTCAACACCACATGGAAGCTGCCAAGGCTTGGGACTTGCACCCTCTGAAGCCATGGCCTGAGCTCTACATTGGCCCCTTTCAGCCATGACTGGAGTGGCTGAGATGCAGGGCACCAAGTCCCTAGGCTGCACGCAGCACGTGGACCCTGGGCCTGACCCACGAAACCATGCTTTCCTTCTAGGCCTCCAGGCCTGTGATAGGAGGGGCTGCCATGAAGACCTCTGACATGTCTGGAGACATTTTCTCCATTGTCTTGGGGATAACATTTGGCTCCTTGTTTCTTATGCAAATTTCTGCAGCCAGCTTGAATTTCTCCTCAGAAAATGGGATTTCTTTTCTATCACCTTGCCAGGCTGCAAATTTTCCAAACTTTCATGCTCTGCTTCCCTTATAAAACTGAATGCCTTTAATAGCACCCAGGTCACCTCTTGAATGCTTTGCTGCTTAGAAATTTCTTCCTCCAGATACCCTAAATCATCTCCTTCATGTTCAAAGTTCCACAAATCTCTAGGGCAGGGGAAAATGCCACCAGTCTCTGCTAAAACATAATAAAAGTCACCCTTACACCAGTTTGGGAACAAGTTCCTCATCTCCATCTGAGACTACCTCAGCCTGCACCTTATTGTTCATATTGCTGTCAGCATTTTTGTCAAAGCCATTCAACAAGTCTCTAGGAAGTTCCAAACTTTCCCACATTTTCATATCTTCTTCTGAGCCCTCCAACTGTTCCAACCTCTGCCTTTTACCCACTTTTTAAGCTGCTTCCACATTTTTGGGTACCTTTTCAGCAACGCCCCACTCCCGGTACCAGTTTACTGTATTAGTCCTTTTTCATGCTGCTGATAAAGGCAAGACTGGACAGTTTACAAAAGAAAGAGGTTTAATTGTACTCATAGTTCCACATGGCTGGGGAGGCATCAAAATCATGGCAGAAGGCAAGGAGGAGCAAGTCATGTCTTACATCAATGACGGCAGGCAAACAAAGAGCTTGTGCAGGAAACTCCCATTTTTAAAACCATCAGATCTCGAGACTCATTCACTATCACAAGAACAGAACAGGAAAGACACACCCCATAATTCAGTCACCTCCCACTGGGTTCCTCCCACAACACGTGGGAATTGTGGGAGTTACAATTCAAGATGAGATTTGGGTAGGGACACAGCCAAACCATATCATCTATGATTATCATAATCAAGACTGATTTCTTCTTGCTTTGGTGGGGAAAAGGAATTCAGTAGGAAAGGACAGGAGGGAATTTTTGTGGGACTAGTGATATTCCTTATGTTGATTGTGGTCTAGATTACACAATGTATGCATTTGTCAGAACTGATGAACTTAGTGCTTAAAATATGTTTATTTTACAGTATGTGAATTATACCTCATTAAAAATATTTTCAAAACTGATAATGGTTTGATAGTCATTTTCAAAAAGCTGAATTTGAAATAGTATATACAGTTTTCATGTACCCATAATTACAAACTGTATGAATGCATTTCTAAACCATATATATATAACCTGCTAATATTGCACAGTGATTAAGATGGGCTCTAAAGTCAGACTATTCGAAATTCAGTCTTGCTAAATTGTACTAACTTACCTTAGGCAAATTACCATTCCTCTCTGTGTGTCCTCAGTTTCCTCAGTCATAAAATGAGAATAATTTAATACCTATTTAATTGGGTTATATTGGAATTATATGAACTAATTAATATAAAACTCTTGGAATAATTAATACTTGGAACACAGTACTCATTCACTAATGTTAACATCTTAGATTAATAGTACTGCTATTGATATTACTAATTAATGCTTCTCTTCAGTTTTCTTGGCCTCCATAATTTTTTTTATTTTTTATTTTTTTGCCTACTGAATAATTTGGAATTTATACCAAAAAGTTGGCATGTTGTTGCTCAATTCTGGAATCATATATTTTAAATATTTACAAAAGACTTGTTATATTTATACTGTGCTATGCTCTGTAGATGTGAAGATCTGGTCCGATTTCTTAAGGAGTTCTTGTTATGGAAGAAAGGTACAGGGAAATTTTAAATAATACAGTCACAAAGTCTGTGATGGAGATTATCAAGGGTGCTGTGGAAGAACCAGATACTTGGCTCATACTTGGTAGAAGATAATACCTATGCTTGACTTTTTTTTTTTGCCAGCGGGGGGCGGGTGGTCAGGAGGGTCTCTTTCTTTTTGTTATTTATTTATTTATTTTTCTTCATTGCTTCTGAAATGTTTAGCACCTACCACTAATTCAAACTCTGAACAACTCCTAGGCTGGGAGAAATCATATTTCACAATAATAATGGTTAGGATGATGTGTTCCATTTCATTGAAGTCTAGATTAACTTAAGGTACATACAGGAAACAGTTTAGAATCTGGTTAAGTCAAAGTCAGTAACCAGTCTGCCCAAAACTAAACTTTGAACCTTTCTACCCTAATATGAGCATCTCATCTCAGTTAATGGCAGCTACATTCTTTCACTGGCTCAACCCTATGGAATATGTCAATAGAATTTCTTTGGGAATGAAAAAGATAAGCAGAGATGTAAATATAACCAAGTGGTAGTGTTTGGTTATTAATGATGAGAGAATTTTAGCAAATGGAGACTTTATACCAGATTCCATCAGGTGCTTCTTCAGGAACAGAGTGGGACTACAGAGAGTGCTTTTATACCAAGTGTAAACCCCAAGGCCCAAAACCTTGGAGCACATCGGTAACTTTGCTTTTTCTCTCACTCCACATCTACCCTAACAGCAAATCCAATCAGCTCTTCATGCATAATTGTATCTAGAATTTGAACAGTTCTCCTTCATAGCTACATTCTTGTCCAAGCCACCATCTCTTTTTTGTAAAATGTATATAATTGAGTAGTTTTTTGTTTTTGTTTTTGTTTTTTACAAGTTATGCAACTGGTACCACTATCTAACACCAGGATATTTTTCTCACCCTAAAAAGAAAACCCAGTACCCGTTAGCAGTTATTCTTCAGTCTCCCTTTTCCTAGCCCTTAGCGACCACCAATCTTTCTGTGTCTATAATTTGACTATTCTCAACATTTTATAAACATAGAATTATATGATACGTGACTTTTTGTGCGCAGCCACTTCCTTTCTTTCTCTTTTTTTTCTTTTTTTTGAGACGGAGTTTCGTTCTTGTTGCCCAAGCTGGAGCACAATGGCATGATCTCAGCTCACCACACCCTCCGTCTCCCAGGTTCAAGGGATTCTCCTGCCTCAGCCTCCCAAGTAGCTAGGATTACAGGCATGTGCCACCACACCTGGAAAATTTTGTATTTTCAGTAGAGATGGGGTTTCTCCATGTTGGTCAGGCTGGTCTCGAACTCCTGACCTCAGGTGATCCGCCTGCCTTGCCCTCCCAAAGTGCTGGGAACCACCACTAGCCATGTGTGACCACTTTCAAGTAGAATAATCTTTACAAGGTTTATCCGTGTAATATAAATCAGAACTTTATTCCTTTTTATGGCTGAATAGTATTTCCATATGTAGATATACTAGATTTTGTTTATTCATTCTATTCTTGTCTTTGAGAGAGTAATTGGAATTAGCCATGGGGAACACATTCCAGGCAAAGAGAGCAGAAGTGTAATCAGTCACCTGATATCCTAAGAAAGCCTGGTATTTTGGAGGGATATGTCTGATTTAACATGCCTGAGAGAAGAAATGGTATGGAGAACAGAGAACAAGTGAGGGAGGGGTAGCAAAACAACTGGATTGTTGTTAGGGTCCTTAGTCTAAAAGATTCTGTAGATAGTGTTAAGAACTTAATTTGGATGTGATTGGCCGGGCGCAGTGGCTCACGCCTGTAATCCCAACACTTTGGGAGGCTGAGGCAGGTGGATCACGAGATCAGGAGATGGAGACCATCCTGGCTAACACACTGAAACCCCATCTCTACTAAAAAAATACAAAAAAATTAGCTGGGCGTGGTGGCGGGCGCCTGTAGTCCCAGCTACTCCAGAGGCTGAGGCAGGAGAATGGCGTGAACCTGGGAGGCGGAGCTTGCGGTGAGCCGAGATTGCGCCACTGCACTCCAGCCTGGGCGACAAAACGAGACTCTGTCTCAAACAAAAAAAAAAAGGAAAAAAAAGAAATTTGGTTGTGATTTGAAGGAATTCATAAAAATTTCCTCTAACTCAGATTTAGGATTTTTTTCATTATTCAAAATAGGAAAAACCCAAAGATGGGTAATTTTCTGTTTTCATATAATAACCACTACCTTAGGCTTGTGTTTAAACACATTAAACAGATTAAAAGCCTTTTAGGGAGTTGTTCTTTAATAAATTTTACTGCTAAATTCCCTTTTTGCTTAAAGTAGTGGAAGTAGGCCGGGTGCAGTGACTCACGCCTGTAATCCCAACAGTTTGGGAGGCTGAGGCAGGCAGATCACCTGAGATTAGGAGTTGGAGACTAGCCTGATCAACATGGTGAAACCCCATCTCTACTAAACATACAAAAAAAATTAGCCAGGCGTGGTAATGGGTGCCTGTAATCCCAGCTACTCAGGAGACTGAGGCAGGAAAATCGCTTGAACCCTGGAGGAGGAGGTTGCAGTGAGCCAAGATCCTGCCGTTGCACTCCAGCCTGGGTGACAAGAGTGAAACTCCATCTCAAAAAAAAAAAAAAGTAGTGGAAGTAATTGAAATAGATTTTCCTAGCAATATTAGCTCTTTTACGTTTTGAAGCTTTTTAAAATTGGTATGTTGTATAACTTCAGTATACTCTTCAGTTCCCACCATGACTTTGAGAAATAACAAATAGATTGAGCCATTTGTTGTATGTGGAATCCTCTTTTTCTTTTTTTTTTAACATGGAATTCTGAATGGAATATGAGAAGTAATAAAGCATAGATCCTTAAGTTAGAAGAAGGTTGTAATGAAATTAGGGGACTGGATCTTTGCCAAAAATAAATAAAGTCTCTGAGTCTTAATTTTCCTTTCTGTAAAATGGAGGCAAGACCAGACAAGACAAAACATCTAGTCTTACCTTTTGATATTAGATAATTAAAATTCTAGACTGTGTATTATATATGTTCATATAATATGTATGAACATGTATGTTTCATTCTCATGCATAATAAATTGTTGTCATTTTAATTTCTGATTTTTATCCGTGGCAATTTTACTGCTTTCTTCAGAAGACCAATTTAGTAATACTCAAGAGAATCCATTCTTTTATAAATAAGAAAGCTGAGGCCTAATGAGGATATATGACTTGTCCAGGGGCTCTTTGGAATGCAGAGTTCCTACTCTAAAGCAGTAGAATCTAGCTGGCATGGAATTGGAAAGGGAGAGGAGGGTAGGAGGCATATGTGTGACATGACAGATAAGGAAAAGAGTCATTTCATCTTAACAGTTTTCACTTTGAATTAGAGGTATTTACATCACACATTGAGAACACAAATGGGAGGATCTTGTTGCTAATTAATAACCTAGTGGCACATCTAGAACTAAGTTTCTCAACTCTTAGTCCAGAGTCGCTCTTTATCTTCAGCGTTATGCACTGCTTGTCTGAGCAAGAAAAATATCCAAGTAAGTTTTCTCAGTTGTAAGTGGCATTTAAATTAACCATACCACACCTTTGTTTTTGCCAGTAAAAATATAGGATTTTATTTGCCAGATATAGGGATGTACAACTGTAGTCCTAGCTACTTGGGAGGCTGAGGTAGAGGGTCTTAAGCCCAGGAATTTGAGGTTACCTTGAGCCAAGATCAGGTCACTGAACTCCAGCCTTTTTTTTTTTTAAGTAGAATTTATACGTTAGACTCTTATTTATTTGGAATTTTCTGGTATTGTTGAATCAGTTATAAACCATTATTAACAAAATCAGCTACCAAAATTTTTTATGTTTTTAAATTGTGTTATTGGAACTGATGTTTTGCTGTAATTATTCAGAAAGTTCTGGTTCTTAATTATGTAGCAGTATCAAATGCTGTTGTCTCTGAAGGTAGAAAAGAATTATTTCCAAATGAATCAAGAACAAAACAAAAAATGCTTTTGCAATCAAGTTTTACATTGATTTCATCTCCTTAGAGATTACATACTACTTTTAAAGTTATTAAACGTTGATTTTTGTTTAATTTTGTTCCACTTTTCTTTTCAACCAAAGAGATATTCATTGTCATTCCAAACAGTAGAGAGGAAAATCTAATATTCCTCTCTGAAGAACAGTATATTTTAATGTGTTTTTCTTAGTGCTTTTAAAATTCAGGATTAATTAGGGCTAGCTGTACCTGTGTTTTTGATGTTCTTAATGTATTTTTCTTTTTTATTTTAATTTCTATCCGTATTATTCAAAAAGTTCTCTAGAGCAGGAAAAATATTTTTATGCTGTCTTATTTTTTTCCTTGTTTAGAAATCGAAACGAGTTGGCTGAGACTCTTGCACTCCTGAAAGCACAAATTGATCCTGTACTATTGAAAAACTCTAGCCAACAAGACAACTCTTCTCGGGAAAGTCCCAGCTTAGAGGATGAGGAGACTAAAAAAGAGGAAGAAACACCTAAACAAGGTTTTTTTTGTGTGTTTTGTTTTGCTTTGTTTTGTAATCTCTTCCATATTCTTCCACTCCTCTTCCCAACTATGTAATTCTGAATTTCTATCTCAATTTGAATTGGGAACCTTCTTATAAAAAGAGGTTGATTTTTCCTTAATTTAAAGAAAATGAGGCCAAAAACATCAAATATGTTGCTCTTTTATATAGAACATTTAAAGATATCTTAGTAAAAAATGGTCAAATCATCAAAACATAGTATTTTTTACTAAGGAATGTGAAGACATTTAATGAACTTTTTTATTGTGGTAAAATATAACATAAAATTTACCATTTTAACCATTTTTAACCATACAGTTCTGTGGCATTAAGTACATTCATATTGTTGTGATGCACTCATCACCGCCATCCATCTCCAGAACTTTTTTGATCTTTCTCAGTTAAAACTCTGTATGTTTTAAACATTAAACTGCATTTTTCCTTCCCCTTAGCCCCTAGCATCTCTCATTCTGCTATCTGTCTCTTATGAATTTGATCATTCATATCTGAGAAATCATATAATGCTTGCACTTTTGTGACAGGCTTATTTCATATAGCATAGTGTCTTCAAAGTTCATCCATGTTACAGGGGTCCCCAACCCCCGGGCCAAGGACTGTTACCAGTCTGTAACCTGTTAGGAACTGGGCTGCACAGCAGGAGGTGAGCAGGGACGAGTAAGCATTACCACCTGAGTGAGCAT
The DNA here is from genome assembly GCF_049350105.2 of Macaca mulatta. Lineage (NCBI taxonomy): Eukaryota > Metazoa > Chordata > Mammalia > Primates > Cercopithecidae > Macaca > Macaca mulatta. Next base: position 78,152,354 of record NC_133419.1, on the reverse strand, counting down.
TACTGCCCAAGCTCCACCTCCTGTCAGATCAATGGCAGTATTAAATTCTCATGGGAGCACAAACCCTATTGTGAACCACTTAATGCGAGGGATCTAGGTTGCACACTCCTCATGAGAATCTAATGCCTGATGATCTGAGATGGAACAGTTTCATCCCAAAACCATCCCCCCAGCCCACCTCCTGTAGAAAAATTGTCTTCCACGAAACCGGTCTCTGGTGCCAAAAGGTTGGGAACCACTGTTGTAGTGTATGTCAGAATTTTCTTCCTTTAATAATAATAAATTATTGAATAATTGTCCATTGTATGTATATACCACATTTTGTTTATCAATTCATCCATCAGTGGGCACTTGAATTGCTTCCACTTTTTGGACATTGTGAATAATGCTGCCATGAACTGGGTGTACACATCTCTTGAGTCCCTGCTTTCCCTTCTTTTAATCCAGAAGTGGAATTGCTGGATCATATGTGGTAATTCTGTGTTTAATTTTTTGAGGAAACACATACTGTTTTCCACAGCAGTTGCATCATTTTACATTCCTTCCAGTAATATCCAGGGACTCTAGTTGCTTCCCATCCTCACCAACACTTGTTTCTGTTTTTTTTTAATAGCAGCATCTCATTGTAATTATTAGTTCCTATTGACAAGTGATGTTAAGCATCTATCTTTTCAAGTATTTATTGACCATTTGTATATCTTCTTTGGAAAAATGTTAATTCAAGTTCTTTGTCCGTTTTTTTGGGGGGTTGTTAATTTTTTTTATGCTTTGAAAACTCTTTAAGTCTATGATAATTGTCATTGTTAAACCTGATTTCGATTGAGTTTTCTAATTTGCTTAACTAGGCAGATCAAATTCTAACCATTCTAGGAAGACAGAGCCAAGTCCTGAGCTCTCCAAAAGGAAAGAAGCCAACTGAAATTTTGACCAACATCTTAATGTTTGTTATCGATAACCTTTTAATGACAAGGGAAGGAATTTGCTTTCCTTACCATGTTTTCTTTGCTTTTAGTTTGCCTCTACTAGTTTTGATTAGCACCTAAAAATAATGTGTTATTCCTTTATTTGCTGCTCTTAGGAAACCATTTATAGAAAGCATTCTATATCTACAAGCATTGCTTGTAAACAAGGAATTATGCCTTTCCGTGTAGTATATAATAATGTTCCTATATATTAAGCATTTTTTAGCTGAAATGTTGATTACCGTCCTTCGTTGCTTATGTGGTTTTATTTCAAATGTCTGTGGTGGTTTTATTTCTAAGCCCAATTTCTGCTTTGAAGAATTCTTTTTCATATGTTAAAATTAAACTTACAGACTACTTTAGGAAAGTTTTTTTTTTTTTCCTTTGAGACAGGATCTCTCTCTGTCGCCCAGGCTGAAGTACAGTGGTGCAGTCATTGCTCACTACAGCTTAGAACTCTTGGGCTCAAGTGATCCCGGCCCCTCAGCCTCTCCTGAGTAGCTAAGACTACAGGCGTGTGCCATCAGGCCCGGCTAGTTTTCATTTTTTATTTTTTGTAGAGATGGGGTCTTGCTCTGTTGCCCAGGCTGGTCTTGACTTGGCCTCAAGCGACCCTCCTGCCTTGGCTTCCCAAAGTGCTGGGATTACGGGAATGAGTCATTGTGGCCAGCCATGCATAATAATTTTAAAGTAGTCTAAAACTCCTATTGAATTTCTGTTCTTTTTTTAGTAGTATTTTCCAGGGATTAGTTCTAGGTTTAAACTTAATATTATTTGTTCATTTTGGTCATTCATTCACATATTTTCTTATTCCCATACACAATTAAAATCAAAGCCAGAGAAAATGTGAATTGGAAACCACGGTCAGAATAATAGAAATTTAAGAGGCAATTATTTCTAATACAAGACCTCAAAATTGACACTGATCTTGAACGGAGACTGATTATGTAGTTTAAAGTAGAAAGAAAAACAGAAATACTGTTTTTCTAGTTAAGCTCTTCCTAATAGTTAATGCTGAAGTTTATTTGTGGGGCCTTATAGTACATAATGGGGGATTTCAACAATAACAGCTAACATTTATTGGGCACATCCTGTTTTCTTTGCAGTCTACCAAATGCTGCATATGGATTTTCATTTAATCCTCATAGCAACTCTTTGAGGTAACTACTATTATTATTTTAATTTTACAGATGAGGAAATTGGAACATTTATAATGTTGCCTCAGGTCATATACATAATAAAGTATCAGAGTCTACATTTGAAGCCTGATCCTTCTATAGCCTGTGCTCTTAAAGTGGTCTAGAGTAGTACTTCTCAAACTTTAATATGCGTGGTGTTCACCTCAGGAGTTTTTTAAAATACAGAATCTGGTGAAGTAGGTCTTGGCTGTCTGCTGATTGGCTGTTTTAACAAGGACCTATGTAATGCTGATACTGCTGGTTAGAGGACCACATTTTGAGTAATAAGGTCATCTCCTAACTTCTGAAACAAATACACCAAAGGCTGTTATACACCTGTTTCTGAAAACATTTCTCAATGAATGCTGATGTTATACCTCTCAATACAACTAAGAGAAAATGGTCTGTGAGGGATGGCATCTCTTGAAAAAGTAGAAGAGGAGGAGCAGGACATTTTGTTCTCTTTGTTTTTCTGTCTTCTATTTTTATTTTAGAGACAGTCTCACCCTGTCACCTGGGCTGGAGTGCAGTAGTGCAATCAATAGTACGCGGCAATCTGAAACTCCTGGGGTCAAGTGATCCTCCTGCCTCAGCCTCCCACGTGGCCGGGACTACGGGTGTGCGCCACCATGCCTGGCTAATGTTTTTTAATTTTTAATTTTGTAAAGACGTGGTCTCACTTTGTTGCCCAGGCTGGTCTCGAACTCCTGACTTCAAGCAATCCTCTTGCCTCAGCCCTCCAAATTTCAGGATTACAGATGTGAGCAACTGCGCAGAGCCTACCTTCTCTTTTAAATAAGGCTTTTCTGCTTCTCTTTCTCTAACAACAAAATGTTTCTTATTAATGCGTTCATTCATTCATTCAGTGAATACTTACTGTGCACCTTCTCTGTGTTAAGCATGATTTTAGGCATATAGTTTAATAAAGAAAGACTAAAATCCTTGCTTTTATAAAGCTTACACTATAGTAGATAAAATAGTAACACATAAACCATTTACTGTGTGCCAATACTGTTCTAAATGCTTTGCCTGTATTGTCAGATCATTTTCACAACAAACCCTGTTTAGTAGTATAATATTATTACTTCCCTTTTTCAGATGAGGGAAATTAGATAAAGAGTTATTTCAGTAATAGCTTGTTAATGGCAGACCTGGTATTCAAAACTAGGCAGTCTGTCTCCAGAGTCCCTGTGCCCTTTTAATGCTGCACTTACATACAATTTCAGCCCCCAAAACCCTGCCTCTCACCCTTGTCCTCTCAGATGTAGTTCTTGTAGTCTATTCCATGGCAAGACCAAAGAAATATGATTCTGTTCTGTCATTTTTATTCCTTTCGTATGTAAACAAACATTACCCTTGGACTGTGTTGGGGGATCACGGCCAAGTGGGAAGGAGTAGGTCAAAAGCTGGAAACAGTCCTGGGGAATGTCTAACATAGAGTGTTGAAGCAAAATGTGACGAAAGTTAAAAATTAAGCATGGTTGGATATTTGCAAATTGGGCAGCAAGAAATAAAAATAAATAGGCACTGGAGAGGGAATAAACAACCACTCTTATTCGGGTAGCTAAAATAGATTTTTCTTTAGTCATTAGTTAAATTGCCATGCCTTGTATCTTAACTCAGTAAGATAAGTTTTTAAATTTTTGTATGGGTGCTAAGGAGAAACGTATTAACTGTAAATGTGGGCAAAAAAATGAAAAATGGCAGCAAGTGGCCTGGAAAATGGTGGCATCAACTAAATAATTAAGTTGACTTTGTTTGAAAGATAATTAGAATTGCCTTCTGAAAGTCTAAATTTGCTAGACTAACATTCAGAATCTCAGTGTGGTCTCTCTCTCTTTCTAGCAATAGCTCCTGCTTTTTCTTATATGAGTACTGGTTCCAGATCATTTAGATGCTTTTGTTTTCTCTGTATGTCTTGGGCATTCCCTTCTGTGTCTGCGTGCTGTTTCTCTCCCTCAGATGTTGTCTCCCCAACTCCCATGAAAGTCTGGTTATACTTCAAGGACCATCTGAAACTTTATTTATACTATTTGTATCCCACTTATATTAGGGCTAGTCATGGCATCTGACTTGAAGCTCTCAGATACTTTTTGAGTTGTTATTCTCAGACTATGGTAGATTTCCAAGTAAGTGTTTGGTGTCATTTACACCCTTTTATGGGAGTTTAAGATCTAGTGTCTTAATTTAGGTGAAAAACTACCTGGAAGGTATTGTGCATATAAAACACCATGGAATTTAATATATAGTTTCTCTCTACATTGGACACTGTATTCCAATTTAGAAGGGACCAAAAAGTTAAAAAGAAACTTTACCGGGGAAAAACAAAGTTGAGGGAAGCTCAACTAACATTTAGTTTTTAATTCTACTAATTGAAAGAAGATTGTCCTTTTGTTAATTTTTGTAGTCATGCACTTCTGCCTACAGGTGATCAGATAAGATACCATTTGAGAATTATAAAGAATAGAACTTACAGATTGGCAGCTCACAGACCTCATTTGGCCCCAAAACGTGTTTATTTTGGTTTCCGCAGTGCTGCTTTGTTTTTAAAAAGCTAAGATAAAATTCACCATTTTAGTGATTTTAGTATATTCACAGCATTGTGCAACCATAACCACTAATTCTAGAACATTTCTAGCACCCCACGAAGAAACTCTACCCACTTAGAAGTTACTTGCCATTTCTCCCTACCCTCATCCCCTGTAAACCATTAATCTACTTTGTCTTTATGGATTTGCCTCTTTGTAGCATTCCATAAAAATAGAATCATACAGCATGTGGCCGTGTGTGTCTGACATTTCCATTTAGCGTAATGTTTTTAACATTACACTACCATAATGTTAAAAATATATGCTAAATATTACAACATACATGTTGTAGCATGTATCAGTACTTCATTCCTTTTTATGGATGAATAATATTTATTTTTATGGATATACCACATATTATTTATCTGTTCACTTGATGGACATTTGGATTTTTCCACTTTTTGGTATAAATAATGCAGTGGTGAATGTTAATGTACAAATTTTTGAGGGAACGTATATTTTCGTATGACTGACTTTTTAAATGAAGTTGCTGTCAACATCTAAAATTGAAAATTAGAAAAGTTGTCAACTTTGGATCATCATTTTTGTATGTCAAAAATACTCTGTAGCTGAGTAATGGTTGTTTCTATTTACGTGAGATTTATATTCCATTTTGCCATGCTCCTTTCTTGTGCCCTCTAAAATCAGGCTTAGTCTCACGTGCTTAGACTTATATATTTTTTTCTTACAGTGTAGTTAACATGAAAATAAGATACTTACTGTGTTCATGTCTTTATCAATTTTAGAAAAACAAAGACCGGCCGGGCGCGGTGGCTCAAGCCTGTAATCCCAGCACTTTGGGAGGCCGAGACGGGCGGATCACGAGGTCAGGAGATTGAGACCATCCTGGCTAACACGATGAAACCCCGTCTCTACTAAAAAATACAAAAAACTAGCCGGGCGAGGTGGCGGGCGCCTGTAGTCCCAGCTACTCGGGAGGCTGAGGCAGGAGAATGGCGGGAACCCGGGAGGCGGAGCTTGCAGTGAGCTGAGATCCGGCCACAGCACTCCAGCCTGGGCGACAGAGCGAGACTCTGTCTCAATAAAAATAAAAAATAAAATAGAAAAACAAAGACCAAGAATTATTTCCGAAAAAGGAGAGTTGCTAATTGTTGAAGTAAAGTATGTCAGTATATTTGTTTTTTTGTATTTATTTATTTTTAGAGTCAAGGTCTTGCTCTTATTGCTCAGGCTGGAATCTAGTGCCACAATCACAACTCACTGTAACCTCCATTTCCTGGGCTCAAGGGATCCTCCTGCCTCAGATTCCTGACTAGCTGGGTCTACAGGCATGTGCTACCATGCCTGGCTACTTTATAAATTTTTTGTAGAGACAGGGTCTCACTATATTGCCCTGTCTGGTCTCAGACTCCTGGCCTCAGCAATCCTCCCTGCGATCTCCCAGCATGTTAAGATTATAGGCATGAGTCACTGCACCCAGCCCAGTATAGTTATAGTAGGTAGATTAACTTACTGATGATTTTCCTTTGATCATTATTAATGTGATGTCAGATATAAAGCTTAAATTCTATGTGGCAAAATAATATAACTTCATGTAGTCTATTAGTCTGTTCAGGCCATCCATAACGAAATACCACAAACTGAATGGCTTAAAACAATAGAAATTTATTTTCTCGGTTCTGGAGTTAAAAGTAGCAAATTTGATTTCTGATGAGGGCTTTTTCCTGGCTTGCAGATGACTCTTTTCTCTGTGTGTGTGTGTGGAGAAAAAGCTATCTGTTGTGTGTTCCTCTGATCTTATAAGAGCACCATTCCTGGCCGGGTGTGGTGGCTTACGCCTGTAATCCCAGCACTTTGGGAGGCCGAGGTGAGCGGATCATGAGGTCAAGAGATCGAGACCATCCTGGCTAACATGGTGAAACCCCGTCTCTACTAAAAATACAAAAAATTAGCCGGGTGTGGTGGTGGGCGCCTGTAGTCCCAGCTACTCAGGAGGCTGAGGCAGGAGAATGGCATGAACCTGGGAAGCGGAGCTGCAGGTTCACACTGCAGCCTGGGCGACAGAGGGAGTCTCCGTCTCAAAAAAAGAAAAAAAAAAAAAAAAAAGCACCATTCCTGTAATGCTAAAGTTCCCCCCGCTCTTATGAGAATTCATTTAACCATAATTACCTCACCAAAGGCTCTGTTTCTAAATACAGTCACATTGGGGATTAGGGCTTCAATATATGAATTTGTGAGGGACACAATTCAGTCTGTAGCATGTAATATTATGAAACTATCCATTGTAAAAACTGTGATGGTTAATATAAGATACCTGAGGAAGAAATTGGGAGGGGGAGGACTGATATGTTTAAGGAGATTTATTTTTGAATGCTATGATGTGCAGCTATATATTCTTAAGATAAAAATATTATGTGTATCAAAACTTTTTTTTTCTTTTTTTTTTTGAGACGAAGTTTTACTCATGTTGCCCAGGCTGGAGCACAATGGCGCAATCTTGGCTCACCACAACCTCCACCTCTTGGGTTCAAGCGATTCTCCTGCCTCAGCCTCCTGAGTAGCTGGGATTACAGGCATGCACCACCAGACTCAGCTAATTTTGTATTTTTAGTGGAGATGGGGTTTCTCCATGTTGGTCAGACTGGTCTTGAACTCCTGACCTCAGGTGATCTGCCTGCCTTAGCCTCCTAAAATGCTGGAATTACAGGTGTGAGCCACCATGCCCAGCCAAAACTTTCTTTTAATTTTGAGTTTGAGTGCAGCAAAAAAGCATTTGTATCAAACTGGAATGAGCATTTGCATATGTAAGTACAATTGGCAATACTCTTGTTCATAGTGAATAGATTACTAGTAATAAATGAGACAAGATAGTAAATCATTTTTTATATTTTCTATTGTACCTGATGAAAGCACAGATGTTTATGATGTTACTCATAATGATTTCTTTGTAACTTTGATGAGAAGTTTAATAGGATTGGAGGTAAAAGAACTTACTTCCCTGTATCGTTATCTAGGGACTTTTTTGTATTAAAAAAATTAAAAGTGGAACATGGCATTGTCATGGTAAACTTGTGAATTGGATAAGCTCCCATATATGAGTCAATGTGTTGATTAATAAATGAGCTACACAACACAGTATTTTTCCATACATTGCAGTTTTATATCTTTAGTGCCCGTCGGGATCCTTCTTAGGTTTAAGTATTCAGATTCGCAAAACTACTATAGACAACACTTGGCATCAGTATACTGAGATTGATGTAGGACAGGGATCATAGCTTGCCAGCAGGAGCAACATCTAGCCTTAGGAATAGTCTTTGCAACAATTCTTACTGCCATCCAGAAGCTGTTTTCTCCCAGGTAACAACTGGAGAAACAAGTAGCTGGGATTTACATTGAGCGGGTCCAGGAACCACTCTATCTCAAAAGCCTCATGTTCCATGGAAGCTGATATCTCTTATATCAACTCTATGGACCAAAGTTCCAGGATTCTCGCTGCATTCAGGAGGTCCCAAGGGTGACACCTTTGTCCTGTATTTATATATATTTTTTATTCTAGATTGCAAGATTTAATTTTTTGCAGGGGAGGGGTCCATGCTGGAGTACAGTGGTGCGATCTTGGCTCACTGCAACCCCCACCTCCTGGGCTCAAGTGATCCTCCAACCTCAGACCCCCAAGTAGCTGGGCCTACAGGCACAAGCAACCATGCCTAGCTCATTGTTGCCTTTTCTGTAGAGATAGGGTTTCACTATGTTGTCCAGGCTGGTCTCGAACTCCTGAGCTCAAGTGATCCACCCGCCTTGGCCTCACAAAGTGCCAGGATTATAGGCATGAGCCACCGTGCCTGGCTGGGTTTAAATTTTTTAATTGACAAAGAAAAGTTGTATATATTTATGATGGAATATCAAAAACTAAGTCCATTTTGTGAACTGTCTAAAACTAATTACCATATGCATTGACTCACAGACTTATCTTTTTTTGTGGTGAGAGCACTTAAAGTCTCCTGTCCTAGCAATTTTGAAGTGTACAGTACATTGTTGTAACTGTAGTCACCATGTCGTACAGTAGATCTCTTGAACTTACTCATCCTAACTGAAAGTTTTTATCTTTGACCAGCATCTCCCCACACCTTCAGTCCCTCATAACCACTATTCTACTATGCTTCTGTGAGTTCAACTCTAAGATTCCACATGTAAGTGAGATCATAGGGTATTTCTTTCTATACCTGACTTATTTCACTTAGCATAATCTCTTCCAGGTTTATCTATGTTGTCACAAATGACAGGATTTCTTCCTTTGTTAATGGTGAATAATATTCCATCGTGTATATAGATCATATTTTCCTTATCCTTTCATCTGTTGATGGACACTTAGGTTGATTCCATATCTTGGCTATTGTGATTAATGCTGGAGGGAACATGGGAGTGCAGATATCTCGTTAACAAACTGGTTTCATTTTCTTTGGATATATACCCCGTAGTGGGATTACTGAATCCTATAGTACTTATATTTTTAGTTTTTTGAGGAACCTTCATACTGTTTTCTATATGGCTATACTAATTTACATTCTCACCAACAGTGTACAGGGATTGTCTTTTTTTTTCTTTCCTCATTTTTGCCTACACCTGTTGTGTTGTCTTTGATAATAACCACCCTAACAGGCGTTAGGTGATATCTCTTTGTGGTTTTGGTTTACATTTTCCTGATGAGTAGTAAGATTGAACATTGTTTGATATTTGTGGGCAATTTCTAGAAACTTATGGATGGGGATCCAAAAGTTTCTGTACTGAATGTATAATAATGCACTAACCAAGCATGGTGTTGCACGCCTTTGGTCCCAGCTACTGGGGAGGCTGATGCAGGCTTGAGCCCAGCACATTGAGGCTGCAGTGAGCCGTGCTCACACCGGCATACTCCAGCCTGTGTGACAGAGTGAAACCCTGTCTCAAAAAAGGGAAAAAAAAGTACTATTTTTATTATCATATAAAACATTGTTTTGGCAGGGTGTCCATTCACGCCTGTAATCCCAGCACTTAGGGAGGCCGAGGTGAGAGGATCACTTGAAGTCAGGAGTTCAAGACCAGCTTGGCCAACATTGTGAAACCCCATCTCTACTAAAATTACAAAAATTAGCTGGGTGTGGTGGCATGCGCCTGTAATCCCAGCTACTCGGGAAGCCAAGGCAGGAGAATCGCTTGAACCCAGGAGGCGGAGGTTGCAGTGAGCCGAGATTGCACCACTGCACTCCAGCCTGGGTGACAGAGTGTGACTCCCTCTCAAAAAAATTAATAAAATAAAACATTGTTTTACTTTAAACAAGTATAGGGAGACTAATAAATACAGATGTTATTGTTACAACATTATGATATCGAAAAGAGTTTCCTTTTATAGGAATAAAAGAAAAGATACTCTTTATTATCACCATCTGTCTTTTACATCATGTTTGAGTTAAGTAGAAAAAATGGGCCGGGCGCGGTGGCTCAAGCCTGTAATCCCAGCACTTTGGGAGGCCGAGACGGGCGGATCACGAGGTCAGGAGATCGAGACCATCCTGGCTAACACGGTGAAACCCCGTCTCTACTAAGAAATGCAAAAAACTAGCCGGGCGAGGTGGCGGGTGCCTGTAGTCCCAGCTACTCGGGAGGCTGAGGCCGGAGAATGGCGTAAACCCGGGAGGCGGAGCTTGCAGTGAGCTGAGATCCGGCCACTGCACTCCAGCCTGGGCTACAGAGCGAGACTCCGTCTCAAAAAAAAAAAAAGAAAGAAAAAATGACAAGAAATACACTAATGTTTGCATTTCTTTCTCTTGTTTTTTTGCCATGAACAATAGGACACAGACCATAGTGCTGCTGCTTTTTTTAAGAATTTAATTAATGTTTTTAACTCCTCTATCATTCCCAATAATTTAAGAACTTTTTTAAAGAGATAAGGTCTTGCTCAATTGCCCAGGATAGAATACAGTATCATGATTATAAATCACTGTAACCTTGAACTCCTGGGCTCAAGCAAGCCTCCTACCTGAGCTTTCCGAGTAACTGGGACTACAGGCGTGTGCCACCATGTCCAGCTAATTTAAAAAAAAAAAAAAAATTGTTTTTGTAGAGATGAGATCTTGCTATGTTGCCCAGTCTTAGGCTCCTGGCGTCAAGGAATCCTCCCACCTCAACCTTCTAAAGCACTGTGATTACAGGAGTAAGTTTTTTTTTTTTTTTTTTTTTTTTGACAAGGTTTATGCTCTGTCTCCAGGCTAGAGTTGAGTGGCTCAAACATGGCTCACTGCAGCTTTCGCCTCTTGGGCTCAATCAGTCCTCCTACCCCAGCTTCTTGAGTAGCTGGGACTACAGGCATGTGCCACTATGCCCAGCTAATTTTTGTATTTTCTCTAGAGTCAAGGTTTCACCATGTTGCCCAGGCTGGTCTCAAACTCTTGTGCTCAAGCGATCTGCCTGTCTCAGCCTCCCAAAGTGTTGGGATTACAGGTGTGAGTCACCACGCCTGGCCTATAGTGCTTCTTATATGAAAGATTTTTGCTTATTGGAGAAGGAGGGAGGGAGGAAGGAAGGAAATCTTTCATGATTGGAGGAACTGTTGAAGTTGGTTTTCTCTGATTGAGTTTGTTATGGTTTGAATTAGAAGGGGAAAATTTATCATTCATGAATTTTGGAAAGTAATAGTGGTGTGGATTTTAAGTCTCTACAAATTCCCCCATAAAAGGAACATATTGGTGGTAATAACAAATCATATAGACAAAATCTACAACAAAGGTCTTAAAGATTCTCAGGTACTATGGGCCTCATGAATTCTCAATCCTCACCACCCAAAGCCTTTCCAGGATTAAGCTCCACGCTGACGTGAAACTGCTGGGCATAGGCTCCAAATTAAGTAGGACAGGGACAACAGAACAAACAAAAAGAAGGTTTAAATAAAATTATGGGAGAGGAATAGAGTTAGGTGATCTCATAAAGTACATTGCTTTAATTTTGAGTATTTCACAAAAATAACGGGAGCTCTAAAGTTATGAAATTGGAAAAACTATCATAAAAATGACTTTTTTCTAAAAGTTTAGGGAATCCTCTTGTACGTAAAACCAGACAACTAAAAGGGAGCAAGTTCAAATCTCCTGGGATTATAAGAACAAAAGAGAACAAGAAGCAGAATAACATCCCTACAGACAATGAAAGCTTCTCAGAAAGACATGCCCATCAAACATGAAAACTATAATAAGTGGTAGGACTCAGAAGAGTTAAATTTTAAAAAGACTAAGATAAACATCTGAGTCAACAAACATAAGAATGAATGCCTTTACAAAATAGAAAAATAGAAACCAGGGTATTTGTAAAAAACAAAAAGGAACATAGGATATAAGGATTTGAGAGAAAATGCTATACTGAAAATAGCCAAAGAAGATCCAAGAGATATGTGTCCACAAAATAGAAAAAGTGGGGGAACAGATAAATAACTAAAGACTATGTTGGAAAACACTTTCCTGAAGTAGATGGAAACTCAATGCAGACCAATCAACATCAAGACATTTTCTAGTAAAATTACAGGGCTTTGAAGAAAGAAATACTTTGGGTATCCAGACAAAAAGACCAAATGACTTTCAAGGGAAGGAAAATCAGACTGCCTTATGACATCAGTGCTTTATGCCAGAAGAAAATGCCATAATGTATTTGAGAGACTCTCAGCAGGGAGAAAATGTCAGCCAGGGACTTCATGTCCAGCCAATGTGACTTTCAGATAGACTGCAGATAAGCTGTTACCAAAATCTATAATCTCTTTTCCCGTGAGTGTTTTGTATAGGAATCTTGTCGTGAATAAGCTTTAGGTAGCCAAAATGACTAACAAAACATCAGTAGTAGGTGATAAAAAAATAAATAAAAGTTTAATCACATGTATGAGTTAGTATACCTGCATATATGTGTTTATGAGAGGAATCTAAGAGCAGTGACACCCCAGTAACAATGAACATATAGCCTCCAGATTTTGATTTCAAAATGTCATTCTCCTGTAAGAGGAACCGGAGCTCCTTAGAGAAAAGATTGATCCCAAGAACAAGCAGGGAAAACACAAGATGAGCCTGGAACGTCTGGTAATGCTGGAAAATAAGGATGTGCTCAAAAAGGGATTTGGGCATATCATTAGGACATAGGTGCCAAGTGAAAGGAGTTTGCCAATATTGAAAGCAGTAAGAGTTTTAGTAACAAAATATATAAAGATAGATGGATTTTAATCCATAGAATAGTATCTATGAGTTCAGACTTATGTAAGTACAATTTGAATAATAAATAAAAGTGAAGGGTCATCTTTTCTCTGCAAGTAAACATCTGTTAAAACATGTAGATGTAATGAGGGAAGTAGAAAATCACCATTAAGAAAATGCCACAGTAATAATTGTTGCAAGCAAGATCCCTGATATATACTAAAATTAGTGGGTGAAAGTTTGTTTAGAAGCAGGACATTAGCATAATTTCAAAGTATCTCCCCCAAGATATTTAACTGTTACAAAGGTGAAAATGGTAATTTTACAGTGAAATAACCCCAGTTGACATCACCTTAACCAAATAGTTAACCTCACCAGTAAGATGTTGTATTAGTCTGTTCTCCTGCTGCTAATTAAGATACACCTGAGACTGGGTAATTTATAAAGGAAAGAAGTTTAATGGACTCACAGTTCTGCATGGCTGGGGAGACCTCATAATCAGGGTGGAAGGCAAAGGAGAAGCAAAGGCATGTCTTGGCAGGAGGCAAGAGAGCTTGTGCAGGGGAACTCCCGTTTGTAAAACCATCACATCTCTTGAGACTTATTCACTACACGAGAACAGTATAGGGGAACCACCCCCATGATTCAGTTATCTCCACCTGGCCCTGCGCTAGGCACATGGGGATTATTACAATTCAAGGTGAGATTTGAGTGGGGACATAGCCAAACCATATCAGGTATATTGACATCATGTAACTCTTCATACAAAGCATAATGTAACTGTTGTGGAATTATTGTCAAAAAATTCCACATTAGATTGTATAACCTCAATCTAATCTAGAGAAAACACCAAACAAGCCCAAATTAAGAGGTATTCTACAGAATAACTGTGTTGGGGTCAGAAGAGACAAAAAAATGAGGAATGGAGGAGACTAAGGGTTGGAGGAGACCAAGGAAAAAGAATACACTGAGACATGGATCCTGGAATAAAAAGGGACATTGAAGGAAAACTGGTGAAATTTGAATAAAATATGTTTAATAGTATTTTACCAATGTTAATTTTCTGTTTTGGTAATTGTACTCTAATTATGTAAGTTCTTAACATTAGGAAAAGTAGGGTGAGAGTGCACTTGAAGTTTTTTTTCTTTTTCTTTTTTTGTTTTGTTTTGTTTGAGGACTTCTGCTCTTCTTGCCTGGGCTGGAGTGCAATGGCTTGATCTGGGATCACTGCAACCTCCACCTCCTGGGTACAAGCAATTCTCCTGCCTCAGCCTCCTGGGTAGCTGGGATTACAGGCACCTGCAACCACGCCCGGCTAATTTTTTTGTATTTTTAGTATAGACAGGGTTTCACCTTGTTGGCCAGGCTGGTCTCAAACTCCTGACCTTGTGATCTGCTCGCCCTGGCCTCCCAAAGTGCTGGGATTACAGATGTGAGCCACTGCACCCAGCCACCTACTGTATCATCTGTGTCCTTGAAAACCAAGATTTTCAGTGTGGGGGAAAAGCAAATAATATGTAAGCTAGAAAAGGTTAAGAAAACACAAACTATCAGAATGAACTCATGAGTTTTGTTTTGCCTTTTTTTTTTTAGTTAAAAGTGTGTGTGTGTGTGTGTGTGTGTGTGTGTGTGTGTGTGTGTGTGTCCTAACCCTGTTTACTAAAAAGGCTTAGAAACATTGGTCAACCCAGTACCTGTGAGCATCCTCAATGCCCAGATTGTGGTCTTGAAATACAACTTCCCAGTAAACTAAACCAATTTAAAAATCGGAAGAATGGTTGATTTCAGTTCTGCAGCATGATAAGCTCAGAATCATCTTGTCACTCCAGGTAGAAAGGAGGTTATCAAAGTCATGTTAAAATTACTCAAGATAAAGAGTCAAACACTTATCCTTCCTTTTGTATATGAACTTTACCACTGTGTAACAAGATAGTAGATGGGTAAAGCACTTTTGTTTTTATAAAAGTATTCCAGCTAGTCACAGATGAATGAATGATTGAATGGGAATGTCATCATTTTGAAATCGCTAATAAGTTAAAAGATTTTATATTGAGCATCAACATCTGCTAATAAAAAGAGAAATAACCAGATATCATATGCCTGTTAATAAAGAACTCCCCTGGCCGGGCGCGGTGGCTCAAGCCTGTAATCCCAGCACTTTGGGAGGCCGAGACGGGCGGATCACGAGGTCAGGAGATCGAGACCATCCTGGCTAACACGGTGAAACCCCGTCTCTACTAAAAAATACAAAAAAGTAGCCGGGCGAGGTGGCGGGCGCCTGTAGTCCCAGCTACTTGGGAGGCTGAGGCAGGAGAATGGCGTAAACCCGGGAGGCAGAGCTTGCAGTGAGCTGAGATCCGGCCACTGCACCCCAGCCTGGGCGACAGAGCAAGACTCCGTCTCAAAAAAAAAAAAAAACTCCCCAGCACCAGATAAGTAGTTTTGTCACAGAAATTGAACCTGAATCTGTTGAAGTGATGATTCACAGGATAAACAAAGAATAGAGGAACATGGGAATGTAGTCTGCAGTATCTAGAAACTGTAGGACAGTGGATTTAGTGTCTTGAACAAATAAATTGCAAGAAAAATAAGGGATAGAGGGGATAACATTAATGTATCCTTAAAAAGAAAATAAACTTGTAAAACTAAACTATCAGCAAAATAAGGAATAAGTTTAAGAGATATGTACTATGTGATGACTGGTTAATAACACTGTATGCCTAAAATTGCCAAATAGATTTTAAGTGTTTTCACTACAAAAAAAAATTATATTGTGAGGTAATACATATGTTAACTAGCTTGATCTAGCCATTCTACACTGTATTTATATTTCAAAACATCATTTTGTCTGCCATATATACAAGTTTTACTTGTCAACAAATTTTAATTTAAGAAAGTCAGAATAATAGTTATTTTTGGTAAAGAAGAGAATTATTATTGGAAAAGGCATGTATAGCTCTCTTGGGGTAGCTGCTAAATTTCTTTTTCATTTTTGCCTTCTACTGTATTAAGCTATGCATTTGTTTTGTGTGATTTTCTTTGCTATACTTAATCATTAAAAAATTCTTGATACCTTTGTCAAGTAAGTACCATGAAATTTTAAAGTAAGTTATAAAAGAATTGTCACTGGTCAGGTGCAGTGGCTCATGCCTGTAATCCCAGCACTTTGGGATTAGCTTGGCATGATGACACTGGCTTATAGTTCCAGTTACTCAGGAGGCCTAGGCAAGAGGGTCGCTTGAGCTCAGAAGTTTGAGGTTATAGTGAGGTATGATCATACCAGTGCACTCCAGCCTGGGTGACACAGCAAGACATTGTCTCTAAAAATAAAAAAAAAATTTAAAAAAAGAATTGGCACAAATTCAGATCCCTTTATCATACAGCAAAATGGTGCAGGCAGCTTGCATAAAATTTTCCATTATGTGCATCTTGATAGTATCAAATGATAATTTCAGTATTTGAACCCATTTTGGAAACTGTTAAGTCTGTTGACATTTTCAAAATGGTCAAAGTTTCTTTGGCAAACAAAACTTCAATTGCAGAAATATACTCTTAGACACAGGTAATATTTCACCTGTCATATTTCACTCATTTCAGTCAACAAATATTTATTGAGTATATGCAATTTGTCATGCACTATCTTCAGTATTGCGAATGTAGCCGTGAAAAAAAACAGTCAAATTTTTCCCATCATGGAGGTTACATGTCATAATTATCAAGCAATAAACAAGATTAGTAAATAAAATATACAGTATAGATGGTGATAAGGAGGTATGGAGGGAAAATAATTTGGGGAAGAAAGTGGGACATAATTTTAGACTGAGTTGCTAGAAAATGACTCATTGAAGAGCTGGTACTTAAGTAGAGTCCTAAAGGATCTGAGAGAGCAAGCCATGCAAATACCAGAGAAAAAGGACTTTTATGCTGACAAAAACAGGCAGGACCCTGAGGTGGAGCAAGCCTACTTACTTACTATGTTAGAGCAAAGATTGACCAGGGTTTATCTTCCAAATCTGGCCTGCCACCTGTTTTATTAATTAAATTTTATTTATTCATTTAATATTTGATTGTCAGTGACTCCTTTTTCACTACAATGGTAGACTTGAGTAGTTGTGACAGACTCCATGGCTTGGGAAGCTAATAATATTTACTCTGACCCTTTATGGAAAGTTTGCTCATCTGTTTCATAGAAAAAGCAAGATTATCAATATAGCTGAAGCAGAATGAGTGGGGACTATTTGTAATAGGGGAAAAAAGAGGTTGGGCAGGTAAGGCTCTGGAAGAGCGGGGAGAGGGACATGCCAGTTGTACTGGGCCTTGTGGTTTATTGAGAATTTTGGTTTTCAATATGAATGGCCATGAAGAGCTTTTATAATTAGTTATCTTGCAATAATCCTTTAACTATTCTTGTTTCTGTCATCATTCACTTTAATCTGTTGTCAATACTACAGCTAGTGAGAGCTCATTAAAACAAGTGAGATGATGAAACTTTGATTAAAACTCTTTCTGAGTAGGCTAGAGGATATGAAATGCAAAACATTAATGGAAGGATTGGCCTTAACTTAAAATAGACATCACTGGCTTTTTTTGATTTGGGGGATTTTTTGAGGACAGAGTTTCACTTTGTTGTCCAGACTGGAGTGCACTGGTGTAGTCATGGCTCACTGCAGGCTCAGCCTCGCTGGGCTCAGGTGATCCTCCCACCTCAGCCTCTAGTATAACTGGAACTACATGGAACTACAGGTGTGCGCCACCATGCCTGGCTAATTTTTCACCATGCCTGGCTAATTATTTTTGGTCGAGACGGGTTTTGTTATGTCGCCCAGGCTGGTCTCAAACTCCTGGGCTCAAACAATCTGCCCACCTTGGCCTACCAAAGTGCTGGGATTACAGGCGTGAGCCAACATGCCTGGCCCAAGGTACCTTTTCTGAAGTGCAGATCTGATCCTGTCACTCCACTCCCTGCATTAAACACACTGGGTTTCTTATTTATCTAATTAAAAAGATACTACATGTTCACTATAGAAAACTTGGGAAAGCGTAAAGCAAAAAATAAAAATTAGTTGTTATCCTATTATCAAGATGCAACAATACTGTTGACATTGTGTTCTGTTTCTTTCTAGTCATTATTCTAGGCATGGTTACAGATTTATTGGTTTATTTATGTGAATTAGGATTACATGAAAAATGCAGTTTTATTTTCTACTTTTTGCATTTAACATGCTACCATGATAGTTTCCCTGTCTTTGAAAATTTCTTTAATGAGGTTTCCAAGTGTAAAGCAAGCATTCAGTAAATATGTATTGAATAGTTATTGAATGGTTTTGCCTAATTTATGCTAATACTACCAATGTATGAGCATAATTCCTTTTGCCATATCTAGAAGCTTTGAACATTATGACTAAATAAAAACTTTGCTGTTTGGTTAAATTAAAAATCTCGCTGCTTTTTGAATTCTAATTTCTTTGATTACTAGTGGAGTTTGAACATTTCAGCCACTGTATTGTTGGTTGACATCCATGGCTAATTTTGTTTTGGGATCTTTAGTTTTAGCTTATATTTTAAATGGTCTTCTAAGTAAATGCATTTATTAATCCTTCAATGCAGTATACCTTAGCATCTGTTAAATGTATCATGTCCTTGCCCAAATCTCACTTTGTAAGTTGGTGAAATATGCTTCATAGAATTTTTAATTAAATATTGCTTTACAGTTTACATGAGACTTCCTGTTAGTAAAAGCTACCTCATGAAAAGTATTGATGTTATTTGCCAGCATTTAGACTAGAATTTGTTGCCATTTCAGTTTATTCAATTTAGTCAGCACATGTTTGAGCGTCTTACTGCAGGTGAATAATCCATGCTTCTGCCCCAGAGTAGTTCGTAAGACTGGTAGGACACATAGATTTGTAAAGAATTATAATTCTGGGCAGTAAGTGCTACTATAGAAGTCTGTATAAAGCAATGTGCAAACACAAGAAAAGGAGCCGTTAATTCTTCATAGGGAAAGGATCAGATAAAGTTATAAAATGGAGTGATATTTTAACTGGGCTTGAAGGAGGTAAGATCTTGCCTATAATATAATAATATTGGCAAACACTGAGTGCTTGCCTGGTATTACTCTTCTAAAGGCCTTATATGTAGTATTGTATGCAATCATTGGCAACCCAGGAGATTGTGCCTGTTATTTTAGTTGTTTTACAGATTAGGAAAGTGGGTGGGAGGAGGGTCAGGATCAAAACACTACCTATCAGATACTGTGTTTATTATTGCCTGGATGACAAAATAATCTGTATGTCAAACCCTGGTGACACGCAATTTACCTGTGTAACAAACCTGTGCACGTACCCTTGAACCTAAAGTAAAAGTTTTTAAAAAATTAGGAAAATGAGGAATCTTAAAAGGTACAAAATAGCAATTGCTTACTAGGCAGAGTTAACAGAGTAAAACAAAAAAGTGATGGCAGCTTTGGGAAACTGAATTTTCCTATGTGGCTGAAGTTTGTGGTAAAAAGACGGGCCAAATAATTAATAATAGCTCCCAAGTACTATGTAAAAGTACTTTGCATGCTCCATTTTCAAAAATTCCCCTCAGATAAAAAGAAAAAAAAATCCTCACAGTTACTCCTTGAGGTATAGATATTTATGTTTCAGTTTTTAAAAGAGTTTAGAGTCTAAAGAGACTTAGAAAATTTCAAGTAATTTTCTAAAGGTCCCACAGCTGGCCAAGGTGGAGGTGACACAAGAGCGTTAAGGTTTTTCTGACTCTTTGAGAGTCTTATTTTTCTTTCTTTCTTTCTTTCTTTCTTTTTTTTTTTTTTTTTTTTTTTTTTTTTTTTTTTTGAGACAGAGTCTTGCTCTGTCGCCAGGCTGGAGTGCAGTGGGGCAATCTCAGCTCACTGCAACCTCCACCTCCCAGGTTTAAGCCATTCTCCTGCCTCAGCCTCCCAAGTAGCTGAGACTACAGGCCCACACCACCCCACCCTGCTAATTTTTGTATTGTTAATGGAGACGGGGTTTCATCATGTTGGCCAGGATAATCTCAATCTCTTGACCTTTGTGCGACCCACCTTGGCCTCCCAAAGTGCTGGGATTGCAGGTGTGAGCCACCGCACCTGGCCAAGATTCTTAATTTGTCATGAAATAGTTCAAATAAAACATAGTATAAAACACTTGTATATCCAACATTTTATTTGTGTGGTGGGTTTTTTTGTTTTTTTGTTTTTTGTTTTTTGAGACAGGGTCTTGCTTTGTCGCCCCAGCAGGAGTGCAGTAGTGCAATCATAGCTCACTACAGCCTTGACTTCCTGGACTCAAGCAATCCTCCCACGTAGCTGGGATCACAGCTCCTTCTCCAGGTATTGTGTATAGAATCTGGACCCAAAGAAGGGAAAAGGGCAAAAGGCACCAGTCAGCTGACTCCTTTCTCACCCACGACTTCCTCATGCATGTCATTGGTCATAACTGGATCACATGACTCACAGCTTTAAGGTATTTGAGGAGGCAAGTGCCTTCCTGAACAAAATTCGTTCTGTTTGTAAGAAAGAAGGGCAGAATAGATAATGGGCAGGCAACTCGTAGTGTCTTCTACTGTTAACTTATATAGAATATTCAATGTATCATTACAGAGTGATTCTGCTAGGGGTGGTGGAGAAAGCACATAATAAGTGATCAATAAATATTTGTTGAGTAAATGAATGAATCACCTTTAAAAACCCACAGTAGATACAACTTCTCTTGAGTCACTTCATTTGTGAAGAAATGTGATGCTGTGTTTCAATTTTTGGAGTGAATTTTTCCTTTGGTCACTTCAAATTTTATGCCTCTTAAACTCGTTTATGTGCTCTTTTACAACTTTCTTTTGACAAACTCTGGGAAAATGCTTGTGTAACTGACCTTTTCACTAATTTTTATAGTGCTTAAAGGTTCATATTCTGTCCTAGTTCTTCCTTTCTCTGTACTATTTTGGAAACATATTTATTTAATTTAGAGGAGCTAGAATATTAATTATTGTCATTTTTTTTTTTCTTAAAAGAACCAAGCCGGCCAGGGCGGTGGCTCACGCCTGTAATCCCAGCACTTTGGGAGGCCAAGGTGGGCGGATCACCTGCGGTTGGGAGTTCGAGACCAGCCTGACCAACATGGAGAAACCCCATCTGTACTAAATATATAAAATTAGCCGGGCATAGTGGCTCGTGCCTGTAATCCCAGCTACTTGGGAGGCTGAGGCAAGAGAATCGCTTGAACCCAGGAGTCAGAGGTTGTGATGAGCTGAATCACACCACTGCACTCCAGCCTGGGCAACAAGAGCAAAACTTCTTCTCAAAAAAAAAAGAACCAAGCCAAATACACAAAAACCCAAGAATTTAACATTTTTGGAATAAAAGAAAAATAACACCAGTGGAGAACAATAGTTGAGGTTATTTAGTCCAGCTGCTTTATTTATAGAAGACGAAAGATCAGTGAGTTTGTGACACACCCAAAGATGCATCACTAGCTAAATTAGTTAACCTGAGAATCTTGAACCTAATGTCATTTCTTGTTTTATTTTGCTGTGTTGTTACTCAAACCGAGATCAGTTACCTGCGAATGAAAACATAAAAGAAATCTACTGAAGAAACTGAGAAATTTACTTTACATTGGATCAGGGTCATGATGAGATCTTTAGATACTTTCTGAACCATAGAATAGAGATAAAAAATATTAACTTGTGCTTAGCGCACACTTAGTATTGGGTTGAAGTTTTTTTTGTTTTGTTTGTTTCTTTTTTTGAGACAGGATCTCACTCTGTCACCAGTGCTGGAATGCACCCAGGCTGGAATGCAGTGGCATGATCAGGGGTCAGGGTTAACCTTGAACTCCTGGGCTCCAATGATCCTTCCACCTCAGCCTACCTAATAGCTGGAACTACAAGCACACACCACCATGCCCCGGCTTTTTGTATTTTTTGTAGAGACAAGAGTTTCACCATGCTGCCCAGGCTGGTCTCAAACTCCTGAGCTCAAGCGATCCGCCCAATTTGGCCTCCCAAAGTGCTGGGATTAAAGATGCGAACCATTGCACGTGGCGGTTGAAGTTATTTTTAAAGATAGTAATCAGTATTTTAACTGTTAAACAAGGTGTTCATTTAGTTAAATTTCCTGATGTACTAGCTAATCTCATTAAATGAGAATTTATCAAACCTGTTTTATCAGTGGGAAAGAGAAAACATACAAATTAGGTAATTACTGTCATCTCTGTTTTTGTCTTACCTTATTTATGCTGTAGAACTATTTTATATTTTGAATTAAAATTTTTTTTTTTTTTTTTGCTGTCATCTCTTGAAATATTTTAGCAGCATTCCCTACTGCACTGACTTTGTAAAGAAGGAAGAAATACTGATTACAGTTGCTTAACTCTCAGACCCTGAATGGTTCTAAATGGTTCTTGGCTTTTTTATTTGCAACATCATTGGACATAAAAGAAACGGTGGTTTGTAATGAAAATATTCACTTTTAACGAAATGTTAAATTTTCATTTCAAAAAACATATCCTGCTTTATCTTCTCACTTCTTTCCATCCCATTATTCCCATGAAATATATCCTAACTGGTTTATCAACTTGATGCGAATCATTTCAAAATTTTAGGAAAAAAACTTATATCTTAGTAAAACTTTGTTTAGAATTAGGTTTTTCAGTAGCAAGGATAAGGTGAAGGGATTAAAAATGTAGGTAAAATTAGTAGTTAATATATTCTGTAATGCAATCTCTATAATCCTATTCAGAGATTATGCTATTTACTGAATATAGCTTTGGTTATGTTTAAATCTGCACCATTATTAGGTACTCCATAAAAGTTGAAAATATATAGCCAATAAGGTATAAAGAAGAATTGACAGATAAATCTAAACAGTTTCTTTGTATAGTACTAACTTCTAAAATGTTCAGTGGTGGCATTTGATAAAGTAAGTTGTAATATGATCACGTTGAAGAATGTTATATAATTATTAAACTCAATTTTTATAAAAGGCATTTAGTATCATAAGAAAGTGCCAGTGTTTCAACGAATAAATTGAGGCAACATGATACCAACTTAGTGAAAAATATACAAGACCAGAAGGAAGTAACCTAAAATATTACTAGTGATTGCCTCTGGGTAATAGGATACGGGCTTTTTGTCTCTCTATATTTTTCATTTTCCCACTGCCGTGTTCCTGGTACAAGTGAAATGAAGTGCTCAGTGACTTGCGAAAAAGAACAGTTGTCAGTTTGTAAAACAAATATGGTCTTTTGGAAATGTTTTATGTAGCATTTTCAATTTTATGTTTTTAAGCCATCTCTTGAATTTGAATAAATTATTTGAACTGCATAAATATTTGCAATCCATTGAGAACACTGAAACAAAAAGTAAAAATCAGAAACCTAAATTTTTCTAAATGTTTTTTAATATCTAGAAGTTGTATTTCAACATTTTTGTAATTTTCTTCATTGTCAGATTTTATTTCTTATTGTCAAATATCCAATGACAAAGGCCACCTCTTTTAAAATAGAAACTTTAAATGGAAATATATATTATACCAAGACTTACATTTTATAGCCTTGAAAGTTTCTATTCATGTAATTAAACTTTTTCTAATTTTTAGAGGAACAGAAAGAAAGTGAAAAGATGAAAAGTGAGGAGCAGCCTATGGATATAGAAAACCGTTCTACAGCCAATGTTCTAGAAGAGACTACTGTGAAAAAAGAAAAAGAAGATGAAAAAGAACTTGTGAAACTGCCAGTCATAGTGAAGCTAGAAAAACCTTTGCCAGAAAATGAAGAAAAAAAGATCATCAAAGAAGAAAGTGATTCCTTCAAGGAAAATGTCAAACCCATTAAAGTTGAAGTGAAGGAATGTAGAGCAGATCCTAAAGATACCAAAAGTAGCATGGAGAGGCCAGTGGCGCAGGAGCCTGAAAGGATTGAATTTGGTGGCAATATTAAATTTTCTCATGAAATTACTGAGAAATCTACTGAAGAAACTGAGAAACTTAAAAATGACCAGCAGGCCAAGATACCACTAAAAAAACGAGAAATTAAACTGAGTGATGATTTTGACAGTCCAGTCAAGGGACCTTTGTGTAAATCAGTTACTCCAACAAAAGAGTTTTTGAAAGATGAAATAAAACAAGAGGAAGAGACTTGTAAAAGGATCTCTACAATCACCGCTTTGGGTTATGAAGGGAAACAGCTGGTAAATGGAGAAGTTAGTGACGAAAGGGTAGCTCCAAATTTTAAGACAGAACCAATAGAGACAAAGTTTTATGAGACAAAGGAAGAGAGCTATAGCCCCTCTAAGGACAGAAATATCATCATGGAGGGAAATGGAACAGAGTCCTTAAATTCTGTCATAACGAGTTTGAAAATAGGTGAGCTTGAGAAAGAAACAACACCTTTGAGGAAAGATGCAGATAGTTCAATATCAGTCTTAGACATCCATAGTCAAAAAGCACAAATAGAGGAACCCGGTCCTCCAGAAATGGAAACTTCTCTTGAGTCTTCTGAGATGGCAAAAGATCTCTCTTTAAAAACTGCTTTATCTACCACTGAGTCGTGTACCATGAAAGTTGAAGAAAAGTCTCCCAAAACTAAGAAGGATAAGCGCCCACCAATCCTAGAATGTCTTGAAAAGTTAGAGAAGTCCAAAAAGACTTTTCTTGATAAGGACACACAAAGATTGAGTCCAATACCAGAAGAAGTTCCAAAGAGTACTCTAGAGTCAGAAAAGCCTGGCTCTCCTGAGGCAGCTGAAACTTCTCCACCATCTAATATGATTGACCACTGTGAGAAACTAGCTTCAGAAAAAGAATTGGTAGAATGCCAGAGTACAGGTACTGTTGGTGGTCAGTCTGTGAAAAAAGTAGACCTAGAAACCCTAAAAGAGGATTCTGAGTTCACAAAGGTAGAAATGGATAATCTGGACAATGCCCAGACATCTGGCATAGAGGAGCCTTCTGAGACAAAGGGTTCTATGCAAAAAAGCAAATTCAAATATAAGTTGGTTCCTGAAGAAGTAACCACTGCCTCAGAAAATACAGAGATAACCTCTGAAAGGCAGAAAGAAGGCATCAAATTAACAATCAGGATATCAAGTCGGAAAAAGAAGCCTGATTCTCCCCCCAAAGTTCTAGAACCAGAAAATAAGCAAGAAAAGACAGAAAAGGAAGAGGAGAAAACAAATGTGGGTCGTACTTTAAGAAGATCTCCAAGAATCTCTAGACCCACTGCAAAAGTGGCTGAGATCAGAGATCAGAAAGCTGATAAAAAAAGAGGGGAAGGAGAAGATGAGGTGGAGGAAGAGTCAACAGCTTTGCAAAAAACTGACAAAAAGGAAATTTTGAAAAAATCAGAGAAGGATACAAATTCTAAAGTAAGCAAGGTAAAACTTCTACTTGTTTTAATTTTTAATTAAAAATATTTGTCTCTATATGTTCATAGGTTTTTTGGTTTTGTCTAAAACTTAGTCATCAAAGACAACTGAAAAAGTGTCTTTCTTCCTCTGAGATACCTTTTCAGACTTTATACTCTATACTCTTGTCATCTTTTAACTTTTTTAAGAAATTAAAAGTAGTATAGAAATATATTCTCCTTGTTAACTATTCAAATAATATCCATCCTGTAGAATTATAGAATGAGAATTCCCCATTGCCATTATTAACAGTTTGGGGATAATTGCCACTATTAACAGTTTGGGGTATATCATCTTTCCGGTCCTTTTTTTTTTTTTTTTTTGAGACAGAGTCTTGCTCTGTTGCCAGACTGGCGTGCAATGGCACGATCTCGGCTCACTGCAACGTCTGCCTCCCTGGTTCAAGTGATTCTCTTGCCTCAGGCTCCCAAGTAGTTGAGACTACAGGCGCGGGCCACCACACCCAGCTAATTTTTGTATTTTTAGTAGAGGTGGGATTTCACCATGTTGGCCAGGATGATCTCTATCTCTTGACCTGGTGATCCGCCCACCTTGGCCTCCCGAAGTGCTGGGATTACAGTCATGAGCCACTGCGCCCGGCCCTCCAGTCCTTTTTCATGCATTTATGTGGATGTTCATAAATATGTACTTATTTTTAAAAATTGGATCAAATATGTTCATTTTTTCTGTGAGTTTTTCACTTAAAGTGTCTCTGAATTCTTCATGTCAGTATAGTATACTTTTGCTTGTTAATGGCCACACAGTACTCCATAGTGTGGATATACCTCAGTTTATTTAACCACTCACTTACTGATTGACATTTAGGTTGTTTCCAATTTTTCACTATTACAGGCAATGCTGCATTGAAGATCCTTTTGGACATGAGTGAGTATTTCTTTAGAATAGACTCCTAGAATTGGAATTGCTGGGTCAAGGGACATGTATATTTTAAGTTTTGATAGCTACTTCCACATTGCCCTCCAAAAAGGCCCCATTAATATAGCATCTTATTACCAGTGTATGACAGTGCCTATTTTCCCCCATTTTACTCATTAATATTGGTGTTACTCATCAGAATTCACTTTTTTATGACCCTGTTATTTTAAGCAAAATATTTTACAAGTCTTTTGCTAGTCGATGGGAATTTTTCATAATTAAAAGTGCTACTTTTCTTTTTAACTTATTTAAACAATCAGATCATTTTTCATTGTAAGTGATCCTGTGTTCCCTGAAATACTGAATTTTTAATTTTTTTTTAGGGTTCCTCTTTTGTTGTTAGAATTAATTTTGTTCTTTTCTAGAGACCTATAGTGTAGGAATAAACTAAAGTACAAGTTGAAAGAGTAAAAAACTAAACAATAAAAAGCTGTTAATCACATTGTAAATTTGTTCTCTGAATGTATATGTTTTTAAGTTTGTCAGGATTTTTTTATGCAGTTCTGGATTATTTAAAATTTAAAATTTATATCCAATAGAGGATTTTAAATTTTTACATGAAAATATGTGAGAATATAGTCATCATTCTCTTATAAAGTATTTAAAATGTGCATGACCTTTGACCCAGAATCCTCTTCAAGGAATTTATCCTAACCACAGAGATGTGTGTAAAAATATTTATAAAGATACAGTACATTGTTGACGAAAGTGAAAAACATGGGAAACAACTACCTAAATGTCTAGTAGAGGATTAGATACAAACAGTTATGTAATGGCATTTATAGTAATGTTAGGAGAATATGACTAGGAAAAATATAAGACCAAATGTTCATTATAGTTCAATTTTAAGAAAAAAGAAAACAAAAATTAGAAAAAATAGTGGAAATATATACCAAAATTTAACCATAGCTATATCTGATGATGAGATGATAATAATTTTCTCCTTTTTTTGGTATAGTGGCTGAATATTATACAATGGACATGGAATCAGGAGATTTTTAAAAGACATTCTTATATCAAATTATCCCAATTTTTTATTTTATACAAGGTAAAACCCAAAGGCAAAGTTCGATGGACTGGTTCTCGGACACGTGGCAGATGGAAATACTCCAGCAATGATGAAAGTGAAGGGTCTGACAGTGAAAAATCATCTGCAGCCTCAGAAGAGGGAGAAGAAAAGGAAAGTGAAGAAGCCATCCTAGCAGATGATGATGAACCGTGCAAAAAATGTGGCCTTCCAAACCATCCTGAGCTTGTATGTACCTGATATAAATGAACAATACTCGTATCACAGACATGGTGAGGTTGCCCAGAGCAACTAACTCTTCTGGGTTTTATCATGGTTTGAATTTCTTGATGATAACTTGTATGCTACAGAGTAAGCTTTATTTCTGTTTCTCATACAACCTAATTCTAGGAAGGCCAGTGATCAAGATCCTACTTTCATTCTACCTAGCTTATACATTGATATTTCCTCTACATAATAATACAGCTCAATCTCTTCTCACAAATTGATGAATGTATTCAAGTATTTTTAGTTTGTTCTTTTAAAGTTTTTCTTCTTTCCCTTTAAATTACTTTATAATGGTATTTCTGCCTGGCATGGTGGCCACATGCCAGTAGTTGCAGCTACTCAGGTGGCTGAGGTAGGAGAATTTGAGCCCAGGAACTCAAATGCAACCTGGGCAGCATGGCAAGACCCTATCTCATGGATGGTTGGATAGATAAATAGGTAAGATAAATAGGTAACTTTATAATGATATGTTTGAAGTGCCAGCTTTAAGTAAATTAGGCCTGAAGGCCTTACTGCCTTCCTATAAAAACATGTAAGTCAAGTAGTAATGTAGTAGGGCTTTAAATTTTTTTAATGGCAAAAGAGTGGCATTGGAATGTTTCTAAAACAGAGAAATGATGAATGCTTGAGGTGATGGATACCCTAGTAACCTCATGTGATTATTACTCATTAGATGCCTTTATTAAAACATCACATGTACCATATAAATATATACACCTACTATATACCCACTAAAATTTTTTTAACGTAAAATTTTTTTTTTAATTTATAAGAGATAAATCATACACCAGATATATTCCAAAAAGAATCGTACTGCATTTATAGGGAGCTTTTTCCCCCGGAAGTAAGTGCTTCAAAGGCTGCCTGAATCAGGAGAATCAGTATCTAATCTATTTTATATACTATATCTATATAATATATATATAATTTGCAGTTCATAAGTGAGTCTGTTGAGGAAATAGCCTTGTTATACCTAATTCTATGCACCTGTGCTGTTCTTTTGACTAGATTTTACTTTAAAGGCAAACTCCAGCTATTAAATAGAAGAAAATATAAAGAAAGATGTTTCTACCTGAGTAGAATCGTGTGGACCAGGATTTGAGATCCTCTAAAGTTTGGAAAATTCCTAAGGAGTGGTTCTCCAGGCTCTTTTTTCCTGCAAGGCGTTATGATGTGATGGGAAAAGCATAGGGCCAGACATCCTAAATTCAGATCCTACTTATCAGGATACCACTTATCAGGAGCTAACTTCCCTATATTTTGATTTCTTTATTGTAAGGTGTGACTCATACTACATACTTCTGAGGGGCGTTTTTAACAGCTCATGTAAAGTTGCCTAGCACCGTTTCTGATACATATTATGTGCCAGGTAAAAGTTAATTCTGGTTTACTTAGTCTTTTCTTTTTTACTGTTAATATCATATCTGGAAACTAAATGTTATCAATGAAGTTTATCATAACCCAATAGTTTTTAAGGGCTCAAGTAAAAACCAGTGAATGACTTGAGCTCTGAGAAGAATAGATGTTGAAATTATGCTGAGAAGATTCCTCTAAGCATTTTATGATCATCAAGGTCTATGTAAGTTAAATCAATATTTTTATACAGAGAAAGGCCAAGAGGACATTTAAGATAGTAGTCTTTTTCTGCTTTCTAAATCAAGAAAAAAAGCAGCACTTGGTGTTCTCTCCTTACCATTTTCTAATGTCCCTTTAAACTAAAAGAGTGCATTTTACCTAAGGCATCAATGACTGCTGTAAGGAACTGATGTGAAGAAATGAGAGGTAAAATGGGGTGAGCAGAAATTATATTGTGAATGACATTGGAAACCGAAGATCCCAAATATGGTAGATTTCTTATGTCAAGTGCTTAAGGATAAACATCAAGTCAAAATATCAAGCAGCTATTCTATGTTAAATCGTAAGAATATGCTGCTGAGCCAGAAAGACATGGTCCTTGTCTTAATTGAGCTTTAACAGCAGAAAAGCAATAAACGTATAAATGAATATAGAATTCTAAGGAATTTTCTAGATGTTTTAGTCAAAATAAATGGATTATTATCTGAGACTTGGAAATCGTACATGGTAGTATTTATTTAGTGAGACTTTACTGCAGAGTAGAAACAATCTTCACTTTAGAAATAAATTCTAAAAGTATACCTGTAATTTTGATATTTGAAATTTAGGTTATGTCTTATAGAAACTATGTGATAAATGGATTTAGGTGGCCAGGTTAGTCTGCATGTGCCTATGTAATCAACTGTATACCAGAAGTATAATACTAAAGTAACTACCAAACCCTGGGTATTGGGAGCAAGTGGTGATGCATTGTAATGGTGTGCCTCCTCCCACACCCATGGTACAGGTTAGGATTGCAGAAACTTCATCTGTACTAGGGTTGAGCAAATAAAGAAAGCATAGATAATAGGAGCTATGATGAACCCTATGATGGTAGATTAGAACTGGAGATATTAGCATGAACTCCATATTTATTTTAATATAGGCACAGAAAGATATATGTGTATACGTATACATACATATATAAACACTGTCCTCTGAGAGAGATGAAAAGTAGTTGCCAGTAGCAATGAGCTTTCAGAGCATCCAGATCTTGGTTTCCAAGTACCATTATCCAGTAAAGGAGCTAGGGCTTCTTGAAGAAATGGTTGGTTCTAAGGCTTGGCATGGAAAATACAAGATGTTCCTGAAACAATCCTGTAGTGCCAGAAAGTAAGGAAGTACTTTAAAAAAAAAAAGAAAGAAAGAAAGGCAGGCAAGTCCTAAGGACACAAGAGACAAGCTGAAAGAGCTTCCATTGTGTCCATGGCTGGAACAGTTCCAACAACAAATTAAATAATGATAGCTTTGGATTGTAACCCAAAGACTAAAATAAATATTCATTAATTCATATTGATATAAATAATTGAATAAACAAATGTGGGGAAGAAGGGACTTATTTTCCTTACAGAATAATTCCTAATAACATATGTAGAAGGCATAAGAGAGATAGAAAATCACCATCAGAACACCACAGTAATAATCGTTGCAAGCAAAATCCCAGTGATTGCTAAAACTAGTGAGCAGAACTCTAAGGAGAGAAGATATTGGCGTAATTTCAGTGCATTTCCCCCAAGTTATTTATTGATTTATTACTATTGAGATTTCAATATATATCCACAAATTATTTGATACTCATACTTCTAGAAAACTTAATTCCCTTACCCTTGAGTGTGGGCTGTACTTATCATGAGAATAGAGTGTGGAAGGTGACCTTACAGTGGATAAAACCAACAGATACTACTTTAACCAAGTGACCAAAGTTAATACCAGCAGTAGTAAGTCATATTGATAACACGTATCCACTGATACAATGCAGTGAGCAGGGCACTTCCCCTCTGTGAGTTCTTCTCCAAAACCTAGAACCCCAGTCTAATCCTGAGTAAACATCAAACAAACTCAAATTTCAGGACAGTCTACCAAAAATATCTGATTACTATAGTACTCTTCAAACTGTTGGTCAGGGAAAACAAAAAAGGACCAAGAAATCCCCCAGTTATGTACTGGGGGATACTAACAAAACATAACTGAATGCAATATGATATCCAAGATTCAAACTCAACAAAAGACATTAATGGAAAAACTTGTGAAATCTGAATAGCCTGTTGTTTAGTTTGTAGTATTGATGTTAATTTCTTAGTTTTGATAAATGTACCAGAGTTATATGAGGTAACAGTGTTGAAAATTGGGTGAAGGGTATATGAGAACTTTGTACCATCTTTGCAACTCTTCTGTAAATCTAAAATTATTTAAAAATAAAAGGTTTTCTTTTAAGTTAAACATTTTCGAACATACTATGTTAAGTTTTAGACCTTGGTCCTCTTAAATACCGATAAAGCAACTATAAGACTAAGTGATGTTACGAACCTTTGTATTATATCATGACGGTTCTGAATGTAGTTGTATTCTTTTTCTATACCTCATTCTCTTCCTTATTTGAATTTACATGGTAAAAAGAACCATGAGTGTTTCTTACAGGTAAGTAATTGAAATGCTGTTTAAAATGGAAATTTTTTGTGTTTTAAAAATTATGTGTGGTAGGGTAGTTTTTGATACTTGAGCTTTAAAACTTTGTTATAAAGAATATGTTGTTATAGCCTTTATGGCTATATGCTGAATGAAAAAGGATTCTAACTCTAGGTCAGAAAGGATTTGTTATTTTTAACTAAATTTTGTAGCTTAATTTTTTTTTAGGTTTTTTAAAAAATTAACATGGGCCGGGCGCGGTGGGCCCACGCCTGTAATCCCAGCACTTTGGGAGGCCGAGGTGGGTGGGTCACAAGGTCAGGAGATCAAGACCTTCCTGACCAACATGGTGAAACCCCGTCTCTACTAAAAATACAAAAATTAGCCAGGTGTCGTGGCAGGCACCTGTAGTCCCAGCTACTCAGGAGGCTGAGGCAGGCAGGAGAATGGCTTGAACCTGGGAGACGGAGGTTGCAGTGAACCAAGATTACGCCACTACACTCCTGCCTGGGCTACAGAGCAAGACTGCATCAAACAAACAAATAAATAAATAAATAAATATTGGTATGTCAGATCCCTAATCATCAGAGCTTTTTTTATTTATTAGCTTTATGCAAATAAAGAATGCTTTGCAGTATAGTACTCAGAAATACTGAAATGTCTTTAACCTAAGAGTCATTTAATTTTAGCCATAGTTAGGTTGACGTCAGTGTGGTTATTTCAGATTCTTCTGTGTGACTCTTGCGATAGTGGATACCATACTGCCTGCCTTCGCCCTCCTCTGATGATCATCCCAGATGGAGAATGGTTCTGCCCACCTTGCCAACATGTAAGACCCCGCCCACTTCTGTTTTCCTAGTCTTTGAGTTTGTATTCAAATTAATAATAACTGTTTAATAGCTACTGAATGAATATTTTTAACCTTCAAAGCAATGTGTAAATAATATTTACCTCTGTTTAGATTTCTACCTTTTATTAATAGCTTTAAGGTTTTCCTTTCTGTTTTTTTTCCAAAGCAATTATCAGAAGCCTTCTAAGTTTTGTAAAATTATGAATGGTTTTTTTTATTGTATTTGTTATAAGCACAAAAAGCACCAAGTGTAGATATGTCGAAGGAAGGATATATGTTTCTTCCTATGTATCACTTTGTTTCATCCTCTTTTTTGGTTTCTGCCTACTTTGTATTTGTCAGTAGTTTTATAGATGGTGTTATCAGGGTTAGGAGAAACATAGATTCTCTTTTTCTTCTATCTTAGGCAAATTTTTTTTGGAAGCTGAAGAATCAGGTTATTTCTGTGCTACTGTGCTCATTGGTTACTTTTCTCTCACAAACCTACTTTCATTTGCCTTAAAAATGATAGATTAGGCCAGACGCAGTGGCTCACACCTGTAATCCCAGCACTTTGGGAGGCCGAGGTGGTCGGATGGATACAAGGTCAAGAGATCGAGACCATCCTGGCCAACATGGTGAAACCCTCTCTCTACTAAAAATACAAAAATTATATAGGCGTGGTGGCACACGCCTTTAGTCCAAGCTACTCGGGAGGCTGAGGCAGGAGAATTGCTTGAACCTGGGAGACGGAGGTTGCAGTAAGCCGAGATCACGCCATTGTACTCAAGTCTGGCAACAGAGCAAGACTCTGTCTCAAAAAAAAAAAAAAAAAATGATGGATTAAGCCAGGCATGGTGACACATAGCTATAGTCCCAGCTCCTTGGAAGACTGAGGCAGGAGGATCACTCAAGGCCATGAGTTTGAGGCCAGCCTGGGCAGCATTGCAAGACCCCCATCTCTAAAAAATTTAAAAGTAGTAATAATTATTTTTTTAAAATGATAAAAGTTTGGCCAGGCATGGTGGCTCATGCCTATAATCCCAGCACTTTGGGAGGCCGAGGCAGGCAGATCACTTGAGGCCAGGAATTCAAGACCAGCCTGACCAACATGGTGATACCCCATCTCTACTAAAAGTACAAAAATTAGACAGGCATGGTGGCACACTCCTGTAATCCCCGCTACTTAGAAGGCTGAGGTACCAGAATCGCTTGAACGTGGGAGACAGAGGGTGCAGTAAGCCAAGATTGTACCACTGTAGTCCAGCCTGGGTGACAGAGTGAGATCTGTCTCAAAAAATTAAATTAAATTAAAATAATGAGCTTTATGCATTTCTGTGAAATGGACTTCTGTGGCTTAGCACAGTTTTATTATCAATTACATTTTTCAGCTCTGTTTTAACTCAGTAACTGTGTAGCATTGTTTGTATATTTTTTTCCAGTCTCTTTTTTTTTTTTAAGGATAGTCAAGTGAAGTAGTGGGAGTGGAGAAAGAACAAAAAAATCTGTAACTGGTTGTGATCAATTAGTTGTAAATACCACTGCACTCACACCAGCCCAGTCTCTTTTATTAAAAAATAGTTTTTGGCATCATTATGTTTTATCGTACATATAACCTTCTCCCTTTAAAACATCTTTGAATCTTTTTTAAAAAGTATAATCACTGTTGCATACACATATCGAACCAAATGCTATTTTAAACATTGATGATTGCCAGTAGGATAGATACAGAATGCGTTTCTTTTGGCAAAGCTGTATGTTTCTTTAACGTGTGCTTTATTTTAAAGGTACTATGCTCATCTTCTGTTCAAAGGATGCTGAGGCACCTTTTATTTGATTAAACACAAGAAAAGCTTCATTGTTCACTTACTGTGTGGTCCCTTTCTAGTTCTCAGAGCACACTACCCATGAAGTTAACATGTATGTAATAAATGATTGCTAAAAGTTGTTTAAAATGACCCTTATCTATTTTGCTTCTTCAGAAACTGCTCTGTGAAAAATTAGAGGAACAGTTGCAGGATTTGGATGTTGCCTTAAAGAAGAAAGAGCGTGCCGAACGAAGGTATTTTTATATGTGTGTTAATGTTTTGTTTGGGAATATGAGAGCAGAATTCTTTCACTGTATGGATAAATGGATCCATCTAAAACAAGGATTGGCATACTGTGGCCTGTGGGCCAAATCCAGCCTGCTTTTTGTTTTTGTACTGCCTGCTGACTGAGAATGTTTTTTATGTTTTTAAATGATTGCGGGGTAAAAACTAGAATCATATTTCATGACACATGAAAATCATATGATACTCAAATTTTATTGTCTGTGAATAAAGTTTTATTGAACACAATCTTGCTCATTTGTTTATATATTGTCTGTGGCTGCTTTTGCCCTATGACAGCAGCATTGAGTAATTGCAACAGAGACCTTATGACCTGCCATGCTTGCATGCTTATTATCTTTCCTTTTACAGGAAATGTTTGCCAACTTTTGATCTGAAGTATTTATCAGAACTAGCTGGGCATGGTGGCTCCCACCTGTAATCCCAGCACTTTGAGAAGCCGAGGCAGGCGGATCACCTGAGGTCAGCCTGGCCAACATGGTGAAACCCTGTCCCTCCTAAAAATACAAAAATTAGCTGGGCGTGGTGGCGCACACCTGTAGTCCCAACTACTCGGAGGCTGAGGCAGGAGAATCGTTGCAGTGAATGCCACTGCACTGCAACCTGGGCAAGAGTGAGACTCTGTCTCAAAATAAATAAATAAATAAATAAATAAATGAAGTATTTGTCGGAACCTTCTCTGAATAAATATTGGCCCAAGTATTGTGGAGGGTGTGTCCATAACTAAGTATTGTAGAGAATACAAGAAAACTCTAAGAACTGATCTATAATTTAGTTATCCCTGTCATCTCCTTGGGTGGGCAGCTAACATTGGTGAAATAAAGAGTATTAAATGCTGAATTGTGTCCTACTAACTATAAGAGATGCCCTCTTCTCAATATAGCATTGCAATGGTGGTCTAAAGCAGTTGGAGAAGGCTTTTTTTTTTTTTTTTTTTTTTTGAGACGGAGTCTCGCTCTGTCACCCAGACTGGAGTGCAGTGGCACAATCTCGGCTCACGGCAACCTCACGCCTCCCAGGTTCAAGTGATTCTTTTGCCTCAGCCTCCTGAGTAGCTGGGACTACAGGTGCCCGCCACCACACCTCGCTAATTTTTGTATTTTTAGTAGAGATAGGGTTTCACATTTTGGCCAGGCTAGTCTCCAACTCTTGACCTTGTGGTCCACCCGCCTCGGCCTCCCCACCCGCCTCGGCCTCCCAAAGAGCTGGGTTTACAGGTGTGAACCACCCTGCCCAGCCTGGAGAAGGGTTCTTAGATGAAGTTCTTAAGACTGAACTTGAGCTTAATCTTTAAAAGGGGATTCATAATCAGGACAATAGTTTATATTTATTTGTACCTTCTTTAATTAATCTATTTCTGCACATTCATTTTCGCCTACTGTGTACCAAACTGAAGAGGAAAGATCAAAAACAAAGCTCTTGTTTACATGGAACTCACCTTCTATTAGAGAATACAGACATATGAACCAATGATACAATAAAGTAGAAAAGTGGAGGTATATTAAAAGCAATACAAGAACATGGTGGAGGAGCATTTTAGTTCCCATAGCATTTGGGGTTCTCAGGAGAGGCATTGGAAGATAAATTGAGGTTATACTGATGAACGTATTTCAGACAAAGAGCACAAACATGAGCAAAGGCAAAGTGTAAAAGTGACAGTAGATGAGTGATAGTAGATAGATTTTTGTAAAAGCTGAGGAAGGCTAAATTGCGAATAGCTTTCCAGGCTGGGGAATTTGACTTATTCTCTATAGTAAGTGGGGCGGCCATCAAAGGAGACATAGGTAAGTATATCTTTATTTCAGGAAAAAATGCTGTGGTAACAGAAGAATGAATTAGAGTTGGGACTGTTGGAATAGCAAACCTGAGAGGCCTGAATTAGGCCAGGCATTGTGATAATAAGGTGAAGGTGTTAGGGAGAATTTTCAGAGGATTAATCTGTAGAACTTGATGCCCGTTTATACACTGGTATGATTGAGGAAATCTAAGTATTATCTCCTGATTTTACCTTCATTTGCTACTTCTTTACCTTATATCCCTTGACTCATAGTCTTGCCCTCCAAATTTAGCTTGCCTTAAGGCAATCAGCTTGTCCCTTGATCCTCTCACTTTACCTTGTGCAAAGGTGAACCATAATAATGGATTCAGCCTCCAGAATCTAAAGGTTTTGTTTTTTTTGCTACCCAGTTTGAGCACTCTGGCTCGTAATGGATGCTACTTAGTTTAAAGGCAAGTTAATCTCTCAAATTGACTAGGACACAAAAGTACTTTGAATTGAGAAATGCTAGGTTATTTCTTTCTTTCTTTTTTTTGAACACAGGGTCTCACTATGTTGCCCAGGCTGGTCTTGGAACTCCTGGGCTCAAGGGATGCTCCTGCCCCAACCTCCCGAGTAGCAGGGACTACAGGTGCCCATCACCACACCCAGCTAAACCCTGGGTTATTTCCATAAACTGCTTGTGTTTCAGATATTTGGAATATCTTCCAAGAACATTTTAAAAAATAAAGAATGATCCTGTATGAAATTACTAGGACTATTTTGATGTGCTGTTTCTCTTGTTTTTATTTTTGACACTGCAAAAGATATAACTAAAGATATTTAAATTAAATCACAAATAAAAACTAGATTTTTCCTTTGCCTCCATCTTGCTCAAAACTGCTTATCCTTTTCAGAAATTAGTGGTTTTCCCATGTCCTGAAGCTGATTTGTCTCAGAAACGTAGATAGCTAATAGGCTCACCGACTAAGGAAGAGAGTTTTGTTTTGTTTTATTTTGAGACGGAGTCTCACTGTGTCACCTAGACTGGAGTTCAGGTGCAGTGGTGAAGTCTCAGCTCACTGCAACTTCCACCTCATGGGCTCAAGCAATTCTCCTGCCTCAGCCTCCCGAGTAGCTGGGATTGCAGGCATGCACCACAATGCCCAGCTAATTTTTTTGTATTTTTAGTAGAGACGGGGATTTCACTATGTTGGCCAGGCTGGTCTTGAACTCCTGACCTCAAGTGATCTACCTACTTTGGCCTCGCAAAGTGCTGGGATTACAGTCATGAGCCACTACTCCCAGCTGAGAATGTATTCTTTCTAAAAGCCAAGAATGTAAACCACTAAGAATGTCTTATCTGCTTATTCTTTGGAGCCCTTTGATGCATATACCATTTATATGTGTAAAAGCCTGGTGAAAACTTTTGACAACAGCCTCATATACTATAGGATATGCCACTGCAATTACGAAATATTTTGATTTTTAGAAATTGATGTTTTAAAGTATGCCACAATATTTGTTTATATTACTGTCTCCAATTTACTAGTTCCTTTACTTTCTCTCCTACTCCAGGTAATCCTCTTTTTTTAAATGGCGTCTTTTTTATTTTTTGGAGACAGAGCCTCGCTTTGTCATCCAGGCTAGAGTGCAGTGGTGCTATCACTGCAACCTCTGCCTCCCACCTTCAAGCAATCCTCCCACCTCAGCCTCCTGAGTAGCTTGGACCACAGGCACACACCACATACCTGACTAATTTTTGTATTTTTTTAGTACAGATAGGGTTTTGCCATGTTGGCCAGGTTGGTCTTGAACGCCTAGCCTCAAGTGATCTGCCCACCTTGGCCTCCCAAAACTATGGGTTTACAGGCGTGAGCTACCACACCCAGCTTTAAATGTCATCCTTTAAGAGGACATCTGTAATTATGATTTTATATCACATTCTAAGTTCTCAGATTGTGTATAGAAAGGAGAGGAAAGTTACTGTTACAGGAAGACCAGCCTGACACAGAGCTGGTTAACCAATTGTTGTTGGTGTTTGCTGATTCTCCCTAATAATCTGGATAACAAAGCTGTTGCTGTTTATAGTTCCTAGAATACTTGTATGTGTGTGTGTGCATGTATACACACACGTATATATGAATCTTAGGAGCTCTAAACAGCAAAATATGTGTGTTTCTAAAATAAATACTAGCTGTAAATTCTAGCCATCGTCGTTCAGTTTTCTAAAGTAAGCACTTATATTCACTTCTAAAAAATCTGTGAAATAACTTATTTAGCATTCATCCTAGCAGCTTAGAGCCGTACTTACTCCCTGTGTTGTAATACAAGAGCATTTTACTCCCTATTTACTCCCTAAGCAACCCCTCTTTATGCATTCATTCAACATTTAAGCAACATGTATTGGGTACCTACTTTATGCCAATGAGTGTAATCAAATGAGGAAGTATATAATGTGGTCTTTACCTTAGAGGTCTCTACAGTCTTGTGGAAAAGAGGGATGGATGTACATTTCAGTGAGTATTTAGTGGCTAACGAGCAACTGTCTACAGACCTGATGGTGTGATGCTCTGTGATGTTTTAGAAGTCCACTGAATGATTTCTAAACATACTGGTTTTAATAGCATCACAATCTATCTCTAAAAAGACCATGAATATTCTTGTTAGAAGGGCACTAAAGGCTGCACTCTAAAAGACCTAGCCAGCTGGATACATTAATATCCTTATATAAGGAACATTACAAGCAGAGGGAGACAGAATGGTTACTATTTCAGTTCAGTTCAATTTAACATACAGAGGCATGTCGGAGCTCAGCTGTCCTTGAATTGGATTAACTTTCAGAGAACCAGGGAAAACACCTGCATTTTTTTTTTTTGTAAATAAGAGACAGGGTCTCACTCTTGATACCCAGGCTGGAGTGCAGTGGCGTGATCAAAACTCACTGCAACCTCAAACTCCTGAGTTCAAGTAATCTTCCCATCTCAGCCTTCTGAGTAACTGGGACAATAGTGTGTGCCACCATACCTGGCCAATTTTTATTTTTTTAATTTTTATAGAAACAGGCGTCTCACTATGTTGCCCAGCTGGTCTTGAATTCCTAGTGTCAAGGGACCTTGTGCCTCGGATTACAGGCATGAGCCACCACACCCATCCATCCTGCTGGTTTTTTATATATAATTTAATTAAAATCAGCAAAGGTTTGTTTCTTGGAAATTAAACTATGGAGATGTCATTGGCTCAAGTCTTCATTTCCTGGCTATAGTTATCTTCAGTTATGGCCTTCTAGAGCAGAGCTATATGTCTGCATTGCTTTCTTCTCTTTCAATAGGAAGGAATGAATGCTCTCAGTGTCATTCACTGGGACCTTGATAAGGTTTTGTTTACATAATTTTTATAGCAATATTTATTACCATGAGATTATAAATGTTAATACATACACCCGAAATATTACTAAAAACTTTCTCCAGCATAACAAAGGTCTAATTTGTCTAATCAAAGGTGGCTTTCCATCTAATCATATCAACTCGTCATAGCATAACTCTTTATGAAGTTGCTTGTCTTATTTCAGTTATAGGTTTTATTTGACCAATGTAAGTCATTTCTGAAAGATATTGTTATATTGTTATCTTAACCCTAGGAAATGTTGAGCTCCCCACACATACTAATACTATATTAAAGTTTTATACTTAATAGCTAACATGGTTAGCTGGGCGCGGTTGTGGGCACCTGTAGTCCCAGCTACTCGGGAGGCTGAGGCAGGAGAATGGCGTGAACCCGGGAGGCGGAGCTTGCAGTGAGCCGAGATCGCGCCACTGCACTCCAGCCTGGGCGACAGAGCGAGACTCCGTCTCAAAAAAAAAAAAAAAATAGCTAACATGGGCCAGGAGCAGTGGTCACGCCTATAAGCCCAGCACTTTGAGAGGCCAAGGTGGGTGGAATTTGAGACCAGGAATTTTGAGACCAGCCTGGCCAACATGGCAAAACCCCATCTCTACTAAAAATACAAAAATTATCTGGTTGTGGTGGCGCTCACCTGTAATCCCAGCTACTTGGGAGGCTGAGGCAGGAGAATCACTTGAACCTGGGAAGTGGAGGTTGCAGTGAGCTGAGATTGCACCACCGCACTCCAGCCTGGGCAAGAGAGTGAGACCTTGTCTCTAAATAAATAAGTAAATAATAGCTAACATTTCTGTGACTTACCCTCTGCTATTAACATGAAATTGTAATTTTAACATTGTGTGTATTCGTGATGTTTATGTAACAATTTTATTTTCAGCAAATCTCATGTATTTTGTTTGTTTTTCACCTAAAGAAAAGAACGCTTGGTGTATGTTGGTATCAGTATTGAAAACATCATTCCTCCACAAGTAAGTTTCTGATTTGTAATATTTTTAAATGGGAGATTGTCATAATGCTCTAAAATTTTACCCACCTTATGTAATGTTAGTGGTTTTAATTTACTTTGAGAAGGAGTTTCATTCTTGTCATCCAGACTGAAGTGCAATGGCACGTAATCTCTGCTCACTGCAGTGTCTGCCTCCTAGGTTCAAGCAATTCTCCTGCCTCAGCCTCCTGAGTAGCCAGGATTACAGGTGTCCGCCACCACACCTGGCTAATTTTTGTATTTTTAGTAGAGACAGGATTTCACCATGTTGGCCAGGCTGGTCTTGAACTCCTGACATCAGGTGATCCGCCCGTCTCAGTCTCCCAAAGTGCTGGGATTATAGGTGTGAGCCACTGTGCCTGGATGGTGGTTTTAAATCTATGATATACTAGTATTAAAAATGGAAATTTAAGACCTTTGAGAAATCACCCATAATCCCTCATGATTGAAATTTTATGTATGCAGGTGACTCCAAAATGTGATATCACATCTAAACTAAACTTACGGCTTTTACCTTTGGAGTATGTTTCCTGTTTTTACGCTGAACTTTATAATGTGTTGTTAGCTTGTTTTGCATGCTGTTTATGTAAAATGACTAAAGAATAGTTAGGAGAGATTTGATTTTTAATTTTTACTTTGGGGATTGTTGAAAACTTCAGTTTGTATTGTTCATCACAGTTTGGGTTTTTTGAAGGATTACCTTTGTTTTGCATTTATTAGTCTAATTTATAACTAAGGTGTATATATCATGAGTGAAAGTGCATATAATGTGGTTTTGTAATTTACATAGTTTGTAAATTTTTGTAATTTGTAAAAATGTGTATAAGTAATTTCATTCCGGCTTAATTAAATCACAAGCTTAAATGGCCTGTCAAGTTACTTCCTTGAGTAGCAACCCCTTTCTTCTAAATCTTTCATTCGGGCAGCATACCTGTTGAACATCTTCTGTTGCAAGTTTATTTGTTAAAAGATGTATCAGTGGAAAAAATTCATCATGACTGTTTTAAAACAAGTACTGGTTGTAAACTCACAAAAGCATAAGAATTTTAATACAGAAGGATTTCATCCTTTAATCACCAGCATTCTTTTTAATCTGTATACTCGATGTTGCCATGTTTATTCACTTCTGGAGGGAATCATCTCGAACTTTTTCAAACCTTTCACATGTGCTACCTAGATGGAGATTACAAAACTGTTTATCCCAAGGAACTTTATTCTGTCATAAGGAATAACCTCGATGCTTATTATCATATTTTTTAAGGAGCCGGACTTTTCTGAAGATCAAGAAGAAAAGAAAAAAGATTCCAAAAAATCCAAAGCAAACTTGCTTGAAAGGAGGTCAACAAGAACAAGGAAATGTATAAGTTACAGGTATGAAATGTGTGGAAATGTCTACAGTGAAAGAGGATTTATTTTGCAAGTACACAGCATGATCCAGAAGTATATGCTTTTCCTATCATGCTGATTATTAGCAGTTGTATATATATATTTCTTGCCTTCTATTTTTAGTCATATAATTTTTTTTCTTTTTTTTTTTTTTCTTTTTTTTTTTTTGAGACTGAGTCTCGCTCTTGTTGCCCAGGCTGAAGTGCAATGGCACGATCTCAGCTCACTGCAACCTCCACCTCCCGGGTTCAAGTGATTCCCCTGCCTCAGCCTCCCAAGTAGCTGGGATTACAGGTGCCCACCACCACGCCCGGGTAATTTCTTTTGTATTTTTCATAGAGACGGGTTTCACCATGTTGGCCAGGCTGATCTCGAACGCCTGACCTCAGGTGATTTGCCCTCCTCAGCCTCCCAAAGTGCTGAGATTATAGCCGTGAGCTACCACACCCGGCCTAGTCATAGAATTTTAGAGCAGAGTGATCTTTTCCAAATGTAAATCTGTTTGTGTCATCCTCTTTTGCTTTAATATAGTTTGTCAGATTTCCATAGCTCTTGGGATAAGGATTGTTCCTTTTTTTTTTTTTTCCCGAGATGGAGTCTTGCATTGCCACCAGTCTGGAGTACAGTGGCGCCATCTCCACTCACTGCAACCTCCACCTCTCGGGTTCAAGCAATTCTCGTGCCTCAGCCTCCCAAGTAGCTGGGACTACAGGCGCCCGCCACCACGCCCAGCTAAATTTTGTATTTTTAGTAGAGATGAGGTTTCACCATGTTGGCCAGGATGGTCTCAATCTCTTGACCTTGTAATCCACCTGCTTCAGCCTCCCAAAGTGCTGGGATTACAGGCGTGAGCCACCACACCTGGCCAAGCATTGATACTTTTAACACGGCCAGTAAGGCACTGCATAGTCTCATCTCTACTTCCCTCTCCAACTCTGTCTTATCACATTCTCCCTTACACTGTCTGCATTTGCTGCATCTCCTTTTAGTCCATTTGTACATACTGTTTACCTGCACTTTCCTTTTCAGTTTCAGCTTGTTAACCTCCTCTATGTGAAATCCCCCCATTATATGCCTTCATAGCAACCAGTTCTTTTCCCTGAAAGCACTTATAATTGTAATGAATGTGGTTGTGATGACTTACTAACATTTTTCATCATCACTAGATTGTTAGCGTGAAGGTAAGGACTATGTCTCTTTTACATGGACTTGTGTCCCCTATACCTAGCATAGTGCTGACAGATAATTAATGCTTCATTAGTACCTAGTGAAAGAATCAGTAAATATTACCTGGTTTACCTTTTAACACCAAAGACACCAGAAAAGGAAATTTTTCCATGGTCATTGTTAGTAG
Organism: Macaca mulatta; assembly: GCF_049350105.2. Taxonomy (NCBI): domain Eukaryota; kingdom Metazoa; phylum Chordata; class Mammalia; order Primates; family Cercopithecidae; genus Macaca; species Macaca mulatta. The sequence goes on along the minus strand of NC_133419.1, from coordinate 78,108,968 downwards.
CTAATCCTAGAAACCGTATCTTCTAAAACCCTATCTTCCAGCCTAGTGTTCTTTCCACTAAATCATGCTGTCTTATTCAAATAATAAATAAATTATATGTTAGTTATTTTAGATCATTTTTCAGCCTACAGCTTCTAAAATCTGGGATAACACCAAAGCAGTTTTTTAACTTGAATAACTGGAAATGGAAAAGGAAAACAGTGGATTTTATAAAACTCTTAACTTTGAACTTGCTTCTTATTTATAAACTTACATCAGTAATCATGGAGGAATTTGCCTCTATTGTTAGTGTTAAAACTTTATAAAAATATGGTAGAATCAGTTAGGGTAAAATCTCATATACACGGGAATAGTGCCCATCCTAGTCTTTAAAAAAACACTTCAAAAAATAAAAAGTATTCTTCTATATGTATGAAGTCAAAGCTGACAGATGGAAAGTGCAAATGTAAAGTCAGTTCTGCTGCAACATAACATGTATTTTTAAAAATCACCATGCTGTGCAAAATTATACAGGAAAAACCTTAGGGATTATGGAAAATATGGGGTTAGAGACATACATTAAAGACTTCATTGGCAATGCATTAAAAAAGATAGGAATATACTAAAAATGAGAGCACCATTTGACATATGTTAAATAAGTAAGAAATACATAAATACTACATTAACTATGGCGTTTTATACTGAGAAAAGACCTGAAGCTTGTCTGTGGAAGCAGAGAATTGCAGTTTGTAAATTATGATGTGGTGGCAGAAGGAGGTTTATCTGAAATCAGAAAAGTGTAACATCACATGCAAAAGGCTATAGTTTATAACACATAGTGAACTGATGTTACTGGTAGATGTCTTGGGTATGTGTGTTTTGTATATTGCTGTGCAACTCAGTTCAGCTAGGTGCAGTTTTCTGCGTTCACCTAGCGTTTCTCACAAATGAAATTGCACATAAATTGGCTGGGCATGGTGGCTTACACTTGAAATCCCAGTACTTTGGGAAACTGAGGCAGGAAGATCATTTCAGTCCAGAAGTTCAAGACCATCCTGGGCATCATAGACTCTGTAAGAGAGAGGATGGCGGGGAGGAGGGAAGGAAAGGAAGGGAAGAAAGAAGGGGAGGAAGGAAATTGCACATAAGCATGTACGAATGAAATACGTATCATGTTTGAGTTGTTTTGTAATATGTCAGTCATTTTGGAACTAGGTAGAGTATAAAATAAATGCATTACATAATACATTTTATACGAAAAAACATAGTTTACCCTAAATTCCTATTTTACTCGTATATAATTTTAGAGCTTAAAGGGATAATCTGTGTTAATCCACCATCACAGATGAGACAACCAAGACCAAGGGAATATAGATACATGGAGTGTTGTGTTCAGAAATCTTTTATCTGATTATCTTTTATCTGCATCTGGGATATAAATCAAGACTGTTTAGTTGCATTAAAAATGACTTAGATTATCATTAAGGCAAGAGTGGAATGTTTCATTCTTTCTGAAATAGTTTCAGATACCTGAAGTTCTGATGGTCTTTGATTTTAGCAAACAAATTTCTCAGTAAGAAAGTAGTCACTCAAAGAAATAGGTTATTATGCGACCTTACAGCTGCACCCTATCCTCAGGACAAATGCTGTTTTCAGTTAACTTTGCATCTGGCATCTGGCTTTATCTGTATCTGCTATTCTACCCTAATGAATGGATGTGCTGAGTTTTACTTTCTCAGAACTTAAGAAAAATCCGCACTACAGCTACCAGAATGTTTCTCAAAATATGCAGTTGTGAAAAATTGGAAATAAACTGTTTTGACTAAATATGGTACATGTGTAAGATGAGATACTATGCAGCCAGTAAAAATTACATTGTAAAAGAAGAGCTCTCCATCTGAAATTTATGAGTCCTTTGAAATTATATATTCTAACTATGAAGGCCGGATATTTAGTTTTTAGAGATGGGGTCTTGTTATGTTGCCTAGACTGGACTCCCAACTCGTGGGCTCAAGCCATCCAGCTGCCTCAGACACCCAAGTAGTTGGGACTATGGACTCAAGCCATCCTACTGGCTTGACCTCCCAAGTAGCTGGGACTATGGGTTTATACAACCACTCCCAGCCTCCAGCTTTTAGTCTTTTTTTCTTTTTTTGAGACAGGGTTTCACTCTGTCGCACAGACTGGAGTGCAGTGGCATGATCACAGCTCACTGCAGCCTGGAACACCTATGCACAAGCAGTCCTATTGCCTCAGCTTCCCAAAGTGCTAGGACTACAGGCACACATCACCATACCTGGCTAATGTTTTTAATTTTTAATTTTTGTAGATAACAGGGTCTCACCATATAGCCCAGACTGGTCTCAAGCTCCTGGGCTCAAGTTATACTCCTGCCTCAGCCTGCCAAGAGTGCTGAGCCACTGCACCCAGCCCCAGCTTTTAGTTTTGATGCAGTTGTTAATCCATTGTGTGCTCGTAATCTCACCCTCTTCAATATAATATACTCTGGTGATGGAAGTGTTCTATTTCTTTGATGTCTGATGTGGCCGTAGCCATATGTGACTATTAAATACTTGAATCATATCTAGTGAGGAACAGAATTTTAAATTTTAATGAATTTAAATATAAATAGCCACACCTAGTAATTACCATTTTTAGCATAGTTTTAAACAAGTTACTTCATAACTTGTTTTGAGATTTGGCTGAGCCCTGAAGTAAAAGGCATTTTATATGTGAAGAAATCTTAGGAATCCTTTAGTCTTGATCCTTTTCTTTAAGTCAAGGTAAACAGCTTCAAGAAGTACTTTTACCTAGTTCTAAAATTTTAACCTTTCATGTATGAATTTTAGTAATAATATAATTTTCAATAGCAGTAATAATATAGCCCTATTATTGGGACTTTTTTTTTTTTTTTTTGAGACAGGGTCTCACTCTGTCCCCCAGGCTGGAGTGCAATGGTGCAATCTTGGCTTACTGCATCCCCTGCCTCTTGGGCTCAAGCAATCCTCTTGTCTCGGCCCCTCAAGTAGCTGGAACTACAGGCACACACCAGCTAATTTTTTGTATTCTTTATAGAGACGGGGGTTCACCATGTTGCCCAGGCTGGTCTTGAACTCCTGGTCTCAAGTGATCTACCTGCCTTGGCCTCCCAGAGTGTTGAGATTACAGATGTAAACCACTGTGCCTAGACATATTATTAGGACTTAATAGCATTTATGGAACTGTAATTTTATTTTACTTACTTTGCCATGTGATTTGTATAATTAGGAGTTGGCAAATTATGGCCTGTGGGCCCAATTCAGCTCACTTCTAGTTTTTGTACAACGTGACCTCAAAGTGGTTTTTATAAATGCTTCAAAAAAAGGATCAAAAGAAAAATAATATCCTGTGAAAATTATATGGAAATTACCTATAATTCAAATTTTAATGCTTATAAAGTTTTATTGAAACACATTTGTATCATTTACTTACATGTTGTCTGTAGCTGCTTTGCACTACAGTAGCAGAGTTGAGTAGTTACAACAGAGACTGCATTGTCTGAAAAGCCTAAAATATTTATTATCTGGCCCTTTATAAAAATTTTTGCTGACATTGTCTCAGTCCAATTTGACTGCTATCACAAAGTAACCGTAAACTGGATAACCTCTAATCAACAGAAATTTATTTCTCACGGTTCTAGAAGCTAGGGAGTCCAAGGTCAAGGCACTGGCAGGTATGGTGTCTGGTGAGGGCCTGCTTTCTGGTTCATAGATGGCACCTTCTAGGGTGTTCTTAATCACAGAAGGGATGAGGGGACTCTTTAGGGTAGACCTAATGCCTAGTGAAGGCCTTCTCCTTCATAGATGGCCATCTTCACTGTAACCCCATATGGTGGAAGAAACAAAGGGTCTCTCTCTGGCTTCTTTTATATGGGCACTAATCTTATACATGAGGGCTCTGCCAAAGACCCCACCTCCTAATACCATCACCTTGAGATTTATTATTTCAACATGTGAATTTTGAGGGGACATAAACAATCAGACAGTAACAGACATCTGCTAAAGGTATTCTTTAAAAATAAAAGGCCGCTGGGTGCGGTGGCCCACGCCTGTAATCCCAGCACTTGGATCACGAGGTCAAGAGATGCAGACCATTCTGGCCAAATGGTGAAACCCTGTCTCTACTAAAAGTACAAAAATTAGCTAGGTGTGGTGGCACATGCCTGTAGTCGCAGGTACTCGGGAGGCAGAGGTTGCAATGAACCGAGATGGTGCCACTGCACTCCAGCCTGGCGACAGAACAAGACTCCATCTCAAAAATAAATAAATAAATAAAAATAATTAAACAAAAAAAAAAGCCAGGACAGGCTATAATGTGATCATTGTATATATTTTAGATTTGATGAGTTTGATGAAGCAATTGATGAAGCTATTGAAGATGATATCAAAGAGGCCGATGGAGGAGGTATGTGTTTGTCATTCTCTCTTCTTCATAGAACTCTGCCAAGAAGTTCATTCAGGTGCCAAATTAGGGCAGTGAGCATATTTTTTTATTCTCTTTCCCAGTGTGTATTATGATTAGTACTGATGTTAGTTGTCTCAGATTTAGAGTAATTTTTGGACACGATGTCAGTGTATAGACTCAGATCTTATTAATTACTTTTAAAGCAGTTTTGTTTTACAACCTGATATAAAACATTGATGTTCCTACATAGGTTAAAAAATTTACTTCTGATTCCATATAGAAAACTGAGGAAACTTTTGTGTTGTCTTTGAGACTACGAAGTCTCAACAATTATGGATAATCAGAACCAAAATAATTTAAACCAAAATTTAAGTTAACCTATTAAAAATTGGTTTCTTAGTTTCATAGTCTTTAGTAAGTGGCATTAAAATAGAAGAACTTGAAGGTAATTTAATTAAAGCACTATTAGCCAATGCTCCAATATGGAACATTCTGGTTTCTACTTAGTTATTATGAAAACTCTGGAAAAGATTGATAAGTAGGTCGTTTAAGGCTTTTCCAGAAATGTTTGTCTTGTTTACATCTTTGCTGCTGAATTCTCACTTTTTCTGTCCTGCAAACACTGTTTTTAAAAACTCTATTGGCCTCTTTCTAAAGCCTTGTCCAAAAGACAGCTTTCAAGAAGAGATTCTTGAGTGACTGCTCATAGGTATGAGGTTTCTTTTTTGGGTGATGAAAATGTTCTGGAGTGAGTTAGTGGTGATGGTTGCACAGCTTTGTGACTATACTGAAAACCTCTGAATCGCACACTTTAAGAGGGTGAATATTATGGTGTGTGAATTATATAAAAATTTAAAAAACAAGAGGTTCCCTACGTAGTAAACTTCTATTCAGTAGGATAAACGAATGCTAAAACTCTGAGACCTCTGTCAGCTGAAGTCATGAGAAAACTGCGTATTTGTAGGAAGAAAATAAAGAAATGAAGAGCTACTAAGCATGAATAAGGACTGTCTCTAGAAATTAAAGGGAAGCTTTTAATAAACACATATTTTTCTCTCCCTGAACTTCCCTCCTCCAAACTCAGGAGTTGGCCGAGGAAAAGATATCTCCACCATCACAGGTCATCGTGGGAAAGACATCTCTACTATTTTGGATGAAGAAAGAAAAGAAAATAAACGACCCCAGAGGGCAGCTGCTGCTCGAAGGAAGAAACGCCGGCGGTTAAACGATCTGGACAGTGACAGCAACCTGGATGAAGAAGAGAGCGAGGACGAATTCAAGATCAGTGATGGGTGCGTGGTCTCCCATTAGACCCCAATCCCTAGATACCAGCAGGAACAGGACTGGGCTAGCAGAGAGGCTTGCCCGTGCCGTGATGAGGGTTTTCTTCTTCATGTCCATAGACTAGATCTGTTTATTTTCGGGATATTTAAAGCAGATTCGAGAATACTAATTTTGGCCCGTTTTTAAAATTTAGAACAGAAAATAGATTTATGGTTGTTTAACATTCAAAATTATATTTAAATTTTACTGACTACAATTAAACTTTGATTTGTCAAGAGCTTTCTCTGTACCTCTGTGCCACCTTCTGCCAGGTCTGTGAGGGGTTTCCAGTCCTATGCGAAAAATAAATAAGTAATTAGATATTATCCTCTCATGACTCATAGGAGTTGGACTTGGGACAGGTAATCCAGTATAGAAGATCAAGAAAGGCTTCTTTGCAGAGTTGAAATTGAAACAATATTGCAGAGTTTCTCCTTTCAGATTATTAGAAGAGGAAACAAGCATATAAACCACAAAAAAAAGTCGTTCTGCGTAACTGCTACTAAAATACAGGGAAAGATAAATTAGGGTACAGAGGAAAGTTGGCTTAAAAGTAAAGCTTGATCTTAAATTTGAAGAATAAATATTTGGAATCAACAAGTGTGGGACTAAAAGCAGGATAAGATAAAGGTATTATAAGCATAGAAGTTTTATGTCCAAGACAGCAAGCCATAAAATGTCATGGAATGTTTGGGAAACTCCTGTTGGCTCAGGATAGCCGGAATAAGGGGATGAAGTAGAGAGTGCCCTGCTGGAGATATGGCGAAGTGATAAAAAGAACCAGATTAGGGAGTGTTTTATTAGTCATGCATAAGTGTTTTGACTTATCTTGAAAATTATACAAAACCAGTGAAGGGTTTTAAACACAAAATTAATATGAGATTTATGCTTCAGAAAGATTCATCCTGGCATTCATTTGGAGAATAGATTGAGGGGAAATGAGACCAGATATTAGAGAAACTATTTATGGAGTTGCTTTTGTAGTTTAGGTGAGTATGAAAAGCTGAAAACAGAAGAGATCAGGTTTGAGAGATTATCTTTTAAGAGGTAGACTCTAGAGAAATTAGTAATTGATTAGATATGATCAATGAAAAGGGGAAAGTTAGGATATATACCACGTTTCTGGTTGGAGTTACTGGATGAGTGATGACGCCAAATACCAGGCCAGGGAACAGAAGAGAGAAGTAGATTGGGAAATAATGAATTTACTTTTGAATATGTTGAATTTAACATGGGGGACATCTCAAGAGGTCAAACCAGTACAGAAATCAACATTAATTCATCTTTACAACCCCTCCTAAGAGGATGGGGGGCAAAACATTTTCCCCATTTTATAAATAGGGCATTTGATACAATTATCTGGATATGTTGCACTATACTTAATGATTCACTGGGCTCACTAGAATTTGAACTTAGTACTCTTAAAAAATGGGTTCACTCTTCTAAATACTATTGTATTTTATCTGATTTCTCTTGGACAGATCTCAAGATGAATTTGTTGTGTCTGATGAAAACCCAGATGAAAGTGAAGAAGATCCACCATCTAATGATGACAGTGACACTGACTTTTGTAGCCGTAGACTGAGGCGACACCCCTCTCGGCCAATGAGGCAGAGCAGGCGTTTGCGAAGAAAGACCCCAAAGAAAAAGTATTCCGATGATGATGAAGAGGAGGAATCTGAGGAGAATAGTAGAGACTCTGGTAAAAATAATCTGTATCCATATGATACCTCAGCTCAACAAATTCTTTTTTTTTTTTTTCTTGTTGCTCATGCTGGAGTGCAATGGCACCATCTCGGCTCACCGCAACCTCTACGTCCCGGGTTCAAGCGATTCTCCTGCCTCAGCTTCCCAAGTAGCTGGGATTACAGGCATGCACACCATGACTGGCTAATTTTGTATTTAGAAATGGAGTTTCTCCATGTTGGCCAGGCTGGTCTCAAACTCCCGACCTCAGGTGATCTGCCCACCTCGGCCTCCCAAAGTGCTGGGATTATAGGCACGAGCCAGCACACTGGCCAGCTCAACAAATTCTTACGACTTCTGGAGTTAAGAGTTCTTAAAATTCTGTTCCTAAGACTTATTTCTGACTAAATTTTTCTCATAGAAAGCACATCTGAGAAAATACGTACAGATTGATATGTTAACTTCATATCAGATGCCTAGTAGGATTGTGATGACTCCTTGGTGTCAAATGTTTCCATGCCTAAACCTTCACCTTCATAGGGTTTCTTGGAAATCATTTTCAATAAACCGTGAACATTTCCATCGATGCCCAGCTGTTGAAGAGAGAAGAATATAAGTTAACTCACATTTAGACCACAGTCAGTGTTGAGTAGTTTTTACAGGTTAACAGTAGTTGGTGTTGTTATAGAGTATGCTTATCCTTATTAAGTGAGTAAATAGAGGCTCAACCACTAAAAGAAATGCGTGCTCATCTTACTGGAGCACGCGTTTACTTACTGGATAGGTGTCATCTTACTGGAGAAGAACTATAGATATGAGTGTCAGACTCTGGCCATCTTTGTGGGGGTTTTTTGGTTTTATTTATCTTCTTTCCTAAACTGTCTAAATAAGTGATGATAATATCATGCCGCTTTATCAGTGATTATTTCTTAAGAACAAGGACATTTTCTTACATAACCACAGTGCAGTTACCAAATTCAGATATTTTAACATTGATATAATGCAATTACCTAATTAACAGTACACATTCAAATTTTTATCAAGTATCTCTGTATTATTCTTTATATCTTTTTATTTTCCTAACCCAGGATCCATTCCAGGGCTACGTGTTTATTCACATCTCTTTAGTCTCTATTAATCTGGAATGTTCCTCAAATTTTGTCTCATCGATCTTGATATTTTTAAAGAGTACATACTAGTTGTTTTGTAAGATGTTTCTCAGTTTGGATTTCTTTTGTTTCCTTGTAATAAGATTCAGATTACGCATTTATAGCAGGAATAGCACAGAGAATGTTGCATCTTCTGAGTCTCTTTATTATTTTTCCTTATAATTAATAAGTAATTTGTGGGAATTTGAGACTATTTAAATATCCTGTTCCTTATATTTCACCTACTAGTTTTAGTTTCTGTGGATAATTCTAACTCTGTCATGTCTGTTATATTTATTTATTGTTGTTTTGTAAGAAAGAACATTTCCCTTCTCCTCCGTATGTTTATTTATTTATGTCAATGTATACTCATGGATTCTTATTCTGATCAGTGGATATACTACATTCCCATCACTATTTAGGCTCCATTTGTCTGAAATTTGGCCAATGAGAACCACTTCGACCTATTGGCAAGCTATTTTGAAATGTTTGAAATCCATGAAAGAATAACAAGCTTGAATGTAGTACTTTGGTGGAATTTAACATTCTGAAAAACAGCGGTGACATAATGCAATAGCCTCACTCTGGTTTATTGATCAGAGATGACAAGAACAATGCTATTTAGCAGTGCTTTGCAAGTTTAGGTCTGTGTACTTTATTTAGCAGATTTGTATTCTTTATGGAGAAAAGTCAAAAATCTAACTTGAGTTCTATATTTATGTAGAACAGATTCATGAGTTTTCTTTGGTTAGAGGGCTTAACCTCTGCAATACATTATGACTATAGCCACATGTAGAACAGCAGATTATCAGGAGGCAGATTTGTGGTAGCCGTCTACCAAGAAGAGCAGTCATGGCAACTGTGTACCTGACCAGGTAGCTGTAGGTCAGTTGCAATAAGGACTATTTCTAAAAATATATAAAACATTTAGGCCGGGCGCGGTGGCTCACACCTGTAATCCCAGCAATTTGGGAGGCCGAGGCAGGCAGACCACTTGAGGTCAGGAGTTCAAGACCAGCCTGGCCAACATGGCAAAACCCCATCTCTACTAAAAATATAAAAATTAGCTGGGTGTGGTAGTGGGTACCTGTAGTCCCAGCTACTTGGGAGGCTGAGGCAGGAGAATTGCTTGAACCTGGGAGGTGGAGGTTGCAGTGAGCCAAGATCACGCCACTACACTCTAGCCTGGGCGACATAGTGAGACTCTGTCTCAAAAACAAACAAAAAAGGATAAAACATTTTCTAATCTTGAGGATTCACTGCTAAGAGTATACATTGTGAGGTTTGGCATTAAAAACCCCCACAGATTGACTCATTCTTTTTTTTTTTTTTTTTTTTTTTTTAAGTGAGACTTAAAGGCCAGGCATGTTATAATCTCAACGCTTTGGTAGGTAGCCAGGCGTAGTAGTGCGTGCCTGTGATCCTAGCTCTAGCTACTGGGGCGGCTGAGGCCAGAGGCTCTCTTGAGCCCGGGAGGTTGAAGCTGTAGTCAGCTGCGTTCATGCCACTGCACTCCAGCCTGTGTGACAGTGAGATACTCTCTCAAATAAAATGAGACTTACAAAAGACTGTTCACTTAAAAATATTTATGACTGAACTCTGCTTAGTAGCTTTTCATTTTTATAACCTAAGCTACATTTCTACTTAATAGACTTAAATTTTGTACTTTCTTCTTCCTTTTTTTTTAAATAGAAAGTGACTTCAGTGATGATTTTAGTGATGATTTTGTAGAAACTCGGCGAAGGCGGTCAAGGAGAAATCAGAAAAGACAAATTAACTACAAAGAAGACTCGGAAAGTGACGGTTCCCAGAAGAGTTTACGACGTGGTAAAGAAATAAGGCGAGTTCACAAGCGAAGACTTTCCAGCTCAGAGAGTGAAGGTAAGGCACAGGTCTCCTACGTGTAGAAGTTTGGACAAGGCAAAATAGACATTATAAAGTGAACTCAGGATTGTGATTCTGTACCATTCTTTAAAATTCATGTAACCAGGCCAGGTGTGGTGGCTTATGCCTGTAATCCCAGCAGTTTGGTAGGCCAGGGCAGGCAAGTCTCTTGAGGCCAGGAGCTCAAGACCAGCCTGTCCAACATGGTGAGACCTTGTCTCTACTAAAAATTAAAAAATTAGCCTGTGTGGTGATTTGCATCTGTAATCTTAGCTACTCAGGAGATTGAGGCAGGAGAACTGCTTGAACCTGGGAGGCAGAGGTTGCAGTGAGCCAAGATCGCACCACTGCATTCCACCCTGGGTGACAGAGCAAGACTGTGTCTCAAAAGAAAAAAAATTCATATAACCAATAGTATCTTTGAGATAAAACCTATAATTTTGTGCATATTATAGTTTAAATAAAGGATACTTGATAAGAGGCTAATTTTTAAGATCTCCATTGTAGTTAAAATTTTCATTGAAACTAGAAGAATCTCAGAAAATTGTGATCTGATCAAAATTTATTCTGCTTCTTTTTTTTACTCCCTTATTCATGGCCCTCATTTTGAAATAACCTCTTATGTCCTCAATAGCTGAAAGGTTTCAAATAAAAGTGCCTACTGTCTTTTTCCGCCTTTACTATGATTTCCATTGGAAACTGTTTTATTTCCTGATAGCTATAGCTGTGCCCCCTACCAGTAGTACAAGACAAGCTCTAAAATATGAATTTCTGACATCCATTTAGTCTTTTTTATTTTATTATTTATTTTATATATATATATATATTTTTTTTTTTTTTTTTTTTTTTTGAGACAGAGTCTCAAAAAAACCTCCCAATAGCTAGGATTTTAGGCATGCGCCACCACGCCTGGCTAATTTTTGTATTTTTAGTAGAGACGGGGTTTCACCATGTCGACCAGGCTAGTCTCAAACTCCTGACCTCAGGTAATCCGCCCGCCTCGGCCTCCCAAAGTGCTGCGATTACAGGCCTGAGCCACCGCACCCAGCTTTATGGCCTGTTTTGAAGATTGTTTTGCTTTCATAGATTAAACATGAATTTAAGTTTGAGCCCAAGACAAAAGAGAAAGGGGAAAAAAATGTTTGGATGTGAAATGCTAAAGAAGGGAGGTGAACATCTTTTTTGAATGTGTACTTACCTTCATGTGTCACAGAGACAAACATAAATGCATTAGTTAAGCCGTTAAATATGAATATTTATTAAACTAGGCCCTGTTCCAAGCACTGGCATATAACAGCAGACAAAATAGTTCTTATGAAACTCTTATTTTAGTTGGGAAGAAAGCGACAATAAACAAGATAGATAAGTAGAATATATGATATATTAGAGATGAGTGCTGTGGAAAAAAATAAAGGAGAAAAGGGGGTTGGGAAAGTAGTTGAATTTCAGATAATATACTCAGGAAAATCCTCACTAAGAAAACATTTGAGTGAAGACCTGAAAGAAATGTTGTGTGTGAGTCATGCAGTTATCTAAAAGAAGAATGGTACAGGCAGATGGAACAATAAGTATGAAGTCCTTGAGATATGTTTGTGCTTGTCATGTTCAGCAAACAGAAGGGAGTGCAGGGTTGTTGGAGCAGAGTGAGTGAAGGCAAACATAATGAGATGAAGCAAAGAGGTCAGTGGGGACCAGTCAGCAAACAACAGCCCACCTGCTTACATAAATAAAAAAGCAAGGTTTTGTTTTTGTTTTTGAAACAGAGGCTCACCCTGGCTGGCGTTCAGTGGCATAATCACAGCTCACCATAGCCTCAATCTGCTGTGCTCAAGCAGTCTACCCTCCTCAGCCTCCCAAGTGGCTAGAAGTGGCATAAGCCACCACACTGTGCTAATTTTTAATTTTTTTTTTTAATAGAGATGAGATCTTGCAGTGTTGCCCTGGCTGGCCTTAAACTCCTGGCCTCAAGCGATCCACCCCCCACCTTGGCCCCCCACAGTGTTAGGATTACAGGTGTAAGCCACTGCACCCTACCCTGTAATACAATTTTTATTGGAAGACTACCATGCCCGCTTGTTTACATATTGTCTATTGCCTGCTTTCTCAAAAAGCTGAGTTGTTGTGACTGAGAGTATAGGGCCTGCCTCTTATATAAAAGATGTGCTAATCTCTGATGATAAATAGTGCCATGCAGTTTAACTTTCTGCAGTGATTATATATGTGCTGATGGTTACAATAGCTGCTAGCCTTCATATGGCTTGAGCACTTGAAATGCGGCTAGAGTGACCATGGAACTGAATTTTAATTTTTATTTAATTTTAACTAATTTAAATTTAAAATAACCACATGTGACTAGTGTTTACCATATTAGGTAACACAGAGTAGGGTATTGTATGGACTTTGGATTTTTATTTCGTGTGAGGTGAGAAACATTTGGGCCAAAGCACAGATGAGTATTGAGAAGCAGATGAGGAGGAAGAGGAAGAGGAAAGCAAACCATCCCACATTTTGAGCAAAGGAGTGATGTGATCTGACTTAGGTTTTAATTTGCTGTGGTAGCTGTGTTATGAATAGATTGAAGGGGGCCAGGGCAGAAGCTAGAAGACCCATTGGGAAGTTATTGTAATAGTCCAGGTGAGAGATGATGGAGGGTAGAACTGGGTCAGTAGCAGTAAAGAGGCAAAAGCAGTCACATTAGGGGTATGTTTTAAAGTGAGACCGAAAGGATTTACTGTTGGGTTGGGTGAGAGAAAGAAAATAATCAAGGATGACTGAGAAATTGGAGGAGCAATTGTGAAAAACTAAGATGGTAGAGACCACAGTGCTGCAGGATTAAGGAGAAAATTTAGGAGCCCAGTTTGAGACACGTCATTTGAAATGCCTGCTTAGAGATACCCAAGCCTAGATGTCAAGTAGGCAGTTTGATACACTAGTCTGGAATTCAGTGGTTGCCTAAAATAAATATGAAAGCCGTTAGCATATAGATGGCATGCCAAGTTGTGAGACTAGGTGAGCTCTTCTAAAATGGAAGTAGAGTCATCTTCAGTATCCATTGGGGATTGGTTTCAGGATCCCCGCAGATACCAAAATCCTTGGATTTATAAGTCCCTCATATAAAATGGTGTCATATTTGCATATAACCTACCCATATCCTCCATATACTTTAATCTCTAGAATATTTAAAATACCTGATACAATGTAAATGCTATATAATTGTTATACTGTATTGTTTAGTGAATGACAAGAAAAAAGTCTATGTATGTTCAGTTCAGACACTACCATCTATTTTTTTCCTGAATATTTTCCATCTGCAGTTGGTTAAATTCATGGATAGGGAGGCCCAACTGTATAGACAAAGAAGAGAAGACAATTAAGACTACCAAGGGTGTCTGATAACTAAGATGAGAATTGGCACAGTGTTTAAGATGTACAGAGTTGGGTGTCCAGTTTAAATCTTTCCTTATCAGCATGTTGACATGATAACCTAATTTGTGTACTAGTGGGAAGGAGTTTCTTAGTTTGTAACTAACCTATCTTCATTTAATTCAAGCATTATCAGACATCTTCCCCAAGAAATTTGCTGTTGGCCAGGCACAGTGGCTCACGCCTGTAATCCCAGCACTTTGGGAGGCCAAGGTGGGCAGATCACTTGAGGCCAGGAGTTCGAGACCAGTCTGGCCAACATGGTGAAACCCCGTCTCTACTAAAAATGTAAAGAAATTAGCTGGGTGTGGCAGCACATACGCCTGTAATCACAGCTCCTCGGGAGGCTGAGGCAGGAGAATTGCTGGAACCTGGGAGGCAGAGGTTGCAGTCAGCCGAGTTTGCGCCACTATGCTCCAGCCTGGGAGACAGAGTGAGACTCCGTCTCAAAAAATAAAGTAGACCAGGTGCGGTGGCTCACGCCTGTAATCCCAGTACTTTGGGAAGCCAAGGCAGATGGATCACAAAGTCAGGAGTTCGAGACCAGCCTGGCTAACATAGTGAAACCCCGTCTCTACTAAAAATACAAAAAGTTAGCCTGGTGTGGTGGCAGGCACCTGTAATCCCAGCTACTCGGGAGGCTGAGGCAGGAGAATGGCTTGAACCCGGGAGGTGGAGGTTGCAGTGAGCCAAGATCACACCATTGTACTCTAGCCTGGGTGACAGTGTGAGACTTGGTCTCAAAAAAAAAAGAAAATATTCTCTAAAATCATAAATAAAGTATACCATGAATTATATTGGGCACTGTTATGGGGCTGAGGAGAGAAATCAGGCCAATTATTGAAAGGACATTTTTATGTACAAGCAATTCTGAAAGCAGGACGTGGTGAATATGGGGAGGAAAAGGAGAATTAAATTCGTTTATGGTTACCCATGCCAATGGCTTAAATGTGCTGTTTATTCTAGAGAGCTATTTGTCCAAGAACTCTGAAGATGACGAGCTAGCTAAAGAATCAAAGCGGTCAGTTCGAAAGCGGGGCCGAAGCACAGATGAGTATTCAGAAGCAGATGAGGAGGAGGAGGAAGAGGAAGGCAAACCATCCCGCAAACGGCTACACCGGATTGAGACGGATGAGGAGGAGAGTTGTGACAATGCTCATGGAGATGCAAATCAGCCTGCCCATGACAGCCAGCCTAGGGTCCTGCCCTCAGAACAAGAGAGCACCAAGAAGCCCTACCGGATAGAAAGTGATGAGGAAGAGGACTTTGAAAATGTAGGCAAAGTGGGGAGCCCATTGGACTATAGCTTAGTGGACTTACCTTCAACCAATGGACAGAGTCCTGGCAAAGCCATTGAGAACTTGATTGGCAAGCCTACTGAGAAGTCTCAGACCCCCAAGGACAACAGCACAGCCAGTGCAAGCCTCGCCTCCAATGGGACAAGTGGTGGGCAGGAGGCAGGAGCACCAGAAGAGGAGGAAGATGAGCTTTTGAGAGTGACTGACCTTGTTGATTACGTCTGTAACAGTGAACAGTTATAAGACTTTTTTTCCATTTTTGTGCTAATTTATTCCACGGTAGCTCTCACACCAGCGGGCCAGTTATTAAAAGCTGTTTAATTTTTCCTAGAAAACTCCACTACAGAATGACTTTTTAGAAGAAAAATTTCAACAAATCCTGAAGTCTTTCTGTGAAGTGACCAGTTTTGAACTTTGAAGACAAATAATTGCTGTAAATTCCTTTTGATTTTCTTTTTCCAGGTTCATGGTCCTTGGTAATTTCATTCATGGAAAAAAATCTTATTATAATAACAACAAAGATTTGTATATTTTTGACTTTATATTTCCTGAGCTCTCCTGACTTTGTGAAAAAGGGTGGATGAGAATGCATTCCGAATCTGTGAGGGCCCAAAACAGAATTTAGGGGTGGGAGAAAGCACTTGTGCTTTAGCTTTTTCATATTAAATATATATTATATTTAAACATTCATGGCATAGATGATGATTTACAGACAATTTAAAAGTTTAAGTCTGTACTGTTACAGTTTGAGAATTGTAGATAACATCATAAGTCATTTAGTAACAGGCTTTGTGAAATCAACTTGTTTACTATTGGAGATAACCACACTTAATAAAGAAGAGACAGTGAAAGTACCATCATAATTAACCTAAATTTCTGTTATAGCAGAGTTTCTTGTTTTAAAAAAATAAAATCATCTGAAAAGCATTTGTACAGTAAAATGTATAATGAAGCTTTGCCAACCAGACTGTGCTAGCAACACATTTTTTTAAATAGCTTTATGCAGTGGTAATAAGGTGGCCTCAAATATATTATGTCTGATGGAGGGTTATTAGCGAAATGGATGTGGTCTTTGTTAAGGCCTGGGTGGATCGTAAACTTTGCCAATAGTATAACTCTTGTCTTCTGGCCACTTGATGTTTAAATATCTGAAATATCATTTTGAAAAAAATACATCTATATATAACATACATGAAGAGATGCTAAGCTGACAGTGATATTTTAGCACATTTGAAGACTGGGAAGAGATTTTCAGGTGAATTTTAACTGGTCTATTCTTGCCCTTAGTATCTACTTCAAATTGAAGTCTACAAACAAAGCAGTTCCTTTGGGAGGTTTTTAGTTTGAGTTTTAGCATGTGTGCGTATGTGTGTGTGTGCGTGTGCGTATGTGTGTGTGTTGGAATTTCCTATCTGCCTGGATATATTAGCAGAGTTTGAATGTAGTTTTGGCCTTTGGCCGTTAGACTTCTATTAAAATTCATTAATAGTCATACAACCAACATAGAGTTGAATGAGAACTGCCGATGTAATTAATAGGCATGACATCCATTTCAAACATCTCAACACTTTAAAGAAAAGCCCTTTATTTAAAAAAAGAAAGGGTTTTTAACTAAATACCTAACATGTAATTGACACTAAAATATGAACTTTGTCTTATTTAGTTTCTGTTATAGCTGTAAAACTTCAGGCAGAGCCATAACATTGTACAGAGTGTAGCACTTGTGATTAAACCTAGCCTGTTAAATCCTGAAACCTTCAACCATTACTTCTGTGAATACTTTTGCCCTGGGATTTGGGTTTTTCTGTTCCAGTGTTGTGTCTGTTGCCGGCAATGGACACACCATATCTGCTGCTGGCCCAAGGAACGTCATTAATTTTTCTTTCCAAATTAAATATTATGTGCTAGTCAGTATATAGTAAAGCACTTCTCTTTTTTATTACTAAAAAGCTGGCATTAGATTTGCATTATAAATACCTCTCTAGGAACTTTATACTCCTTTTCCTTCTTCAACAGGTATTGCCCTTAAATCTTATCTTTTGGCCTTGAAAGTTTATAGCTGTTGTTTTTCAGTTGTTTGTTGTTTTGTTTTGTTTCACTTTAGTTCTGTAGTACCTGCCCATTAATATTTTTGCTTTGATTCTAGCAATGTGTATGTATCTGTAAAAAAATAAAATAATGAAAGCAGCCTAAAAATAGGATGCACCAATAGCGTGTGGTTCCAAGTAAGTTGTGATTTTTATTTTGAGACAGTGTTCCACTGGAAGGGAAGGAAGGGCTTACATTCACAGACGGTAAAGCAGGACTGTGGAAGGAGCTGCATTCACTTACAGTCTCCTTTCCAGCTAGGTTTGTTTTATTTATTTGCAAGTCAGCTAAGAATTAACCTTTTAAACTATCTAAAACAGGCCAGCAATATAAAGATTTCTACCAGTGCAAGGTAAGTGGTTTGAATGTACAGGTGCCCTTTCCTGCCACCCAGTCTCACCCCACCATTTTAGTCCTGCAACTGGGTAAAGCCACTATTGTGTGGAAACTCTCCCATGTGCCCTGTCTCTACCTCTGGACACACCAGCTCCTCCTTCCACCTATTAGTTCTATTCCTCAGTTAAGCCAGTGATCAGAAGTAGTATTAAATGGGTAGATAATTTTAACAGGATGCCTAATGTGAAATAAGGAGTTATTTTTACTCTTCTTCTATAGAAAGCCTAAGGTAATTTTTACCATCGCAAAGGCTGAGTATTCCATTTAGCAAAAGTCCCACTGACATGGGTTTGGAGACCACTTGTGCTGCCTGATGTTTACCAAACTTGAGTAAATGTTTGTCAACTTGATAGTGAATGTACCCCTTCTCACCTTATATTTTGATTAAATCAATTAACTATAGGTCATCTACCAAGAATGTAATCCAAACAGTTGATAAAACATTATTATGCAGATTGATTATTGATTATTAAATTTTGAGCAGTGCAAAAACAGTTCTGCTGCTTGGAGTTCAAATTCAGTCCCTCAAAGAGTTTATGATCACTGAAGTACACTCTGAAGGTATCCTGAAGAAGTTAAAAAAAAAATTTAGAAAACGAAATGTTCTGTATACAAAGACAATACAGTCCCTACGAACTGCAGAAAGTATAGGAAAGCAGTAATTGATCTAGAGTTTAGACAGTCTTGAATCTTTTTTAGAGCACTAACCATGGATTTAGACTCAATAGCTGCTACATAGTAGAGCCCTTTAATAATTTAATCCCCCCTTTTTGAAATACAAGCTGGACTCCCAAACTCTAGACTGTAGCAAATGTATTAAAGGGAGATGTAGATTAATATTCAGTATATTTAGTTTGCAATTTCTGTAAAGGTCTGAAAACTAGTCAGCTTTTCACAAAGCAGAAACTTTGAACTGAAATATATGTGAAAATGACTCAGACTGAAAACATTTTGGTTTTGTACATCAGTGCCGATAAAATAGTGTTTAGTGTAAAGCATTTTCCATCATTGGCACATTACTGCAAAATGATGGCAGAGATATTTTCAAGAATGTACATCAAGTTGTATTTCCTCGACATCCTTTTTTCAATTGTTCAAGGTTACAGATTCAGAGGATAAAGGAGAGTTTCATTTAGAATAAATTCATGTCTACTGGTAATCTATATAAAAGTGACCTGCCCAAGAACCAAAAACTTCAAATGCTAATGAAGCTTTTGAAAATTTTTAAACAAATTAATTTTAAAAGGGTGTTACACATATCCAGTTTTTACTTTTTGGTTGATGAAATGCATCCCATAATATATATTTGAGCAAAGTACATACATTAAGAAAAACATGGACATTTACTTGTTTAACTTAATAGTCAAAATGATGAGGAAATGTTAGCTGTTTTTAAGTGGGATTGATGGAATGTCCTTTGTCACAAGGAATGCCTTTTTAGCTTGTTTGTGGGCATAAGAGATGTTAACCATTCGCTAGTTCTGCCACACAACTGTAAAGAACCTAATGAATCTACAAGTTTAATATTCAGAAAAAGCTAGGAACTCCGCTCTTCACTAACACAGTGGAACAGGTCCATTATTCAAGGTGATGCCTCACAGCTATAGAACAACTATTCAGAGACCTAGAGTTAAATGGTACATGTGTATTTGTTTGTGTGCGCGCACGCACACACTTCAGATAAGTATCAGAAGAAATAAAAATGAATCCATCATTAACTATTGAAAGAAATAAGATGGCTGCATTGCAACAGATATAATTACAAATATCATTTAATTACAGAAAATCTAGGCAACAGTTTCTCCTGATGTTTGACATTCTCAAAATATCCTACTCGTTCTCCAAGAAGCAGAGAATGCCAAGGCTGCATATCTGCTGTAATCTACCTAGCCCTCTTCTGCTTAATATGATGCATTATTGAATCTTCTTAGATTAAAATCCATTCCTATTTTATCTACCTTTCCCAAAGTATGTACCTGTAAACCTACTTTGGAAGTGGCAAGTTAACTGATTTTTTTGTGTCGTTTTTATGCCAATCCTTAAGGTCAAAGCCTTTTGCTATCAATGTATTTAAATTGAGTTGCTATGTGTTCACTTAATTTGTTTTCAAAATACTTTGCTCCAACTTAAATTATCTTTTAACATCTTTTGAGTGCCAAGAATTGCTAAGTAACTGTAATATGTTGAACAGAGTAATTCCCAAGTAAGCAAGGAGGTCATAAGCCAAAATTTAATGAACTTAGTATATAACCACTTTAGATTATACACTCACCACTTTTTGTATTCATTCATGCAAACCCTCCTGGAAGTCAATTAGAATAGGATCCCATTTGTGGACTTTTTTTCCTCCTTTTGGACACCTGAGCACAATTTTTTTTTTCATTTCATATTTATACCACTTTGGAAAATTCATTAAACCCAATTCTGGCACATTGTAATCGTTTCAGTTAATGAAGATGTTATTTTTATTTTAATAACTAAAATATTACTATCCTATACATAAGTTATATGAGAGGGCATAACAATAGATGAGTAGAAATTTATTAAATTTCTTGGATATTTTGAATGAGAAAAAACATTTTTAAAGGAATTTTTTTTCCTTTTTTGTCCAAACCGGTACAAGCTAGAAAGTTTGCTAAGGACTGAATACTTGCCTTGTGCTTTTTGCCACTGGATGATGTAAGTTAAGAATGGAACTGTTAATTCTAAGTATATATTTTCTTGACTTTCATCAGTTTCTAAAGAAATCTAATTTAAGTGTTTTGCGGTTTTATTTGATCTGTATTTATTGAGTTCTGGTCATAGACCAGCAGCTTGCATGTCATGCTTGTGAACAGCCAGAACACAGTTATTCGGGAACTTCATGGCTCAAAACCTTCTGAATCATTTAACTTATTTTGTATGTTGCAAAAAAAAAAAGTTTATTTTGCTTGAGAGTCACCTTTTTTTTTTTAATAACTGTACAGCTTTTAAGGGATGGGAGGTGGGAAAATACCCTAAAATAGGATGTAGATTTTTTACAATTGTGTTTATGCTAGATCATCTACAGGTGCATTATGTAATTAAACCTAAAATTGTTTAAAAATTTGTGCCATGTCTTTTTCATTCTCCTGCCCTTTAGCAGAATTGGTGCATGTCAACTGCTATGTGGACAAGCCTTGAAATTAATAGAGTAACAAGCCCTGTCTCCAAAGCTTTAAGGTCACTGCATGAAAATTGTGCACACAGACACACACACACACACACACACACACACACACACAGATCTAGCTTATATTAGTGAATGGATTTTCAGGATCAGAACAGCTACAGTAGCCCAGATTTGGCTGTTAACAGCATATTCTTATAGGGCATGATTTTTGTAATTCCTAACTAGGGTATTCTCAATGTTAGTCTGGTGTTCTATTCTCTTTCAAAGTAGCTTCTTGATGATGGTATCTGTTGTAGCTTGCCCAAACCTGCCATGAGGTTTTGTGTACACTTCGAAAGGGTATGTCCTATGCTAAGATGGGGGTAGAGCAAGGCTTGATTTTCATCTATTCATATAAAAGAAGGAAAAAACTAGAATTGCTCTATTTGGTTATTCAGTGGACTTAATTCCACAGGAATAGTTGTCTGCTGAAGCGTGGCAGCAAGGGAAGTCAAATTCAAATTTCAGTTCCCTCCTTATTCGCTAAGTATTTTGAAATCTTGTAGAACTTCTGATTCTAGCACAGTCTTTTACATGGCACGTTTTACCATGGTATATTCACAGCTTCGTTTAAATGTCAGTGCTTTTTCCCATGTCGTAATTTTGCCATTCTAATTTCTCACCTTTGTAGTACAAGTGTATTCTTGAAAATAATTAAATTCATCTAAGTGTGTCATAATTTCTGTCAAAGCTATATTCATGTTTTGCCAGCGTCAGTTTTTTGCTGTCCTCATTCAGAAGGGAAGCCTGGGGATCATGAGTTTCCATGTGAAGAATACAAATTCCAGATAAAAATTTGTAAATGGTGTCTTTTAGAATTTTGATTTGAAGTAATAGCTGGAATTCAGGGACTGTCTAATCAGAATGTCTCTTGATTTTCCAGCATGCTTATATGAAATGCTTTATTTTCCTATGCGTTAAAAAATGTATTCCTGGAATAGGTTCTCAGAATGCTTTATTTGGTTTCTAGGAGATGAGATTTAAAGCAGAAGCTCCAAGATTAGCATATAACTCTTGAGGTAATCAGGACCGTGCTGTTAGTCAAATAGAAGCTGGAGTGCTCTCTGTCACATAATATACTGCATGTGTGTGGGGGCGGGGGGGGCAGGGAAGATCAGAAAACTGGAAATGTAATTCTGATAACACACAAAGTAAATTGTGCATTAAAAGTATGGGAATTCTTGGTAGCTTAAAGCTTCAGGGGTTAACTTCAGTGTATGAACACCTAGTGTGTTAGAATTGCAGTGCATAGTTGTTTAAATACAATATTCCTTGTAAGTGACAACCAAAATATGTTGTGGCTGGTGCCAATATTTTTGTTAATGAAATGTTCAGTGTCTCACTACAGTCTGATCAGAACTCTTGGTGTTATAAACCAGGCCTAAAGCCATTTTATAGCTATTGGCCTAATCGTGTAACTTTTTCTTTCAAAATGTTTTATTATAATACTTCTGTCATTTCTTTCACTTAATATGTCAATTGTCATAATAAAAATTTAAATTTGAATTATTTAGCATGATGTGTTTGCAAACTTAGCTTATTTTAAATTTTGTGGCACATGGAATAAATTGTCTGTAGCAGTTCATGATGGTTAAAATTTATCATCCAGGCCTAGATAAATTGTTCTCCCGCTATCTGGAAAGTAAATGTGCAAGTGCATCAGTTTCCCTAAAATAATTTTTAAGGCTATTTGCCAACTAGACAAATATAGATATTAGAAAACTATTATTGATTTCTATCTTTAGCCTCTGGAAAACTAATACATTATAGAGGCTGTGGACTTGTTCTGTGTGGTCCCATAGGAGCACAGAACTAGACCAGAGGGCAGAAGCCATAGGGCAAAAGTTTTCCATTCATTCTGTGGAAGAAACTTAGTTCTCTAATAATAAACAAGCTTGGAAGTGAATTATTAGGAATAGGGGATGTTTGGAAGTCCAAACATCCACACATTGATCCACACATTTAAAAATGGATTAGACCAAATGACCAACGGGTCCTTCCAACCCTGAGTAGGCTTCTCAACTCCAAATAATTTGACAGTTTTTATTTACTCTTGAAATACAGTAAAATTCACACTGAGCTTGCTTTTTTACCAACAAACTAGCAGAGTATTTGTGATTCTGATTGAAAATATTAAGTAGGTAAAGAACTTTTGAAGAATTTCACCTAATGGAGTAAAACTTGGTCTGTGCTAGCAAGAAAATGGCTAGTTACAATGCTAAATTTATTTGAAATTTTCACTTTAAGAGAATCAGTCAAATGACGTGAGCCACCGTGCCCGGCCAGCCCATTTCTTTGTCAGATTATGAGAACAGAAGATGTAGAACAGTTCTTTTCTTTTACAAATAGAATTAGTGTACTATTCTGTGATTCTTTAGTAGAGGCAGAATTATAAAAAGTAATGAGGCCGGGCGCGGTGGCTCAAGCCTGTAATCCCAGCACTTTGGGAGGCCGAGACGGGCGGATCACGAGGTCAGGAGATCGAGACCATCCTGGCTAACACGGTGAAACCCCGTCTCTACTAAAAAATACAAAAAACTAGCCGGGCGAGGTGGCGGGCGCCTGTAGTCCCAGCTACTCAGGAGGCTGAGGCAGGAGAATGGTCTAAACCCGGGAGGCGGAGCTTGCAGTGAGCTGAGATCCGGCCACTGCACCCCAGCCTGGGCGACAGAGCAAGACTCTGTCTCAAAAAAAAAAAAAAAAAAAAAAAAGTAATGAAAATATTCTACTGAAATTAGATGTCGGGACCCTTTTGGGTGAGATTAATGCTTGTGTCATTTTGATTCTTAGTGAGTTTGCATGAGCTCTTTAGGGTCCTAAAAGTCTAAATGAATATCAAAGAGAAAGGACACTCTAAGAGGATGTAACTTGACATTGCAATATGAGTTTAGCATATGCAGTCAAATCCCAAATGAAGTCAGCTGGGAACCTACTAGTATTGATATCGGCCACCTATGGCTTCCTTATCATTCCTCCTTGCCCATTTCAGAGCCACTTAACCCACATTTAAGCACCTATCTTTCTCCCTAGCCCTGTCTCCGAGGAGGTATCTTCTTTTTGCAGTACCTTGTCTGCCTGTGTCCTTGATCGGTAGTCTTTTTATTACCGCCTCTGGGTTTTCACATCTTACTTCTCTATCTCTGATCTCCATTACTTGACACACACTCCTCTCTAAATAAAGTTCTCCCTATTGTGGAAGACAAAAGTTTGATCCTGTCTCTGGTTTGATACCCTTCCCAGTTACTTCTTATTTAACTTCCAGTCTTTAAAATAGACAGACTATGGAAAACCCTAAACTGTATTTGGAAATTATTACTGAAATGTCAGAAATTCCTAAGAGAAACTCCAGAAAACAAGCCACCGTCTCAGCAACATACTTTGTTATCATGAACAACTGTTACAGAAAGCTGAAACTTAGAACAGGAATGTGATTCCTCCCTTTTCCCTGCACTTGGCTTCGTGTTTGTCTGTTGAATGTAATGTGCATTTTGTTTTCTCTTTGACATTATTACTTGCTAGTGGGACACCAGTAATTGCACTGTGAACTCACATAACCAAATAGCTCTTACTCTACCATTTAGAACCAAAAAGTTAGAGGAAGTACTTCATTAATGAACCTTATTTGAACCTGTACTGTCCCTAGCTTCAACCATAAAAGATTTTCTGTAGTAACAACAAAGAGAGGTAAGCTGGCTCAATGCTATTAGGTTGGTGCAAAAGTAATTGCAGTTTCCGCTATATATAATACATTTTATAATTTTTTTTAAAAGGCAAAAACTGCCTTTTTTTTTTTTTTTTTTTTGAGACAGAATCTCTCTTTGTCGCCCAGGCTGGAGTGCAGTGGTGCGATCTTGGCTCACTGCAACCTCTGCCTCCCAGGTTCAAGGGGTTCTCCTGCTGCAGCCTGCCAGATAGCTGGGATTGAAGGCGTGTGAGCCACCATGCCCAGCTAATTTCTTTGTATTTTTAGTAGAGACTGGGTTTCACCACGTTGGCCAGGCTGGTCTCGAATTCCTGACCTCAGGTGATCCACCTGCCTCAGCCTCCAAAAGTGCTGGGATTACAGGCGTGAGCCACCATGTCTGGCCTAATAATTAGTTTTGCACCAACCTAATAGAAAATCAGAAAGTTGGCTTCAGATTCAGAATAATGCAGAAGTAGGGCTGGAATTTTACTGGCCAATGCTGTGAGCAGAACCAGGAGAGTGCCAGAGAGCCAAGGATGAAAGGCAAGGATCTCCTGGGTGCAGTGACTCGTGCATGTAATCCCAGCACTTTGGGAGGCTGAGATGGGAGGATCACTTGACGTTATAAGTGATGATGACGAGTGGTCACTCCAGCCTGAGCGACAGAGCAAGACTCCATCTCAAAAAAAAAAAGAAAAGAAAAAGGCAAGGATCCACAAGCAGGAAAAGTGTATCAGAGAGGAGAGATGGAATGCTAAGAAGCCGTCTTTAAGATGACTGTCCCCTTTTTGACATAGCTACTTTTTTTTCTTTCTTTCTTTCTTTCTTTTTTTTTTTTTTGAGATGGAGTCTCGCTCTGTCACCCAGGCTGGAGTGCAGTGGTGCCATCTCAGCTCACTGCAACCTCCACCTCCCGGGTTCAAGTGATTCTCCTGCCTCAGTCTCCCAAGTAGCTGGGACTACAGTCGTCCGCCACCACACCCAGCTAATTATTTGTATTTTTAGTAGAGACAGGGTTTCGCTGTGTTAGCCAGGATAGTCTCGATCTCCTGACCTATGATCCTCCTGCCTCGGCCTGCCAAAGTGCTGGGATCACATGCGTGAGCCACCGCACCTGGCCGACATAGCCACTTTTAATAACCTGGATGTGCTTACATGATGATATCCAAAAGAACTTGTAAGTTTTATTTATAAAAGTTTCTTGTCGGCCGGGCGCGGTGGCTCACGCCTGTAATCCCAGCACTTTGGGATGCTGAGGCGGGCAGATCACGAGGTCAGGAGATCGAGACCATCCTGGCTAACACGATGAAACCCCATCTCTACTAAAAATACAAAAAATTAGCCGGGCATGATGGCGGTTGCCTGTAGTCCCAGCTACTCAGGAGGCTGAGGCAGGAGAATGGTGTGAACCTGGGAGGCGGAGCTTGCAGTGAGCCGAAATTGCCCCACTGCACTCCAGCCTGGGCGACAGAGCGAGACTCCGTCTCAAAAAAAAAAAAAAAAAAAGTTTCTTGTTTTTTATTGAGATAATTCACATACCATAAAGTTCACCATTATAAAGTATACAATTCAGAGGTCTTTGTTACCAGTAGAGGGTCTTGACTGCAAGTTGTCCAGGTTCTTGGCGTTTTGAACAAAGAATTGGAGAAAACACCCAGCAAAGCAAAGAAAGAATGAAGCAACAAAAGAAGGAAAGCAGGGATTTATTGAAAATGAAAGTATACTCTACAGTGTGGAAGCTGGAGGAGCAGCGACTCAAGGGCCCGCATGCAGAATCTTCTCGGGTCCGAGTACTCCCTAGAGGTTTTCCATTGGCCACTTGATGCTCACCTCATGTAAATAAAGTGGTAGCCCTCAACTGGTCTGATTAGTTGTGGAAAACAACCAATCAAAGACTGAAGTGGAGGATACAAAGATCACACTCCTTTTTTTTTGCAACCAATGAGAGGCTAAGGTAAAGTTAGAAAGTTGCAAACGAAGACAGACCGGCAAACAGTCTGATTGGTTTCCAGCAGCCAGTTTCCCAACTGCCCAGCAGAAAAGGTGGGGGCATTGCAAAGGGAGTAGCCTCTGGTCCTTTTGTTACTTAGGCTGTGGAAAGTTAGAGTTTTCTTTTTCAATTTGGTTCTAAGAAGTCTGTGTGAAATGGCCTTAGGTTCCCTGCCTCCAGACCCTATTCTCCTGCCTCATCTAGCATATTTGCAAGGTTGTCACCAACCTAAAAACGCCCTACTAGTGACTAGTGACCCATTTCCTCCCTAGTCCCTGTCAAGTACTATTACTTTCTGTCTCTACAAATGTGCCTCTTCTTGACCTTTCATATAAATGGGATCACACTGTGTAGCCCTTACAGATCTAACGTCTGTTATTTAACATGTTTTCAAGGTTCATCATGTTATAGCATAAGTTAGTACTTCATTCTGTTTTACGCATGAATAATATTCTACTGTATGGATATGCCACATCTTGTTTATCCGTCAGTTGATGAACATTTGAGTAATTTCCACTCTGAGGCTATGAATGGTCAGGGCTATTAGGAATAATAAACATTCATGTACAAGCTTTGTGTGGGCATGCATGTTTTTCATTCTTGAGTACACACCTAGGAGTGGAATTGCTGGATCATATGACAACTCTATGTTTAACTTTTGAAGAACTTTGAACCTGTTTTACACAGTGCCTGCACCTTTTTACATTCCCACTAGCAATGCACAAGGGTTCCAATTTCTTCACATCAACAATATTTATTATTGGCAGTCTTTTTATTATGGCCATTCTAGGGGATATGAAGTGGTATCTCATTGTTGCTTTGATTTGCATTTCCTTTTTTTTTTTTTTTTTTTTTTTTGAGACGGAGTCTCGCTCTGTCGCCCAGGCTGGAGTGCAGTGGCTGGATCTCAGCTCACTGCAAGCTCCGCCCCCCGGGTTTACGCCATTCTCCTGCCTCAGCCTCCCAAGTAGCTGGGACTACAGGCGCCCGCCACCTCGCCCGGCTAGTTTTTTGTATTTTTAGTAGAGACGGGGTTTCACCGTGTTAGCCAGGATGTTCTCGATCTCCTGACCTCGTGATCCGCCCGACTCGGCCTCCCAAAGTGCTGGGATTACAGGCTTGAGCCACCGCGCCCGGCCGCCGATTTGCATTTCCTAATGATTAATGATGTTAAGCATCTTCTCATGTGCTTACTGGCTGCTCATATATTTTCTTTGTAGAAATGTCCATTTAAATCATTTGCCTGTATTTATGATCAGGAATGGTGGCTTATACCTGTAATCCCAGCCCTTTGGGAGGCCAAGGCAGGAAGATTGCTTGAGGCCAGGAGTCTGAGACCAGCCTGGGCAACATAGTGAGATCCCATTGACACACAATAAAACTTTTTTTAATTAGTCAAACATGGTGGTATGTACCTGTAGTCCCAGCAGTTTAGGAGGCTAAGGCAGGAGGATCACTTGAGCCCAGGAGTTCCAGGCTGCAGTGAGCCATGATCACACCACTGCACTCTGGCCTGCGTGACAGAGCAAGATGCCCTCTCTTTTAAAAAAAAAAAAAAAAAAAAAAGGCCAGGCACAGTGACTCATGCCTCTAATCTCAGTACAGCACTTTGGGAGGCCAAGGTGGGAGGATCGCTTGAGACCAGGAGTTTCAGGTAACAGTAAGCTATGATAGCACTACTGTACTACAGCCTGGGTGACAGAGCAACATCCTGTCTTTACAAAAAAACAAAAATAAATCCTCTGCCCCCCCTCCCTTTTTTTTTTTTTTTTTTTGCTTTTTTTCATGGAAATGGCCCAAAAGCCTCTACCCATTTTTAATTGAGCTGTCTTTGTATTGTTGAGCTATAAGTAAATACCAGCTGAATTCTGAATACCAGACCTTTACCAAATATATGATTTGCAATATTTTCTATGATTCTGATACATCACTTTCTTGATGGCGTCCTTTGATACACAAAGAATTTTTAACTTTACCGGTGTCCAATTTCTGTTTTTTTTTTTTCCTTTGGTTGCCTATGCTTGATGTTAGAGATCTGAGAAAACACTGCATAAGTCAATATCTTGAAGATTTACATTTTATGTTTTCTTTAAGAGTTTTATAGGTTTAGCTCTTTTTTTTTTTTTTTTTGAGACAGGGTCTTGTTCTGTCACCCAGGCTGGAGTGCAGTGGTGCGATCTGGCTCACTACAACCTCCAACTCTTGGGTTCAAGCAGTTCTCGTGCCAACAGCCTCCAAGTAGCTGGGATTAACAGGCATGAGCCACCACACCTGACCCAATCGATTTAACTCTTTTTTCTTTTTCTTTTTTTTTCCTGAGACGGAGTTTTGCTCTTGTTGCCCAAGCTGGAGTGCAATTGCACAATCTTGGCTCACCGCAACCTCCGCCTCCCATGTTCAAGCAATTCTCCTACCTCAGCTTTCTGAGCAGCTGGGACTACAGGCATGCACCACCATGCCCAGCTAATTTTGTATTTTTAGTAGAGACGGGGTTTCTTCATGTTGGTCAGGCTGGTCTCGAACTCCCAACCTCAGATGATCCACCCACCTTGGCCTCCCAAAGTGCTGGGAAGTTTAACTCTTAAGTTTAGGCCTTAGATCCCTTCTGAGTTATTTTTGTATATGATGAGAGATAAGGATCCAAATTCATTCTCTTGCATGTAGTTAAACAGTTGTCTAAGCACCATTTATTGAAAATACTATTCTTGGCCAGCTGCAGTGGCTTACGCTTGTAATCCCAACACTTTAGGAGGCCAGGATAGGCAGATTGCTTGAGCTCAGGAGTTCAAGACCAGACTGGGCAACATGGCTAAATGCTGTCTTTAGAAAGCAACAACAACAACAGCAACAATTAGCCGGGTGTGGTGGTGCACGCCTAAGGTTCCAGCTACTCAGGAGGCTGAGATGGGAGAATTGCTTGAACCCAGGAGGCAGAGGTTGCAATGAGCCAAGATTTTACCACTGCACTCCACCCTGTCTCAAAAAATTAAAAAGAAAAGAAAAGATACTATTTTTTCCTTAATTTAATTATCTTGACCTCCTTGTCAAAAATCTATTGACCCTAAATGTATGGATTTACTTCTGGATTCTCAATTTGGTTCCATTGAGCTATACATCTGTCCTTATTCTACTACTATACAGCCTTGATCACTGTAGCTTCTTACTAAGATACAAAATCAGAAAATGTAAGTCCTTCAATTTGGCTCCTTTTTTTATTCAAGACTATTTTAACTATTCTGGGCTCCTTAAATTTCCATGTGAATTTTAGGTTCCATTTGTCAATTTCTGTGAAAAAAGGCAGCTGGAATTTTTATATAGATCACGTTTGTTGGTTTGTTTGTTTGTTTGGAGATGGAGATTCACTCTTGTTGCCCAGGCTGGAGTGCAATGGCGCAATCTCAGCTCACCTCAACCTCTGCCTCCTGGGTTCATGCAATTCTCCTGCCTCAGCCTCCCGAGTAGCTGGGATTACAGGCGTGCATGACCATGCCCAGCAAATTTTTGTATTTTTAGTAGAGATGGTTTCACTATGTTGGCCAGGCTGGTCATCAATGCCTGACCTCAAATGATCCCCCCACTTCAGCCTCCCAAAGTGCTGGGATTACAAGTGTAAGCCACTGTACCCAGCCAAATTTCATTTTTGTATTGTTCATTGCTAGTGTACAGAAATACAACTGTAGTCCCAGCTACTCAGAGGGCTGAGGCAGGAGGACTGCTTGAACCAAGGAGTTCAAGGCCAGCCTGGGCAACATAGCAAGACCCCATCTCTAGAAAAAAAAAAGCTAAGCAGAAAATAAATACTATTGTTTTATTTTGTTTTCTTTTAGATGGAGTTTTGCTCTTATTGCCTAGGCTGGAGTGCAATGGTGCGATCTTCGCTCACTGCAACCTCTGCCTCCCAGGTTCAAGTGATTCTCCTGCTTCAGCCACCCAAGTAGATGGGATTACAGGCATGCACCACCATGTCCTGCTAGTTTGTATTTTTAGTAGAGATGGGATTTCACTGTGTTGATCAGGTTGGTCTCCATCTCCTGACCTCAGGTGATCCACCCACCTCGACCTCCCAAAGTGCTGGGATCACAGGTGTGAGCCACCACGCCTGGCCTAAATACAATTGATTTTTACTTAGGAATAAACTTAACTAAGCAGATGAAAGACTTATGTACTGACTGCTGTCAAACAAACAAAAAATAATAATAAGGGTTGATGAGGACATGCCCAAACTGGAATCCCTGAGCATTGCTGGCAGGAGTGTAAAATGGTGCAGCTGCTGTGGAAAACAGTACAGAGGTATAGCAGTTCCTCAAAAATGTTTAAACACAATTACCATGTGATCCAGCAATTTTGCTTCTTGGCAAACATTGAAAAGAACTGAAAGCAGACTTTCAAAGGGGTATCTGTTTTTTTGGTTGTGTGTGTGTGTGTTTTCTGTTTGTTTGTTTTTTGAGACAGAGTCTCACTCTGTCGTTCGGGCTGGAGTGCAATGGTGTGATCTTGGCTCACTGCGTCCTCCACCTCCTGGGTTCAAGTGATTCTCCTGCCTCAACCTCCTGAGTAGCTAGGATTACAGGAGTGTGCCACCACACCCAGCTAATTTTTGTATTTTTAGTAGAGAGAGGGTTTCACCATGTTGGCTAGGCTGGTCCCGAACTCCTGACCTTGTGATCCACCCACCTCAGCCTCCCAAAGTGCTGGGATTACAGGTGTGAGCCACCACGCCCGGCCCTGAGTTTTGTATATTGATTTTGTAACCTGTAACCTTGCTGAACTCTATTTAGCTCTAATAATTTTTCTGATGTGGATTCCCTTAAGATTTTCTAGATACAAGATAATGTCATCTGTGACTAGAGATAGATGGATTCCTTTTACTTATTTTTCTTGCCTAATTGCCGGCTAGAACCTCCAGTACAACGAAGAAACAGTGAAAATGGGCACCCTTCTGTTTGTGATCCTAGGTGAAAACATTCAGTGTTTCACAATTAAGTATGAAGTTAGCTGAGGGTTCTCATAGATGTCTTTTATCTGGTTGAGGAAATTACCTTCGTCTCCTAATTTTTTAGTTTGCAAGTCTTTTTATCATGAAAGGGAGTTGGATTTTGTCAAATACTTTCTCTGTAACCATTGAGATGGTTATATGGCTTCTCCCTTTAGTAATACGGTATATTACATTAATTTTCATATGTTCAATCAACCTTCCATTCCTGGGATAAATCCCACTTGGTTATTGTGTCGGGAATCTCCCAGATCACTCCAGGATCAATGATTCACCAGGAGGACTGACAGCTGTCATTTATTACAGTGAAAAGATAAAAAACAAAATCAGCAAAGGGACATGGCCCACGGGCAGACAGGAGGTAATTAAGTACATGCTTCCAAAGGTCCTCTCTCAGAGGAGTCACACAAGACTCACTTAATTATGACAACACATGTGAAAAGTTACCTACCTATGCAGCTCACTAGAGGCTTGGGGCAAGTTTTTGTTGGGGAGCCAGTCACACAAACACCATTTTGCCTAACGCATACCAAAATTTCAGACCTCCAGAAGGAAAGCACATGTTCAGCATAAGCCATGTTGTTTGCACCAACACATGGCACAGTGAGCCCCTCTTAGAGCCAGGGTAGTAGGAATCGTCTCAAAATCAAAGTTCCCAGGCACTAGTGAAGGGCTAAGCTTGTAAGCAGGTCTTTCTAAGGATAAGTATTCTCAGGCTTGCTATAATATTCTGTTTTTTGCACAATCCAACCACTTGTCCCTTATCTAAGAGCAAAAGACACCTTATTGTAAAAGAGTTTATAATAATTAGGGCACTGCAAAACAGAATATGCATTAGTCAGGCAGTACAGGTTAACAGAGTGCCCAATGTGGCCTCCCACCAATGGGGCCTCTAACCCTAGGGTTTCCACTCTAGTCTGAAATAATTCAGCTCAGGTCAGGCACGGTGGCTCATGCCTATAATCCCAGGACTTTGGGAGGCTGAGGCAGTTGCTTGAGCCCAGAAATTTGAGACCAGCCTGGACAACATGGCAAAACCTGGTCTCTACAAAAAATACAAAAGTTAGCTAGGCGTTGTAGGTGTGTGCCTGTGGTCCCAGCTACTTGGGAGGTTGAGGTGGGAGGATTGCTTGAGCCCAGGAGGTCAAGGCTACAGTGAGCCATGATAGAACCACTGTACTCTAGTCTGGATGGAATGAGATCCTGTCTTTAAAAATAAAATAAAATAAAGTAAATAAAATAATTCACCTCAGTTCTTGATATCAGAGGTGCTGCAGTCAGTTCCAAACAGTTTTGTGGTTTTTTTTTTTTTGTTTTTTTTTTTTCCTCTGAGACGGAGTCTCGCTGTCTCCCAGAGCTGGGGTGCGGTGGCACTATCTCGGCTCACTACAAGCTCCGCCTCCCGGGTTCACACCATCCTCCTGCCTCAGCCTCCTGAGTAGCTGGGACTACAGGCGCCCGCCACCATGCCCAGCTGATTTTTCATATTTTTAGTAGAGATGGGTTTCACCATGTTAGCCTGGATGGTCTGGATCTCCTGACCTCGTGATCCGCCTGCCTTGGCCTCCCAAAGTGCTGGGATTACAGGCGTGAGCCACCACATCCGACCAGTTCCAAACAGTTTTGCTTGTCCTTGACATCAATTCATCAGTCTCATGAGTGTGGATGACATCTGTAAGTGTTCTGCCTGGAAAGCTGAGGAGCGGGGACCACCCTTGCTGTCTCAAAGTAAGCTCTATCAGCTGTGATCATAGGCTTAGAAGTCAGTTTGAATAAAAGGTGCTCAAAGCAGCTCGGAAAGGCAGCATGGGAAGTTTTTTTCAGTAAGAGAGGAAAGCTTCCAGAAACAACTCTGAAAAACAAGAACATCAATTCCCTTCTTGCCCTTGCCTTCAACCAGGCCTCCCCAGGTGCTGGGGCTCTGTTTTCCTCCATGGTTACACAATCAGTGTGTTCCATTCAGTCAGTGATCAATATCTTACATTTATTTCATCCCATATTCTTACCCAGACCTTTTGTCTGGAGGAGTTGTATGTAAGAAGGACAAAAGAATTTTCACAGATATTATAGAACAGTTTCTTAACATCTAAATAAAGAAAAATAAAATAAAATGAAGAATAAGAATTAAAATAAAGACAAAAATAAATGAAAAAATAGAAAAAGAATTTTCACAGAAAAATATTTTTATACAACTTAATCAGAAAGACACATCATGTTCCGAAGTTGGTCAGGACAACATCCTGAATTTTCTGGCATTTTCAAAATGGGTTTATTTAACTTCTCAGCCCTTTAATCCTGATTATTTATCCAGTGAGCATCCTAGAAAAGCCTTGCTTTTCTGAAGACAGCGGCATTTTACAATCAAGCTGCACTTAGGTTTGTGTACCAGGAAAAAGATGAGAAAAGTAGGGTTAGGGTATCATTAATCTATTGTTGCAAGCTGCAAATAATTAGGAAATTTAAGCACAAGTTAACAGTAGTGAGGCATTCCCGAGAAAGGGTTGAGTCTAATCTGTCAGAGGGCTCATACTGTTTGTGATGTGCCCTCCCCTAAGTTGCAGCTTTTGGTAGGAATCACCCATTAGGAATGCAATCAGTCTCTGCATCCAAAATATAGAGATGATGAGTAATTTAATTTCACACAATCTCATCGGACAATAAACACTTTCTTGTAGGTATCTGCAAGTGACCCAGATGGACCAGCCAGCTTCCCTGATGTTATCACAATTTATGGCCCCACAAAGGACTGTCCTAAATCTGCAATGGTCCATGAGTGGAAGAGCTGTTTTTGAGCATATGTCTGCTTTCAGTTCAGCACAGCTCATGTTCAGACTGAAACAGGCCCATAACAGACAGTATCCAGTTTTATGTAGTGTCAGTTCCAAGCAATTAAGGTCTGTGAATTCAGGATAACATAAAAGCTAATAGCTTTTCTTCAGCACCAGCAAAGTCAATATGCTTCAGGACCAGAAAACTGTGTTCCAAATCTAAGTGACAATCAGGACTCTACTTACCCTTTTTGTCTTACTAGTCTTATAGTCCAAAATGACCCACTTAAAAATCACACATTGGCCGGACGCGGTGGCTCATGCCTGTAATCCCAGCACTTTGGGGGGCTGAGGCGGGCGGATCATCTGAGGTCAGGAATTCGAGACCAGCCTGGCCAACATGGTGAAACCCTGTCTCTACTAAAAATATAAAATTACCCGGGCATGGTGGCACTTGTCTGTAATCCCAGCTACTCGGGAGGCTGAGGCAGAAGAATCACTTGAACCTGGGAGGCGGAGGTTGCAGTGAGCTGAGATTATGCCATTGCACTCCAGCCTGGGCAACAAGACTAAAACTCCGTCTCAAAAAAAAAGAAAAAAAAAAATCACATATCAGGCCAGAAAATCATCTGTCTCTTAAGGGTCAGATATCTGATTTCACAAAAGCTTATTACCAAAATAAAAACTGCTTTTGAAACTCCAAAAGTGTATCTCTCTGGAGATTGTCTGTCTTTTCATGCTGTCTCCCGTTTTCCTGAAGCTCTAATAAGCAAAAATTATAGCATAAATAATCAGTTATGGGCCGGGCGTGGTGGCTCATGCCTACAATCCCAGCAGTTTGGGAGGCCGAGGCGGGCAGATCACCTGAGGTCAGGAGTTCGAGACCAGCATAACTAACGTGGTGAAACCCCATCTCTACTAAAAATATTTTAAAAATTAGCCGGGTGTAGTGGTGGGTGCCTGTCATCCCAGCTACTTGGGAGGCTGAGGCAGGTGAATCGCTTGAACCTGGGAAGCGGAGGTTGCAGTGAGCCGAGACACGCCACTGCACTCCAACCTGGGCAACAGAGCGAGACTCTGTCTCAAAAAAAATAAATAAATAAATAATCAGTTATGGAGAATTGTTCTGTTTCCAGTACTCAATGAGCTTATATTCTACGTGCCCACAAAAAGCAAGGTTTTGACCACAAAATGAGTTCATTAAGTCATTTCACTAATGCGTTTTCTTTTTTTCTTCTTTAATTTTTATTTTCATTCCCTTCTTTTCACAGGTGTTGATCATTAACATGTTGTCTTTGCAGCTTTCTATGACTGGAATGGTTCCTCTAGCATTTATGAAATTACAAGCATATAGGCGGGCGTGGTGGCTCACGCCTGTAATTCCAGCACTTTGGGAGGCCGAGGCAAGTGGATCACATGAGATCAGGAGTTCGAGACCAGCCTGATCAACATGGAGAAACCCTGTCTGTACTAAAAATACAAAATTAGCTGGGCGTGGTGGCACATGCCTGTAATCCCAGCTACTCGGGAGGCTGAGGCAGGAGAATCGCTTGAACCCAGGAGGCGGAGGTTGCAGTGAGCCGAGATTGTGCCATTGCACTCCAGCCTGGGCTACAAGAGTGAAACTCTGTCTCAAACAAACAAAAAAAAAATAAATTACAAGCATATAACATTTTACATCAATGTTTATACATTCAGACATAACAGCCACAAAATATGAAACCATGTTTTTAAATTCCCCATTTTTTTGCTCTCACTGCAAATTTACTCAAACCTCAGTAGTAAATTCAGCATTTACAGGGTTAACATTTGAGTTGCCAGAGAAGATCCTGGCTGGAATCTAAGGAGTGGGCATGGAAGGTCTGCTGCATCAGTGGCAGCAGCTAGACTGAAGA
Source organism: Macaca mulatta (assembly GCF_049350105.2). Taxonomy (NCBI): domain Eukaryota; kingdom Metazoa; phylum Chordata; class Mammalia; order Primates; family Cercopithecidae; genus Macaca; species Macaca mulatta. The sequence continues at coordinate 78,072,779 of NC_133419.1, read as the reverse complement.
AAGAGTCTGGGTATTCTTCTCCTTCTGGTTTGTCTAAAATTTTACTGTAGCCCTGGACACTGGATGTTATCTTTTTCCCCACCGCCGGAAGAGAGGTTATTTTTTCCACCTGAAAGACAGAATGAATATAAAAGGTATCATCTGGACTGCATCCCTCCCCCACCCTGTGTTAGCCTGAAGAGCCAAAAGCAGCCAGGGCTTCCAGTAAGCCAAATCTCCTAGAGTTGGAGTTGGAGCTACCATTTTAAAATTCCATAGGTAACTTTTGCCCCTCACAACAGAGCTTCAGCTGCTTTATTATGCCATGGATAATTCCATAGCCACCCAGGCACCAAAGGTTCATCATACCCCATTCTCCTTCATCTTTCCTCTACCCAGACAATGCGTGGATCACATATCATTGAGTCAGAGTCATTCTAGTGAATTTCACTTTTGACACGTACTGTGTCAGGGTCATCAAGACAACTCTTAGGATGGACAGGAGGATGCTAGGAGTCAGCATCTAATCATACTCATGCTATTTGTCTTAGACAATGGGTGAGAAGGTGTTCTTTTACAAAGTAGCCAGGCATGGTGGCTCACATCAGTAATCCCAGAATTTTGAGAGGCAAGGTGGAAGGATCACCTGAGCCCAGGAGTTTGAGACCAGCCTGGGCAACATAGTGAGACTTCATCTCTACAAAAAAAAATTTTTTTAATCGGCTAGGCATAGTGGTACCCACTAGTAGTCCCAGCTACTCAAGAGGCTGAGGTTAAAATTGCCACTGTAAAATCATAACTGAGACAGTGAAAGAGATCTGACTTAACCAACTCCATCTTGCTTCTAACTCCAAGCTGTCATTATTCATTCCTGGGCATAAGCTGAACGGACCTTGGGAGGAACTTAATTTGTAGTCTGTAGTTTAGAACAAAGACAGTAACAGTCCTTTCCCAAAACAAACCCCCTTCTTGCCTGGGGACTAGACTGCCTTTGTAGTATTAACAGATTAGCCAAAAGATCAATTCTGACCCTCTCCAAATTGCTCCTGGGGATAATATCACTATTGTAAGGCCTAAGATCTGTGCTTGAGATGTTTTGCAGACCCTGCACTTGATGGATCAGCTGGCACCACCCAGATCAATAAACTGGCTCATCTGATCTTGTGGCCCCCACCCAGGAACTGACTCAACACAAGAAGACAGCTTGGACTCCCTATGATTTCATCTCTGACCAATCAGCACTCCTGACTCACTGGCACCCCATACCCACCAAATTATCCTTAAAAACTGATCCCTTGCCAGTGTGGTGGCTCATACCTATAATCCCAGCACTTTAGTTCGAGACCAGCCTGGCAGTATGGTGAAACCTCATCTCTACTGAAAACACAAAAATTAGCTGGGTATGGTGGCACACCTCTGTAGTCCCAGCTACTCAGGAGGCTGAGGCAGGAGAATCTTGAACTGAGAGGCGGAGGCTTCAGTGAACTGAGATTGCCCCACTGCACTCCAGCCTGAGGGACAGAGTGAGAGTCTGTCTTAAAACAAAGAAAGGAAAAATAAATAAATAAATAAAAACACAGAGCCTTAGATTTTGAGAAGGATCTATCGACTTTCAGTTCCTGGGGTTCCATGAAGAAAACAGAGGTTTTTCCCAAAACAGATTGTGTGGCACCTTCTCTGTTTTTCCCAAGGAGTTTCAGGCTATTAGAAGCTATCTTAGAGCCTCTCATGCATGCATTGAGTGGCAAGAAAAAATGGAGAAAAATAATTCAGTTGACTGAGAAGAAAAAACTTTTTTTTAGAACAACAAGATCCAAGACAAAAAAAACACATAAAAGCCTTTTAAATATACCTATTGGATATCCACTTCTTTTTTTTTTTTTTTTTTTTTTTTTTTTTTTTTTTTTTTGAGACGGAGTCTCGCTCTGTCGCCCAGGCTGGAGTACAGTGGCCGGATCTCAGCTCACCGCAAGCCCCACCTCCTGGGTTTACGCCATTCTCCTGCCTCAGCCTCCCGAGTAGCTGAGACTACAGGCGCCCGCCACCTCGCCCGGCTAGTTTTTTGTATTTTTTAGTAGAGACGGGGTTTCACCGGGTTAGCCAGGATGGTCTCCATCTCCTGACCTCGTGATCCGCCCGTCTCGGCCTCCCAAAGTGCTGGGATTACAGGCTTGAGCCACCGCGCCCGGCCTCCACTTCTTTTTTGAGATGGAGTCTCACTCTGTCTCCCAGGTTGGAGTGCGGTGGTGCAGTCTCAGCTCACTGTAGCCTCTGCCTCTCAGATTCGAGTGATTTTCTTGCCTCAATCTCCCGAGTAGCGGGGACCACAGGCCCGCAACGCCACACCTGGCTGATTTTTGTATTTTTTGCAGAGACGGGGTTTCACCATGTTGCCCAGGCTGGTCTTGAACTCCTGGGCGCATGTGATTCTCTTGCTTCAGCCTCCCAAAGTGCTGGGATTACAGCTGGGAGCCACTGCTCCTGGCAGATATCCACTTTTAATTAAGCTGACTTTTAACTATAGTGCTCTTTTTAAAATCCTCTTAAATCTCTTATTACCTGACTTTAGCCATGCCAAGTGGCCAACATTTCTGGATTTTGAACTTTACCAAAGGTAACCTCCCAGGTGTTTAGAGAGAAGAAAATTCAAGAAGGGAACCCCAAAGTTGTTCATGGATGGGAAGAGAATTAACAAATGATAAAGTTTACACAGGCTGGGTGTGGTGGCTCACGCCTGTAATCCCAGCACTTTGGGAGTCTGAGGCGGGTGGATCACGAGATCAGGAGTTCGAGACCAGCCTGGCCAACATGGTGAAACCCTGTCTCTACTAAAAATACAAAAAACTTAGCCAGGCATGGTGGTGGGCGCCTGTAATCCCAGCTACTTGGGTGGCTGCATCAGGAGAATCTCTTGAACCCAGGAGGCGGAGTTTGCAGTGAGCCGAGATCACACCACTGTACTCCAGCCTGGGCAACAGAGCAAGACTCCGTCTCAAAAAAAAAAGAAAAAGAAAAAGTCACACAAATATCACCCAGAAAGTATTCATACCCTAAGCCAGGAATTGTACTCAGGCCACCATTGTAAAATGGCAAAGCCTTAGCTGCTGAGCTACAGCACCGAGTGGTTCCCGTTGCCCTTCCCAGAAGTAGTCCAAGGTAGTTAATTTTGAGCTTGCAAATGCTTTTAACTCCTGAAAATGGTTTTTGGAGCTAACTATGATATGAACCCCAAAACTCCTTTTTCCTAGAAGATGGAGACCAAGAGAAAGTACTCTCATATGGTTACAAGGTCAAGCTCCTAGGACATAAAACAAGATGGAGACCTCATCCAGTTTTTCTGTTTTTTTCTGTTTTTTTTTTTCTTCAGAGACTTGTAGCAAAGCTTGGAACTGAGTAGTTTGCTGGGGTGGTTTGAACAGTGGGCTTATGGGGTCCTTTTGTTCTATCCTAAGGTACTTCTCTTTATGACAGACCCATACAGAAAGACACACAAAGCCCACCAGATTCGCTACTGTTTAAGAATAACCTTAGAATCCTTTGTTGCATTAAGAAAAACTTTACAGAGGATATAAACAGTGATTGTTATCATTCATTCAAGCGATTTGCACAGAGAGAGGACACAGTCTGATTGTTAAGAAATCCTTTCACTTTTGCTGGCATGCCAGGCTTCCGGGTTCCCTTTCCCTGAGCTGTTCTAGTAACCTGGCTTACCGCACTATAGCCCTGGGGCCAAGTTGTAACACAAAGAGAATTTATCTTTTTCCTCTACGGCCAGAGCAACATACATGTGACAAAACATAGACATTAGCCACTCCACTTAGCTCCCAATATCAAACGGGCAAGACTCAAACTTGCCCCTGGATGGGCCCTGTCATCTTTAAATATTTTTAGAATCTTCTGCATATTAATAGGCATCCCTAGATGAGACTAATTTGGGAGCCCTCATTTTTAAATGCACTTCAGTGCATTGTTGTTCAGTTGAAACTTTCCACTGTAAGTTATGTTTAGTAAGATTTTGCCATTTCTGTAAGGCTTCGCTGCTTCCCAGGCCTAACACTTATGCAGGTATAAGCTGAAGAAACTCAGTCCTCCTGAAATTAAGGATCTATTTTTACCTAAGATATTGGCTTTGCTCTCAGTTTCCCTTGATCAACTTAGCCAATGATTTTTTTCCTATCTAAGCAAGCAAGAAAAATGAAATAAAGGGGAGGAACAGAAAAATCCCTGTGAATTTTCTTTTTCTTTCTTTTTTTTTTTTTTCTTTTTTTTTGAGACGGAGCCTCGCTTTCGCCGAGGCTGGAGTGCAGTGGCGCCATCTTGGCTCACTGCAAGCTCTGCCTCCGGGGTTCACGCCTTTCTCCTGCCTCAGCCTCCCAGTAGCTGGGACTACAGGCGCCGGCCACCACGCCCGGCTAATTTTTGGTATTTTTTTTTTTTTTTTTTTTTTTTAGTGGAGACGGGGTTTCACCGTGTTAGCCAGGATGGTCTTGATCTCCTGACCTTGTGATCCACCCGTCTCGGCCTCTCAAAGTGTTGGGATTACAGGCGTGAGCCACCGCGCCCCGCCACCTGTGAATTTTCAAAAGCCAAATTTTACAACCCCAACAGTATTACCATGTACTACCAGTTTCCTTCTGGCCTAGTCAGATATAAAAGGCCTCTAACTGGATCCAACCAGTTAATTACCAGATCAAATTTGATCTTGGACCCAGTCCAGTTTCTGTCGCAACTTCCAAACCCAGTTTGGAACAGAAATTTGCTCAAAGAAAGTCAGAAAGCTGGCCAGACGTGGTGGCTCATGCCTGTAATTCCAGCACTTTGGGAGGTTGAGGTGGGTAGATCACCTGAAGGTCAGGAGCTCCAGACCAGCCTGGCCAACATGAAGAAACCCCATCTCTACTAAAAATATAAAAAATTAGCTGGGCGTGGTGGCAGATGCCTGTAATCCCAGCTACTCGGGAGGCTGAGACAGGAGGCTAAGGTTGCAGTAAGCCAAGATCTCGCCATTGCACTCCAGCCTGGGCAACAAGAGCAAAACTCCCTCTCAAAAAAAAAAAAACAAACAAACAAACAAAAAACAAAAGGAACTCAGAGAGCTCAAAACACAAATCTGTGGAACTCTGAAATCTGAGAGAGAACTTACCAGCATCCCCAGGTGCTGTGACAGATCCAAGGACACAGTGGATTCTGCAGGTACCTGACTTGTTCACTCAGCACTACTGGGGATCGTTACAAGCTCTACTTCAGATCCCACTTCTGATACCATCTGTTAAAGGAAAAACTTCAGCAGAATTAAATTTCAAGGCAGCCCCCAGAATCACAGCAGATTCAGAGAGACTCCAGGGATGCCTCATGGTCACAACAAATTTATAGACAAAAGGAGAGAAGTGACGTACAAGAATTGGAAGTGAGGTACAGAAACAGCTGGATTGGATACAGGTTGGCATCTGCCTTATTTGAACACAGTTTGAACACTCAGCAGTGTATGAGTGGTTGAAACATGGCTGCTGGGATTGGCCAAGTTTCAACTATTGTTACAGGTGAATACTCCTAAGTTAGGTTTTCAAAGTTATCTCCCTATTAACTTAGGTTACAGTTCGTCCACAAGGATTCAAATATAGAAGTACAGAGCCCTCCTCAGGCCTTACTTAATTCACTTTAACACTACCAACAAACTAGTCCAGGTTAAAGGAAAAAAAATGTTTTTTGAGATGGAGTCTTGCTCTGCCACCCAGGCTAGAGTGCAGTGGCACAATCGTGGCTCACTGTAGCCTCCACTTCTGAGGCTCAAATGATCCTCTCACCTCAGCCTCCCAAGTAGTTGGGATCACAGGCAAGTGCCACTATGCTGGACTAATTTTTTTATTTATTTTTTGGTAGAGATGGGGGGTCTCACTATGTTGCACAGGCTGATCTCAAAGAGGTTAAAAATTTAATGCTACCCTAACTGTTGAGAGGATAGAAACAAAACTACCCCACACATCCTGGCTTCCAGCCTCAGCAGTCCTACTGCAAAGGTATTATACCATACTGAGTTAACAAGAGGATTTACTTGAATTTCACTAGTTCTCTCATGGCCAAATTATTGTTCTTGAGTTTAATGCCTCAGGTCTCTCATCTGTAAAGTGGGTCAATAACAGTAACTTTGGGGGGGCGGGGTGCCGTGGCTCACGCCTGTAATCCCAGCACTTTGGGAGGCTGAGGCAGGCAGATCACGAGGTCAGGAGATCGAGACCACAGTGAAACCCCGTCTCTACTAAAAATACAAAAAATTAGCCAGGGGCTGTGGTGGGCGCCTGTAGTCCCAGCTACTGGGGAGGCTGAGGCAGGAGAATGGGGAGAACCCGGGAGGTGGAGCTTGCAGTGAGCCGAGATGGCGCCACTGCACTCCAGCCGGGATGACAGAGCGAGACACCGTATCAAAAATAATAATAATAATAATAATAATAATAGTAACTTCACAAACTTGCAAAGAGTAAATGAAGAGATGATACAGGTAAAGTGCCTGGAAGAGAGCCTGGCACAGAACACTCGTTAACTTTAGCTACCATTATGACGATTTTGGAAGTCTTTCTTCCTCTTACTGCTATACTCTTTAGTGCCTAACGAAGAAACAAAACATCAATTGCAATTTTGGTGGATTAATTCCTTTCCAGTCAGTGCCCCAGCTCCTTACCGATGTACCCAGCTCTTCACCCTGCCCTTATTAACCGTTTATGCTTATCTGCTCACTTGACACGTGGGGACGTGGCTTGTGCACCAGGCCAGTATAAAGACCTAGATCGACGTATGCTACACGTTTGTGTAGACCCGAGATGTGAACAGTCCCGGGAGATGGGGACAGCGTGGCCAGATCAGAACATCATAACCGAGTTGGGAGACTTCTGAGCTCCAGATGAGTGGTCTCTATGTCCTGTGCATCCTTCGGCAAGGGACTCCATGTATTCGTCTTTCTCTCTTTTTCTTTCCTTTTTAAATTTATTTTTAAATATTTGAGACAATGTTTCGCTCTTGTTGCCCAGGCTGGAGTGCAGTGGCGTGATCTCGGCTCACTGCAACCTCCGCCTCCTGGGTTCAAGCAATTTTCCTGCCTCAGCCTCCCGAGTAGCTGGGATTACAGGCATGCGCCACCACGCCAGGCTAATTTTGCATTTTTAGTAGCGATGGGGTTTCTCCATGTTGGTCAGGCTGGTCTCGAATTCCCGAGGTCAGGTGATTTGCCCGCCACGGCCTCCAAAGTGCTGGGATTACAGGCGTGAACCACTTCGCCCGGTGTATTACTCTTTCTCTATTGCAATTCCCCTGTCTTGATAAATCGGCTCTGTCTAAGCAGCAGGCACGGTGAACCCATTGGGCAGTTACAACAGGGTTGTAACAGGGTTGCTGCTGTAATGGCCCAGTGGGTTCACCTTGCCTGTTGCCTAGACAGAGCTGATTTATCAAGATGGAAATTGTCATAGAAAAACAGTAATTCACGCAGGGCCGCTGTGCAGGAGACTAGAGTTTTTGTTGTTGTTGTTGTTTTGAGACGGAGTCTCGCTATGTCGCCCAGGCTGGAGTGCAGTGGCACGATCTTGGCTCACTGCAAGCTCCGCCTCTCGGGTTCACCCCATTCTCCCGCTTCAACCTTCCGCGTAGCTGGGACTACAGGCGCCTGCCACCACGCCCGGCTAATTTTGTTTTTGTATTTTTAGTAGAGACGGGGTTTCACTGTATTAGCCAGGCTGGTCTCGATCTCCTGACCTGGTGATCTGCCAGCCTCGGCCTCCCACAGTGCTGGGATTACAAGCATGAGCCACTGCTCCCAGCCTAGAGTTTTATTTTTACTCAAATCAGTTTTCCAGAGCATTCAGGGATCAAAGTTTTCTTTTTTTCTTTTCTTTTCTTTTTTTTTTTTTTTGAGACAGTCTCGCTCTGTTGCCCAGGCTGGAGTGCAGTAGCGCGATCTCGGCTCACTGCAAGCTCCGCCTCCCGGGTTCACACCATTCTCCTGCCTCAGCCTCCCGAGAGTAGCTGGAACTACAGGCGCCTGCCACCACACCCGGCTAATTTTTTGTATTTTTAGTAGAGACGGGGTTTCACCTTGTTAGCCAGAATGGTCTGGATCTCCTGACCTCGTGATCCGCCCGTCTCAGCCTCCCAAAGTGTTGGGATTACAGGCGTGAGCCACCGTGCCCGGCCAGGGATCAAAGTTTTTAAGGATAATTTGGAAGGTTGGGGAAGGCCAGTGAGTGAAGAGTGTTGATTGGTTGGGTGGGGGATGAAATCACAGGGAGTTGAAGCTATCCTCTTGCCCTGAGTCAGTTCCTGGGTTGCGGGGGAGGGGGCACAAGATCACATAGCCAGTTTATGCATCTGGTGGTGCCAGCTGATCCATCAAGTGTAGGGTCTGCAACATATCTTAAGCACCGATCTTAAGTGCAGTTTAGGGAGGGTCAGAATCTTGTGGCCTCCAGCTGTAATTTCTAAATTACAAAATTTCTAATCTTTGGCTGATTTGTTAGTCCTACAAAGGCAGTCCAGCCCCCAGGCAAGAAGGAAGTTTGTTTTGGAAAAAGGCTGTCATCATCTTTGTTTTAAAACTTCAAACTGTAAACTAAGTTCCTCCCAAAGTTAGTTCAGCCTATACGAGGAATGAACAAGGACAGCTTGGAGGTTAGAAACAACATGGATTTGGGTAGGTCAGATTGCTTTCAGTGTCTCAGTTACAATTTTGCAATGGTGATTTCACTGTGACAATCTTGAGGGACTTCCCACAGAACCCTCAGTTCTTGAAGCCCAAAGCCTCAGAAATGGCGAGGAAGAACGAGAGGGGTGTTAAACTCCACACGGTCTTAGCCGACCTCCGACGCTTTTCCTAGAATGTCTCATCTCTATGGTCGACGGCGTTCAGATTCCGGGGCAGACTAAGTTGTTCTTCCGGGGTGAGTGCCTCTTCCAGGGCGAGCGGTGTGGTGCACGCATTGCTGTGTTCTAACTCCCTCAGGGGCTGTGTTGTCGCACTTTCTGCTGCTATGAGCTTCCTCAAAAGTTTCCCGCCGCCTGGGCCGGCGGAGGGGCTCCTGCGGCAACAACCAGACACCGAGGCTGTGCTGAACGGGAAGGGCCTCGGCACTGGTACCCTTTACATCGCTGAGAGGTAGGGTTCCCGGTCCCCAGCGCCGGCCTCCTGCGTGCCACCCTCTTCCTTGCTGGAGCAGGCGGTGCGAAGGAGCCGGGCAAGGGGCGGCCTGGAGGGCTGCTGGGAGCGGGGGCGCGTGTCCGGGACGCCTCAGGGATACCTGTACCGGCTGGAAGGCTCGATTTTTCTAGCACTCTTCCCGAGTCTTCCATTCTCTATTTTCTCGGGCCGGAATTTCCCCTCATGGATTGTGCTTTTGTTTTTTTGTTTTGTTTTTTTAAACTCGCCTTTTACTGGAGGTCTGGCGCGTGCGTTGCCCTTAACGCACGGTCTCGTTTTAAGAGTCTGAAGTGTGCCTGTCTTTCCGGATGAACAGATGCAGGAGATGTTCCCCTCTGCAGGATACGTAGTTTCAGAGCCGAGTGTGGAGGACTTTGAAAGTTTGGTTACACAATATAGATTTTTTCTGTAGGAATAGTAAGGAGAGGAACATCCTTAACTCGACACAGACAGGGGTCATATGCAGAGGTACCAGACTCCCGTTTTGGGGTCCTGGAAGGAGTTGCCCTTTTATTTGGCCACCTGGAGCACTTTGGTATTTTCACAGTCAGATAGATCTACCTTAAATATTGTGGTTGTAGAACCGAGGTCCCTGTTTCCTTGACATTTAGTTCTCTTTATTTTGAAGCCTGTAATGACACATTTAATCTTTCCTGCCCTTCAGATATGTGTTGCTTCCCCTTTTGCTCCATCACTTGTCGACAGCCAGAGAAAATTCTCTAAGAACTCATGTGATTACTTTGGAACCACCTGTAAAATCCGGGATAATCTCCCTATGTTGCTGTCCACTGGTAACCTTAATTAGGTTTGCGAAGTCCCTTTTGCTGTGTAATATAACATATTCACACGCATGACACCAGAAACTGAAGGTCGTGGGGGCCAAAATTTTGCCTACCACAGAATCCAGAGCACAAAAACTGTAAAGAACTGTTGCTTTAAAGGGAAATTTAGACATTGAACAAGGCTTAGGCTTCAGGCCAGTCACTGAGATAGGACATATGGGTGGTAGGAAAAGCAAGATTGAGGTGAGAGGCAGATAATGAGTTTGGTCAGGACATGTGTGGAGTAGTTGTACATACGAGTGTGTGTTGGGCCGGGCGCGGTGGCTCACACCTGTAATCCCAGCACTTTGGGAAGCTGAGGCAGGCGGATCGCCCCAGAAGTTCGAGATTAGCCTGGGTAACATGGCGAAACCCAGTCTCTACAAAAAATACAAAAGTTAGCCAGGCATGGTGGCGGCCTGTAGTCCTAGCTACTCAGGAAACTGAGATGGGAGGATCACCTGAGTCCAGAAGGTTGAGGCACGGTGAGCCGTGATTGTGCCCCTGCACTCCAGCCTAAGTGACAGAGTGAGACCTTGTCTCAAAAAAAAAAAAAAAAAAAAAAAAAAGAGTGTGTGTCTTGGGAAAGTGGTATTAAAGATAGATGTTTGGAAGTCGTTGAAGTATTAGTGTATACTCATGGAAATGGATTAACTATCTCAGAAGAGAAGAGGACCAAGTGTAGAACCCTAGGGACACACCTTTGGGTGGGTCATAGAAGAAGAGACTTGAGAAAGGAGGAAGGAGCAGTCAAAACAAAATATGAAGAGCGTATATTGAGTATTGACAAGGAAATCTTTGATATTTGGGGAAAGCAGTTTCTTTGAAGTGATGGAAGATGGAGCACAGATACATTCCTAGTTCCCAGGCATTCCTTTTTTATTCATGACATTTCTGTATGTTGACACTTCGTTCAATATTATAACTCCTTTTGAGGGACAGTCCTGTATTGGTTTTTGCATTTTGAAAAATTTCAAACCTACGGTCCGGTGCGGTGGCTCACGCCTGTAATTCCAGCACTTTGGGAGGCGGAGGCGGGCAGATCACCTGAGGACAGGAGTTCAAGACCAGCCTGGCCAACATGGTGAAACCTCATCTCTACTAAAATACAAAAATTAGCCGGGTGTGGTGGCAGGCATCTGTAATCTCAGCTACTTGGGAGGCTGAGACAGAAGAATTGCTTGAACCCGAGAGGCGGAGGTTGTAGTGAGCCGAGATCATGCCATTGCACTCCAGCCTGGGTGACAGAGACTGTCTCAAAAAAAAAAAAAGAAAAATTTCAAACCTAAAGAAAAGTTGTAAGTGTTATTACTACCCATACACCCTTCACAAAGATTTATTAGTTAACATTTTGCCATGTTTGTCTGTTTTTCTTTTTTTTCTGAGCCATTTGAGAATTGCAGACATGTTTTCTACTTCCTGTTCAGAAGAACAGGGACATTATCTTGTATAACCACAATACAATTCTCACACCAAGGAAGTATAACTCTTTTTAAGTTCTTACCAGTTTTTTAAAAATTCTTAGCCTGGACAAGGTGGCTCACACCTGTAAATTCCTGCTCTTTGGAAGGCCAAGGTGAGCAGATCGCTTGAGCCCAGGAGTTGTTGACCAGCCTGGGCAACATGACAAAACCCTGTCTCTACAAAGAATACAAAATTGCAAAAATTAGCCGGTCATGGTTGCATGTACCTGTAGTCGCAGCTACTATGGGGGGCTGAGGTGGGAGGATTACTTAAGCCTGGGAAGTTGAGGCTACAGTGAGCTGTGATCATGCCACTACATTCCAGCCTGGGTGACACAGTGAAACCTTGTCTCTTAAAAAAATTAAAAATTATTTGTTTCAGCTTTTCACAAACAAATCTCTTATGTTTCTTCTTTAAGATTATTTTTTATTTATTTATTTTTTTTTGAGACAGAGCCTCGCTCTGTTGCCCAGGCTGGAGTGCAGTGGTGCGATTTCGGCTCACTGCAACCTCCACCTCCTGGGTTCAAGTGATTCTCCTGCCTCAGCCTCCCAAGTAGCTGGGATTACAGACGTGCTCCACCACGCCCAGCCAATTTTTGTATTTTTAGTAGAGACGGGGTTTCACCATGTTGGTCAAGCTGGTCTCGAACTCCTGACCTCATGATCCATCCGCCTCGGCCTCCCAAAGTGCTGGAATTACAGGCATGAGCCGCTGCGGCAGGCCAAGATCATTTTTTGTGTGTGAAACATAAATACAAAAAAAAGAGTATAAATACACACACATACTGTATACATGTATATACAGTCCAGCAGTTCTTCCTCTGAGGCATTGAGGGAGAATGCCCAGAGATAACAAAGCTGGAGAAGAAGACAGTCATGTTCATGAGTTTGGCTTATAGCCTTTAGGCTTTGGTGAAACTATTTAGTTTGAGGCAGAGAGGGACAGCAACAGATTAGGTTTTGGCTAGACTTGGTTTTAGTCTCTCAGATTTGTGTTGAAAGAGTTAGAATCTCCGACTTATTTCAGAGCTTAGTTTTTTATAGGAAGTTGCATTTTCTTTTTTTTTTTTTGAAACAGAATTTCACTCTTGTTGCCCAGGCTGGAGTGCAATGGTAAAATCTCGGCTCAGTGCAACCTCTGCCTCCCTAGTTCAAGAGATTCTCCTGCCTCAGCCTCCTGAGTAGCTGGGATTATAGGCATGTGCCACCACGCCCAGCTAATTTTGTATTTTTAGTAGAGATGGGGTTTCTGCATGTTGGTCAGACTGGTCTCAAACTCCCGACCTCAGGTGATCCGTCCACCTCGGTCTCCCAAGATTACAGGCATTAGCCACTGCATCTGGCCAGGAAGTTGAATTTTTATCCAAATAAGGAAGATACAGAGGCATGAATAATATAAAATCATTTAAAACAGGTAAAATAGGTTATCACATTAAAATTAGGTAATTTAAACATAAATTTTTTTTGTATCTCATTCCAAAATTAATTTTAAACCAAATAATTAAGTTAACCTAAATTCAAGACCTCTCGTAGCTTCCTGTCCTGTTTTTCATCCCATGCTGGGAATAAAGGACACTGACCATACTTGTGCAAAAGCATTTGAATTCAGCAAAACATTTTCTCTACGTGTTTACTTGGTTTCTAATTCTTCTTGTCTTTCCCTTTTGACTCACAGTTTCTTTGAAACTGGGTATGGTTAATTAGATATTTTAGAAGGATTTCTTCTAGAATATATACAAAGAGTAAATGAAAATCAGAATTTAATGATCAGACAAAACAGTTATATTTTTAGATGATACAGTGAAATCTTTTATGTTTCTCTACAGCACTTTAAAAGTTATAACTTGAATACTTTGAGTAGATTTATTACAATCTCATCCCAGCAAACTTTAATGGCAGCCTATTTCATCGTGGCCTCTGCTAAAATTAGAAAATCTGGTGGTGGTACAACGAATAATTTACGTGCAATAGGATTTAATTTGTTGTTAATAGCTATTTGTTAAAATTAAAATTGCCAGATAAATGAATGTACTGTCAAATCTCTTTTTTTTTTTTTTTTTTTTTTTGAGATGGAGTCTCCCCACTGTCGCCCAGGCTGGAGTGTGGTAGTGTAATCTTGGTTCACTGCAACCTCTGCCTCCTGAATTCAACCAATTCTCCTGCCTGAGCCTCCCGAGTAGCTGGAATTACAGGTGCCTGCCACCACACCCAGCTAATTTTCGTATTTTTAATAGAGACAGGGTTTCGCCATGTTGGTAGGCTGGTCTGGAACTCCTGACCTCAGGTGATCCATCCACCTCAGCCTCCCAAAATGCTGGGATTACAGGCGTGAGTCACCACGCTCGGCCTATAATGTCAAATCTTTTTTAACATAGTAACATGCTGTTGGAAAAAATAAGTTGTTGAAAGTAAGTTGTTTTTCCATTTAAAAATATCTGTGAATATTAATATATGATATGCCTTTGTAAATCTGAAAAGGTAAAATACAGAAGCCTAGGGGTTTCTTTTCTTTTTTTATTAAAAAAAAAAATTTAACCATTAGAGTAAGTGTTTTTAAGTGTGGAACTTGGCTTCTGTCCTGTAGAGTGCATAATCCCAGTTCATGTAAAAGATTATGAGAGCTCCATAGCAAATGCTGTGCAGAGGAGCATTTTATTCTCTCTGCACTAGTAAGGAATTACAGAGTTATTATTATGGCTTTTAAAAGTAAAGGCCATAATTTGATAGGCACTGATTCTATGTTTAGGTTTCAGTTTTTCCATGTCCTCATTCAAGTTTTATGGCTCTGGATATTTGAAATTATTTTGGACACCCAAATTTGGAATGTTTCTTTCTGAATTGTGATAATGCCAGAAAATTTTTGAGATCAGAAAAGGGCAGTTTATTTGCTTTAAAATCATATAGCTTTTGTAGGGGACTCATGATACTTGGGTATTATTTCATCTCCACATTAAAAGGAAGGCAGTGAGCAGGAAAGATGCATATAGTACATAACTCATTACATAATACAATGTTTCTTTGGAACCAGTAGGAATGAGTTGTTCTGGAAAATAATTTGTAGAGGTTTTATCACTTTTAGCTCTTTAAGATTTATCACTTTTAGGCCAGGTGCAGTGGCTCAGGCTTGTAATCCCAGCACTTTGGGAGGCCGAGGTGGCAGATCACCCAAGGTCGGGAGTTTGAGACCAGCCTGACCATCATGACCATCATGGCAAAACCCTGTCTCTACTAAAAATACAAAAATTCGCGAGATGTGGTGTCACAGGCCTGTAATCCCAGCTACTTGGGAGGCTGAGGCAGGAGAATCGCCTGAACCCCGGAGGTGGAGGTTGCAGTGAGCCAAGATCATGCCACTGCACTCCAGCCTGGGTGACAAAGCGAGACTTCATCTCAAAAAAACAAAAACAAAGATTTATCACCTTTAAGCTTCTTAGATTTCCTTTACTTTTTTTTTTTTAAAATAAGAATGTTGAATGGAAATCTTTCCATATGACAGTGCATATACTTTTGCCTTTTTAAAGTAAACAATTACATAAGTTTTAGTATATTTGCAGATTTGTACAGTTATCACCACAATCTAATAATCTGCCTTTGTTTTGGTAATGCTTTTGGTAACTGAGGGTCAGGCGTGTTTAACACTCATAGTATGTGGTTAGACATTGATTTCCTTTAGGGGAACTGTGGTGTAAAGTTCATCCTCCCCTTCCACTGAACATGAATGATCTCAGACTGTCACACTGTCATTGTTCCTGCCCAAGGCAGTCCTAGGTTCTCCTGTTTTACTTTTGTTTTTGCTTGGTTAAAAATTAGACAGCCAGGCTTGTTAAAATTGTATAGAATATAGAATGATACATGGGTCTTACTTCATTAACTTTTAAAAATAATTCATATAACATACCGTTTAACCATTTAAACATACAATTCAGTAGTTTTTAGTCTGTTTACAGTATCGTGCAATTATCACCACAATTTTAGAATATTTTCTTCACCCCAAAAAGAACCTGGTACCCATTAGCAGACATTCCTATTTCCTTCTAGCCCTAGGCAACCACTGTATTGCATTAACATTTTTTTTTTTAGCTTCTTCAGGATTTTTTACTTTTTTTCTGCTAAGTGGTACAGATGGATGAAATATTATCAGAAAATTAGTTAGCCTCTACTGAAAGCTCAACATACTGATTTTGGTGATGTGCTTCCTTTGGTACACCAATAAAATATTTGCATTTGACCACATTTGAGGGAAAACTAGGCCTAGCTTTTCTGTGGCTTTCTCTTAAAGATGTTGAATAAATGAGAGGCTTCAGGGAGTCTGTCTCTCAAGGTAATAAATATTCCCTGAGTTGCGGTGAGTGTGATGACACCCATTTATGTCTTTTAGTGTAGGATTCATGGAGAAACGAATGATTACCAAGGATTTATTGCATACTTACCTCCTGAGCTCTTTGTTAATGGTTTTGAAGAATGTTAAATAAAGGAATGTGACGAGTCCTGCTGTCAAATAGCTCATATTCCATAAGGGCACATATAAGACTCACTACCACAGAGTTAAGTACTAAAATTTGCAAATCAGAAAAAGAAGAGGTCTTTATGGACTGGTGTAGTTGAAGGGAGGCCTCATGGAAGAGGGGAGGATTTGCAAAAGCAAAGAGGGTATTTGAAGACATATCAAAAAAGAAGAAGCTTGAAAGTCATAGAAACATACATGTGACTGAGGAAAATGGAATTTCAAGTCTGTTTGAATTTATAGCTAGAGGGAAAGAGACTTTAACAGAATTGATCTTAAAGAAAATTCGATTTCCACTACTGAATTTTCTTTTTTTTTTTTTTTTTTTTTTTGAGACGGAGTCTCACTCTGTCACCCAGGCTGGAGTGCAGTGGCCGGATCTCAGCTTCCTGCAAGCTCTGCCTCCCGGGTTCACACCATTCTCCTGCCTCAGCCTCCCGAGTAGCTGGGACTACAGGCGCCGGCCACCTCGCCCGGCTAGTTTTTTGTATTTTTTAGTAGAGACGGGGTTTCACCATGTTAGCCAGGATGGTCTCGATCTCCTAACCTCGTGATCCGCCCGTCTTGGCCTCCCAAAGTGCTGGGATTACAGGCTTGAGCCACCGCGCCTGGCCTGAATTTTCTTATTTTATGAACATTTCTAAAAAAGTAAGCTTGAATTTATTTATATGCATAAAGGTGTCCAAGCTGAACTTTTATGTACTTTGTGATATTACATTAGGATTTACTTTCTAAAACTAATCTACTTAAAACATGTTTTTCAGCCGCCTGTCTTGGTTAGATGGTTCTGGATTAGGATTCTCACTGGAATACCCCACTATTAGTTTACATGCATTATCCAGGGACCGAAGTGACTGTCTAGGAGAGCATTTGTATGTTATGGTGAATGCCAAATTTGAAGGTATGTATGGTGTAATTTAATCTAATGCCTCCTTTGATAGCAAATTATATTTTAAAAAAGAGTGTTTGATAATAATCAATGTAACATTGAGGCCATTGACTCATTTTGGATAGTAGTTTATTAAGCAAAATTTCAGCACAGCAACTTGGACAGTTGAAGTTTTCATAATGGACGTTTGTGTGTGTCTGTATATATTTCTATATATTTACACTTAGAATTCTTCATTTATTATGGATATGTATTTCTAACTTTCCTCTAAAGTTTCACTGTTTATTCTGCCTTTCTCTTTTTAAAAGGCACCCTTAGAGACTTGGATCAGTATACCCTGTGCTTCTGAGAATTTAAGATAGAACTGTTCTGTTTTGTTACAATAGTGGTTATCAGTGGGTGTAGGGGGAATATATTTTTCATAGACCTCCACCAGCCTCACCATTCCCCCACATTTGGCAGTGACATTTTGGTTGAAAGAGGAAGGATATTATTGGCATCTAGCAGTTAGATGCCAAGGGTGCTATTATTGTACTAAATATTCTGCTATGCGCAGATGGTCCCCCACAACAAAGAATTATTCCATCCAAATGTCAGTGGTGCCAAGGTTGAGAAACTGTAGGATATAAAGATTTTCAAGTTTTGCTTTGGGATAATTGCAAAGACTTGTAAAAATCTAGTGAAGATGTTCATGTTTAAAATAATGGGTTGCTTTTCTTTGAAGCAGTGTGTAAGAGACAATCCCATTTATTTACCTATAAGACTATTGCTCTTTCAAATTGGGATTTTAATATGGTTCCAGATATAATAATATGATCATTTATATTCAGTTGTGACACTATTTAGTAATTCTTAGGACTTTTGGCAAGCCCTGCCTCATTAAGTGGTAATGACTGATTCAGCTATCTGAAAATATTTTTGTTATAAGATTTCCAATTCTTGCCGTTGGAAAAGGTTCAAAGACATTTAAAAATCTAGTGAAGTCTGAAAAAGAGGATTAGGAAAAGTAAAAGGCTGTTAACCCTGGGGTGTAGTAGTGTAGTAAGACTTCCTAATAAGGCATTAGATACAAAATTTGCTTTTCATCTAAGTAAATGCAACTATGATTTTATAACTAAGAATATCATGTGTCATGTTTAGTTTAAAGCATTCATTGATTTCCAGAAATGCAAAACCTTAGAGGTACTCTTGCCAGTCAGCTCCAAATGCTGGTGTGAAATGGCCCTAAATAGTGACGGGCATTGGAGGTGGGAAAGGTACATATCAAGAGAAAGGCTTAGGAAATAGTGTTTAATAATAAAGGGCAAAAGCACATTGAATAAGAAAACTCTGTCATTAGGCCGGGCACAGTGGCTCACACCTGTAATCCCAGCACTTTGGGAGGCCGAGGCAGGCGGATCACCTGAAGTCAGGAGTTGGAGACCTGCTTGGCCAACATGGTGAAATCCTGTCTCTACTAAAAATACAAAAATTAGCTGGGCCTGGTGGCGGGCGCCAGTAATCCCAGCTACTTGGGAGGCTGAGACATGAGAATCGCTTAAACCCAGGACGTGGAGGTTGCAGTGAGCTGAGATTGCACCACTGCACTCCGGTCTGGGCAACAGAGCGAGACTCTGTTGAAAAAAAAAAAAAAAGTAAAAACTCTGTCATTAACTTGCTAGGCAAGTCATTTGCATCTCTCTGAGCCTGAATTTCATCCAGAAAGGTTAAGGGAGTATATTGGTCTCTGGTTCTCAAACTCAAGACTAACGGATACATATTAGAAATACGTGGGAAGCTTGTTTAAAATGCAAATGCTGTAAGTCCTAAACTAGGAAAAAGCAGTTCAGTAGGTTTTAGGGTGTGTGTTTTAAATATGTGCTCTATAATCTTACAGAGTCTATATGATTATTTGATTGTAATTGATGTGATTATGATTAATCCTTTCTTAGTAAAATATGCAGGATTTCCTATCTTACTAGAAATTAGTATCTTCCTGGGTCACATTTATTTCACTAATTCTCCAGTTTTTTTTATTTTTTTGAGATGGAGTCTTGCTCTGTTGCCAGGCTGGAGTGCAGTGACGCGATCTCAGCTCACTGCAACCTCCGCCTCCCGGGTTCAAACGATTCTCCTGCCTCAACCTCCTGAGTAGCTGGGATTACAGGCACCCACCGCCATGCCTGGCTAATTTTTTTTTGTATTTTAGTAGGAACGGTGTTTCACTGTGTTGGCCAGGATGGTCTCGATCTGCTGATCTCATGATCCGCCCACCTCAGCCTCCCAAAGTGCTGGGATTACAGGTGTGAGCCACCTCGCCTGGCCCTCCAGTTCTTTTTATCTTAAACTCCTCTCATAAATTACACATGCTTGAATCATATTTTCCCAGCCTTTGTTCCTCACATTCTGATTCTCCAAATTCCAAGATTATTTTTCTCTTTGGCATACCTCTATAAGTCTCTTTATAAATGACCATCAGGACCGAGCACAGTGGTTCACATCTGTAATCCCAGCATTTTTTTTTTGAAACGGAGTCTCACCCTGTCACCCAGGCTGGAGTGCAATGGCGTGATCTTGGCTCAGTGGCTCACACCTGTAATCCCAACCTTTTTTTTTTTTCTTTTTTTTTTCTTGAGACGGCGTCTCGCCCTGTCACCAAGGCTGGAGTGGAATGCTGTGATCTTGGCTCACTACAACCTCCGCCTCCTGGGTTCAAATGATTCTCCTGCCTCAACCTCCTGAGTAGCTGGGATTACAGGCGCCCACCGCCATGCCTGGCTAATTTTTGTATTTTTAGTAGAGACGGGGTTTCACCATGTTGGCCAGGCTGGTCTCGAACTCCTGACCTCGTGATCCGCCCGCCTCGGGATTACAGTGCTGGGATTACAGTCCTGAGCCACCACGCCCAGCCACAATCCCAGGATTTTGAAAGGCCAAGACAGGACGATCACTTGAGCCTAGGAGTTTGAGACCAGCCTGGGCAAATCGTAAGACCCCATCTCAAAAAAACAAAAATTAGCAGGGTGTGGTGGCAAGTGTCTGTAGTCCTAGCTGCTTAGTAGGCTGAGGTGGGAGGATCGCTTGAGCCTGAGAGGGCAAGGGTGTTCAGTCTGGGCAACAAAACAAGTCCCAGTCTTAGAAAAAAAAAAGATGACCATTAGCTCGTTGTGGATGAGATTAGATTATCTTAAAAATAACCTTAAAAATTCATTCCCGGCAAGGCGTGGTGACTCACGCTTGTAATCCCAGCAGTTTGGGAGACCGAGGTGGGTGGATCTAGAGGTAAGGCGATCGAGGCAACGCTTTTCTAGGATGCTCACTGGATAAATAATCAGGATTTTTCAACCATAATTGGAAATAAATTTGTCAACCATAATTGGAAATTAAAACTGAATTGCAGTATTCAGATTTATCAATACGCTTCATTTTTTAAAAGTCAAATAATGACATTAAAGGGGTGTTTTTATTTTCTAGAAGAATCAAAAGAACCTGTTGCTGATGAAGAAGAGGAAGACAGTGATGATGATGTTGAACCTATTACTGAATTTAGATTTGTGCCTAGTGATAAATCAGCATGTGAGTGTTCTACAGTATTGATTCTTCCCCTTTTATGTACCAAGCATTCCCAATTCACACACACACACGCACACACACACACACACACACACACCCTCTCACCTTTACCACCATTACCTCCATTTTACTACTTTTTCTTCATTTTAGCATTGGTAATATTGAGGACCAAATACTTATTAACATCAAAGGTTGTGAATGTAGTGAGAATATTGTAGACACTGTGTTATCTGGGTTTATTTTGTGAATGGACTCTTGTTAGTTTTACTGATTGGTGCTGTTGACTTAATCTCACCTGCTGGATGGCAGAGGAGTTACAGCAGTTTTAAAGTGGAAGATCTCAGGATGGCTGGAAAGAGCCCTATCAGCTGAGAGGGGCTTCACCCTGATGCCAGCAGTCTTACCAGGACTCTGACCCTTTTTTCTTGGAAAACCCCATGAGCCATGAAGAGATCGTAATAATCTCTCATAATGAACTCTTACTATTTTATGACTTGTCCTTTGCTTCAGCCGCTTTCAAGATTGATTTTACAATTTGGCAAGTTTGTAAATACTGTGGCCTTTTGTGTACCCATTAAATTTATTGGCACTGATGGTTATTTTTATTATAAAATTTTATTCTACATTGAAAAAAAAATTGGTTACAGTTTAATTCCCTTGTTCAGTGGAGGCAATGTTCACTGCAATGTGCGAGTGCCAGGCCTTGCATCCAGATCCTGAGGATGAGGATTCAGATGACTACGATGGAGAAGAATATGATGTAGAAGCACATGGTTAGTGAAATGGATTTTAAAGTGTTTTTTTGTTTGTTTAGTGTTTCATTGTAAGCATTTATTTGTATTAAGGGTAGAGGATTATAGTTCTTTATATGTCTGTAAAATATGCAGTATGGTAAGATTATTTTTATTATTATTATTTTTGAGACGGAGTTTTGTTCTTGTTGCCCAGGCTGGAGTGCAATGGTGTGGTCTCGGCTCACCGCAACCTCCACCTCCCAGGTTCAGGTGATTCTCCTGCTTTAGCCTTCCAAGTAGCTGGGATTACAGGCATGCGCCACCACGCCAGGCTAATTTTGTATTTTTAGTAGAGATAGGGTTTCTCCGTGTTGGTCAGGCTGGTCTTGAACTCTCGACCTTAGGTGATCCGCCTGTCTCGGCCTCCCAAAGTGCTGGTATTATAGGCGTAAGCCACTGCACCTGGCCGGTAAGATTATTATTGAAAGAGAATGACACAGTAGTACACTTTATGCCAAAGCCCTTTGCAACAGACAAATTTTTGAGGGTAAAAAATAGAGATTGTTGGGAAGAATGGATAAGTAGAGCATATGGAAGGAAAGAAAATGGTAGATAGGAAACTGGATAGTCAGGAAAGTCTTTTAAGCTGAGGCAACTGCCCCCAGGGAACAAGCTTCCCTCTCTACACCTTGAGAACCTGGATCATTTATGTTGTTTTATTATTATTATTATTTTGCAACAGGGTCTCGCTCTGATGCCCAGGCTGGTGTGCAGTGGCGTGATTTCTGCTCACTGCAAACTCTGCCTGCTGGGCTCAAATGATTCTCCCAGCTCAGCCTCCTGAGTAGCTGCGACGACAGGCTTGTGCCACCATGCCTGGCTAATTTCTGTGTATTTTTTGTAGAGACTGGGCTTTGCCATATTGCACAAACTGGTCGACTCTTGGGCTCAAGCAAGCCTCTGGCCTTGGCCTCCCAGAATGCTGAGATTACAGGCATGAGCCATCGGGCCTGGCCTGCATCTTTATTTAACATGTTCCTTCAAACAGCTCACTGCCAAGGTCATTTCTTTTTCTCAGAACCATACTTCATTTATTTTTCTCAGAACTATACTTCATTTATTTAAGAACTCTTTCCCATTGCCTTCCCCAGACCAGAATGCAGTCACTAGTGTGATAAGAGTCTTTATAGCTTGAAGTGCTTGCTGTTCTCTTTTCTTTTCCCTACTGGTCTTATGTACACCATTCTGGGTATCCAAAGCCCTTTCTTTCATGTGCACCCACTTCCTGGCCTTAGATAAACACATTTCTGGGATTCTCCATCACATACCTAAATATATCCAAATATATCCTTACTTTTCTGAGATTTTTGAGTGATTTAAAATTTTTTTATTATTTTTGTATGTTGCAGAATTTGATTTTTTTTTTTTTTTGAGATGGAGTCTTGCTCTGTCGCCCAGGCTGGAGTGCAGTGGCGCGATCTCAGCTCTGCAAGCTCCGCCTCCTGGGTTCACACCATTCTCCTGCCTCAGCCTCCCGAGTAGCTGGGACTACAGGCGCCCGCCACCTCGCCCGGCTAGTTTTTTGTATTTTTTAGTAGAGACGGGGTTTCACCATGTTAGCCAGGATGGTCTCGATCTCCTGACCTCGTGATCCGCCCGTCTTGGCCTCCCAAAGTGCTGGGATTACAGGCTTGAGCCACCGCGCCCAGCTAATTTTTTTTTTTTTTCTGTTTTTAAATAGGGTCTAGCACTATTGCCCAGGTTGGAAGGCAGTGGTACCATCACCACCCACTGCAGCCTTGAGCTACTGGACTAAAGCTGTCCCACCCCAGTCTCCCAATTAGCTGAGACTACAAGTGCACACCACTGTGCCTGGCTAATTAAAAAAACATTTTTTTGGAGAGATGAAGTCTTACTGTGTTGCCCAGGCTGATCTTGAACTCCTGGGCTCAAGCAGTCCTCCCACCTCGGCCTCTCAAAGTGCTGGGATTACAGACGTCAGCCACTGTACCTGGCCCTGATTTTTTTTAAGAAAGGAGCATGTTTTTTAATCAGAAAACATCTTCATTATACAAGTTAATGTCAAATTAATTTGTGCTCACTTGTAAAATTCCCACCTCAGGATAATGTAGGACTCTCTCTGACCTTAGGAACACAGTTTTTTTTTCTAGTCCTTGGACATGGAATTCTTTGGGAATTGCTATTTACTGGCTTGTTATCTCTTTTAATAGCCCTAGAGAGTAGGGACATTTTCTTTGTATTTCCATCATCAGCAGTAGCCTATATATGTGTATAAATAAATGTTGAAAAGTATCTTCCTGGAAGCCTATTTGGACTGTATGTTACCTTCAGCAGATTCTTTTTTTTTTTCAAAACAAAATCTTGCTCTGTTGCCCAGGCTGGAGTACAACGGTACAGTCTCGGCTCACTGCAGCCTCCATCTCTGGGGTTCAAGCGATTCTCCTGCCGCAGCCTCCTGAGTAGCTGGGACTACAGTTGCGTGCCACCACGCCTGGCTAATTTTTGTATTTTTAGTAGAGATAGGGTTTCATCGTGTTGGCCAGGCTGGCAGCAGATGCATTATTGATTCCATTTTGTTTTTTCTAATTGTTGTATTTAAACTTTAAGTTTTCTGTTTGTTTAGAACAAGGACAGGGGGACATCCCTACATTTTACACCTATGAAGAAGGATTATCCCATCTAACAGCAGAAGGCCAAGCCACATTGGAGAGATTAGAAGGAATGCTCTCTCAGTCTGTGAGCAGCCAGTATAATATGGCTGGGGTGAGGACAGAAGATTCAATAAGAGATTATGAAGGTGAGTGTTCTTTTGCATTGTGAACAGTCAGATGAGCACTTGGGAAATAAGTTATGGATAGTCATAAAAGTTCTTTTAATAACTAAGAGAAATAATTGACTGTAGTATAGGAAGCAGATACAGAATTACATAGTGTGGGAATGCTTATGTCATTTGTTTTTGGTTATTTTTTTTTTCCTCATTACCAAAATAGTCTGTTCATAGTCAAAAACATTCTTTTAATGTGCGCAGGCAAAGTAGACGTGAAAAAAAAAAAAAGTGTAATTCTAACTGAGAGATATCCACTATTAATTTTCTGTTGCATCTCTGTATTAGTTTACTAGGGCCATTATAACAAAGGGTCATACAGGCTGGGTGGCTCAAACAGAATTTTATTGTCTCATAGTTTTGGAGGCTAGAAGTCCATGGTAGGTTATCTCTGAGGGCTGTCAATTCAGGCATCTCTTCAGGTATACACACACCCACCAAAGCAAGAGAGAGAGAGATTTTAAGAAATTGGCCCACGTGACAGAAGGCTGGCAAGTCCAAAATCTGCAGGGTAAACTGGCAGACTGGAGACCCAGAGAAGAGGTGATGTTGCATTCTGCTGCCTCAGAAGTTCTGCTGGCAGAATCTCTTCTTGCTCAGGGGAGGTGAGTCTTTTTCCTGTTGAGTCCTCCAGCTGATTAAATGAGACTCACCACACTATGCAGGGTAATCTGCTTCACCCAAAGTTCACCAGTTTATAAGGCTAATCTCATCTAAAAAATAACTTCCACAGAAACGTCTAGAATAATGTTTGACCAACTATCTGGACACCATTGCCTAGCCAAGTTGATGCATAAGTTTGACTATCACATCGTTCTTTTTTTTATTTTGAGACGGAGTTTCACTCTTGTTGCCCCAACTGGAGTGCATTGGCATGATCTTGGCTCACTACAACCTCCGCCTCCTGGGTTCAAGCGATTCTCCTGCCTCAGCCTCCTGAATAGCTAGGGTTACTAAGGCGCCTGCCACCACTCCCAACTAATTTTTGTATATTTAGTAGAGACAAGGTTTCACCATGTTGGCTTAAAGTATGCACTGGCAAAGAAGAGGTAGAAAAATTAAATAGAATTCTGAGAGGCATTTACTATTAATTTTCTGTTGCATCTCCTTTCTTGTTTGTGTCCTTTTGTGTGTGTATATACACTGATTCTTTTTGTGTGTGTGTGTGTGTGTGAGAGCAGAGTGTCGCTCTGTTGTCCAGGCCGGAGTACAATGACGTGCCCTCAGCTCACTGCAACCTCTGCCTCCCAGGTTCAAGTGATTCTCCCACCTCAGCCTCCCGAGTAGCTGGGATTACCCACTACTATCATGCCTGGCTAATTTTTGTATTTTTGTAGAGATGGGGTTTCACCATGTTGGCCAGGCTGGTGTCGAACTCCTGACCTCAGGTGATCCGCCTGCCTTGGCCTCCCAAAGTGTTGGGATGATAGGCATGAGTCACTGCACCCAGCCATGATTCTGTCTTATTTATTTATTTAAGACGGAGTCTCACTCTGTCGCCCAGGCTGGAGTACAGTGGCATGATCTTGGCTTACTTCAACCTCCACCTCCTGGGTTTAAGAGATTCTTCTGCCTCAACCTCCTCAGTAGTTGGGATTACAGGCATGCGCTACCACGCCTGGCTAATTTCTGTATTTTTAGTAGAGGTGGGGTTTCACCATGTTGGTCTCAAACTCCTGACCTCAGGTGATCTGCCCGCCTTGGCCTCCCAAAGTGTTGGGATTACAGCATGAGCCACTGTGCCCGGTCAAGATGTTACCTTTTTTTATTACGGTAATTGCCTAAAGAGTGCCATGTGGACGCTTACTTCTTGCCTTATAGCAAATGATTTTAAGGTCATAAATACTTTTTGCTAAGTTGAGATTTTTGGACTTTTATTCAATAAGCCTCATTAACACATTGGAGTTGCCTATATATAAAAATTCTTCAGCCTGTGCCAGTCTCCATCTCTGAAGTCCTGAGCACCCACGTCATTATTTTTGCCAGTGAAACACTTTTAGTGTGGCATTTTTAGTGCTTCATGTGCTCCTTTATAAAGTAAGAGGTGTTTATTGAGCTGTACCAGGTACAGGTAATACAGCAGTACTCAAGGGATGAGGTTACTGACTTCATATCAGTGACATTCTGGTGGAAGAAAAGTTAACAGTACATTGAGATACAGCATTGAGATATAGAAGGTGCTTGGGCAGCTGTGGAATTGTAAGGGCTGGGCCCTTTGCCCAGCCTGGATAGTTAGGGAAAGTGTTAAGTTTCATGGAATAAGTGACATTTAAGTCAAGATCTGAAAGATGTATAGAGATGGCCCAGGTGGGCTGGGCATGTTTTCTCACACCTGTAATCCCAGCACTTTCAATGGCCAAGGTGGGCATATCACAAGGTCAAGAGATCAAGACCATCCTGGCCAACATGGTGAAACCCCATCTCTACTAAAAATACAAAAATTAGCTGGGCATAGTGGCGCATGCCTGTAGTCCCAGCTACTTGGGAGGCTGAGGCAGGAGAATCTCTTGAACCCAGGAGGCAGAGGTTGCAGTGAGCTGAGATCAAGCCACTGCACTCCAGCCTAGTGACAGAGCAAGACTCCGTCTCAAAAAGAAAAAAAAAAAAAGGCCCAGGTGAAGATGTTGAGGGGAGATGCAGGTAAAGGGATTAGTCATGTGCAAAGAAGGGTTCAAGAGACTACTCAGATTTGGGGAACTGAAAGTAGTTCAATGTGAAAGGTAGTTATTATGGTAACAGATAAAGGTAGGATAGTGAACTGGGTAACGTCTTAGAGGAACTCTTAGGTCAGTGGGAATCCATTGAAGAATTTTATTAGTGTTTCAGAAGGTGACTGTGGTTATAATTTGGAAAACTGATTGGGGAAGAAAAATACTGGAGAGAAAAAGAGAAACCCTGTTGTGTGACTTACATATTAAATAAGAGGTGATCACTTAAATTAGGTAGTGGCAGTGAATATCAAAAGACCTGACAGATTTCAGACTCTGAGGAGATAGAAGCAACAGAAGTTAGGGGCTTGGGGTAAGGGTTTCTAGTTTAAATGGATAAGAGGCACCCTTTAGTAAGACTGGAAAAAAAATGGCATTTTTTTTAATGTGGAAAGATGAATAGTTAATTTAGATATGTTAGATTTGCATCTGCAGGTGACGGGGTGCCCTGGGGCTGTGGGCAGAAGACATTTTTTGGTGGGCGGAAGAATTGAGGGGTGACTGGGAGGTGAGGAAGCGAAGAAAACAGCTGTAGATGACTCTTTTTTTCTTTTTGGAGATTTTTTTTTTTTTTTTTTTTGTGCACTTGTGGCCCAGGCTGGAGTGCGATGGTGCAATCTCAGCTCTCTGCAACCTCTGCCTTCCTGGTTCAAACCATTCTCCTGCCTCAGCCTCCCGAGTAGCTGGGATTACAAGCACCTGCCACCATGCCCGGGTAATTTTTTTGTATTTTTAGTAGAGACGGGGTTTCACCATGTTGGCCAGGCTGGTCTCAAACTCCTGACCTCAGGTCATCTACCCACCTTGGCCTCCCAAAGTGCTGGGATTACAGGCATGAGCCACCGTGCCCAGCCAAGACAACCTCCCGTGGGGTATTAGTCTGTTTTCACACTGCTGATAAAGACATACCAAGACTGGGCAATTAACAAAAGAAAGAGGTTTCACTGGACTTACAGTTCCACATGGCTGGGGAAACCTCACAATCATGGTGGAAGGCAAGGAGGAGCAAGTCACATCTTACGTGGAAGGCAGCAAGCAAAAAGAGCTTTTGCAGGAAAACTCCCCCTTATAATAACCATCAGATCTAATGAAACTTACTCATTATTATGAGAAAAGCACGGGAAAGACCTGCCCCATAATTCAGTTACCTCCCACTGGGTCCCTCCCGCAACACATGGGAATTCAAGATGAGATTTGGGTAGGGACACAGCCAAACCGTATCAGGGCTCTTGTTTTTTTCTCTTGTTGCCTCCCCACCTTTTATTTAATGAGATGACAAAAATGGGGAAATAAGCAAAAAGCTTGCTGTACTGATTTTTGTCGTTTCTCCTGAATTATGTTGTAAGCTTTGTGAGGATAGGGCCGTATACATTTAAAAAAAAAAGCCCAGCAGTAAATACTTAGATCTGTAAAGGGTGAACAGTTGATCCTGCATTTGAAAGTTCCTACATAGAGTTATTTTAGTATTGAGGTTGAGAATTTACACAGTAAATGTCACAGACTGATTTTGATGTGGCCTAAATCCCCAGGTAGCATTTTCTTTCTCAGTTTGTCCTTTCAGACTTTTCTTTTCAAAAAAGAGGAAAAAGCAATTCTTACCAGCAGATGGCACTAGCTTCCTTCTGGTAGAAGTTGTAAGTTGCATCTACCTGTTTGAAGCCTTCATAGGGATTGCTCAGTAATTTTTTTGTTTAGATGGGATGGAGGTGGATACCACACCAACAGTTGCTGGACAGTTTGAAGATGCAGATGTTGATCACTGAAAATGATTTATGCAGGTTTAAGGTGAGTAGTTCATTTTCTCCCTTGTCACTGAACATGAAAATCATGTGAAAAGATTACTTCCTACCTTTTTTTTTTTTTCTTTTTTGAGACAGGGTCTTACACTGTCACCCAGGCTAGAGTGCAATGGCATGATCCTAGCTCACTACAGCCTTGAACTCAAGCAGTCCACCTGCCTCACCCTCCCAAGTAGCTGGGACTATAGGCACACCCAGCTTATTTTAAAATTTTTCGTAGAGACAGGGTCTCATTATGTTGCCCAGGCTGGTCTCAAACTCCTGGCCTCAAATGATTCTCCTTCCTCAGCATCCCAAAGTCCTGGGATTACAGCTATGAGCCACTGCGTCCGGCCTATTTCTTTTTCTTTCTTTAAAAAATATTTTTCTTCTTTTAAAGCTCAAATTGTCCCTGACAATTTATTTGCTATTCCATTATTCTGAGAAATATATTGTCCTTTGCCAGCCTAAGTATTTCAACTATATGTTAGATAATAACTGAAGGTCATGTTCATATCATACAGAGCTAGAACTAGTAATTGTAATAGTCCTTTATAAACTGTTGTTAAATTGTTGTTCCTCTTTCCCCACTACAACTTCCTCCTACCTTATAGCATTGTTTTCTTGAATACTGGCTATCCTCCAGTCTTTGAGATGCTCTTGCTATCCTCCTCTTATTTTACTAAAGCATATAATAATAGCGTGGCAAAATTTATATGTTTTGACTTGACTCTGCTACCACTATCAGTCATCCAGTTAAGTTATGAGATCCTTTGTTATTCCCTGCAGTGATAAATACTTCAGAATTCCTTCTCATTTCTTCTGATACAGATTTTATTTCTGAACCTAGTTCTGTAATCATTGGCTTTTCTCCAGTTACAAGTTTTAATTCTTTTACCCCTGTTCTATTTCGTTTCAGAAACCAGCCTTTTAAAGTTCCAGTTAGCTTCCAAGTTACTGCCATTGTGAAAACTGTATAACATTGCTTCTTATACTGACCATGAATTGTGATATTGGACCTCTGCTTTCTTCTCACGTCCTGCCAGTGGAACTATCAGAAAATAACCTCTTAGAGTTCTATGATTTATATCTTCCCTTAAATACTTAATTTTAATTTCCACATTTACATTTGTCAGTGGTAGCCATACAGTCTAATATTAGCAATGTCCCCTCTGTTAAAATCATGTGTTCACATCACTGGAGCTCTGTTAACTTTGATTTTTAGCTCTCCCAGTTCCAATTGTCAGTAACTTCACTGTTCTACTTCATGGGAAATCTTTTGTTATCAACTTAAGTCTTCTTTCCTTATTTCTCGTCACATTATAGCATATTAATTTTTTCAGTTCAGTGATACTTGTTTAGTAACTGTTTTATTGCAGTTAGAAAACAGATTTTGGGGTCTTTGGGCTTTCACATATTTCTTTTGAAGAACAGACTGTTCAGAGAACATCAGCCACTCTTTTATTAATCAGAATCATGAGAAACTCATTTGGTATGTCACTAACAGTTAAACAAATGGCGTGTTACTGCAGTCCTTGGCAAGAATTCTTAGGATTCTTTTTAATGGTGAATTAGCCACAAACTTTTCAATGAGCTTTGTTTTCTGTTTATTTTATCCTAGAGCTCAGAGGCAGAGAATTATTTTATTCATAATGTTTTTTTTTTTGAGATGGAATCTTGCTCTGTCGCCCAGGCTGGAGTGCAGCGGCGTGATCTTGGCTCACTGCAACCTCCACCTCCCGGGTTCAAGCGATTCTCCTGCCTTAGTCTCCCGAGTAGCTGGGACTACAGACGCGTGCCACCACGGCTGGCTAATTTTTGTATTTTTAGTAGAGACGGGGTTTCACCATGTTGGCCAGGATGGTCTTGATCTCTTGATCTCGTGATCCACCTGCCTCGGCCTCTCAAAGTGCTGGGGTTATAAGCATGAGCCACTGCGCCCTGTTTATAATGTATAAACATTGTAAATAATGTTTATACATATTCTTCATCTGGATAATTGATCTGAATTCCAAACAATGTCTACATTTTTTTTTTTTCTGACATGGGAGTCTCACTCTGTCACCCAGGCTGATGTGCAGTGGCACAGTCTCGGCTCACTGCAACCTCTGCCTCCTGGGTTCAAGTGATTCTCCTGCCTCAGCCTCCTGAATAGCTGGGATTACAGGCGCCCACTACCACACCCGGGTAACTTTTTTTTTTTTTTTTTTTTTTGAGACAGAGTTTCACTCTTGTTGCCCAGGCTGAAGTGCAGTGGCGCAATCTCAGCTTGCCAAATCCTCCGCCTGCCGGGTTCAAGCGATTCTCCTGCCTCAGCCTCCCGAGTAGCTGGGATTACAGGCATGTGCCACCACATCCGGCTACTTTTGTACTTTTAGTAGAGATGGGGTTTCTCCATGTCTAGTCAGGCTGGTCTTGAACTCCTGACCTCAGGTTATCCGCCTGCCTCGGCTTCCCAAAGTGCTGGGATTACAGGTGTGAGCCACCACGCCTGGTCCTAATTTTGTATTTTTAGTAGAGACGGGATTTCACCATGTTGGCCAGGCTTGTCTCAAATTCCTGACCTCAGGTGATCCACCCGCCTTGGCCTCCCAAAGTGCTGGGATTACGGGTGTGAGCCACCACACCTGGCTGTGTAAATTTTTAATCATTTAAAATTATACATGCTTCTAAAGAATGAACAAGGTATAAATAATTAGAGTAATTTATGCAGCCGTTTATTAATTTCATGATAATGGAACTAGGACTTCTCAATGCATGAGGTGGGGTGGAGATGGCACATTAATGGTGGAATCACAACTCTGCCACATACTTGTGTACACCTTTGGACAAGGCATATAACTTATTTAATCCTCACTTCCCCCATCTGTAAAGTGGAGAGGATAATAACTACCTTGCAGGGTTGTTGCAGAGGCTGAGATAAAATGTACCTAAGTCCTCTGGCACTCTGTGACTAGGCATTCAATAAATAGTAGCTATTATTATTATTACTATTGTAAACACTGTGAACCTTTTGTTTTTCAGATTCTGCTCCTAACTGTAGGAGAGAACTTGGTGCCTCTTCCACTCTGGAGTGAAGTTGATGAAAGTCTTTTTCCTTTTCCACAATCCAACCTGAACCAGTTCCTTCTTGAGACAGACTATACTGAGACAATAAGTTGTCACCAGCAGAAGATAGATAATATGACCTTTATTAACTTGATGAATTAACTTAACCAAGAGGGTATTTGTAGTTTATTATTTACCCCAAAACTTTCTGTGTCTGGGTACCCTCTGAGTAGGCCTATAATTTCTGCCTTGACTGTGTGCATCTTTTGTAAGCTAGCAGATTTATGTGGTGAAAATGCACAGGAGCTTGGTGTAGGTAGACTGGGTAGGAAAGAGAGAGCTCCTTTTGCCATGTTTTACCAGTCTGCTCTTATAAACTCTTAGGTTATATCCTTTAATTTCCAGCCTTTTAGGTTAGTTTCTGTAACAGAGCAAGTGAGTCTTGGATGAAGTCCTCAAAGTACTTCAAGTGGTAGTTGTTTTGTTTTTGTAATAGCTTAACAAATAAACCTAGGTTTTCTATATTACTGTGCTCTCATTCTTGACTAAAACCATTAATGAGAAATGTGTTTTTAAAAATAATGCTGGCAAATATGAGAATTTTGTTGGCTTTATTTTTGTTTACTTATTAAGGAGAACATGAAATAAAATACAGCTTCTGGCAAGTATTTAGTAAGGCAAAGATTTAACACATTTCAGGGGATTTCTGCCACTTCCTTTTAGATTAGCAGTAATTTCTTGTATTTATCAACTCTCAATTTTTAGTTTTCATAGATTACCTGGGTATTACAAGGCTGATTTGTAATTACTGATTTATACTTGGACTTTTGATACCATGATGTGGCCTTAAAAATAAGGTTATACAAGCTAATCTTACTACCAGAATCACTTGGCTAATTAGTGACTAAACTGATGTTTGGTGCCACTCAGCCCAGTGTTCATTTTAGCATTGTCACTTGGCTTCCCTCAGCTTGCAAGGTAGACTGAAAAAAAACTAATTTTCCTTTTTCTAACCAGACTCTCAGAATTTCTGAGTCTGTTAACAATAGGCAAGTAAAACAGCCACTTGAAATGGAAACTAAAATTTACTGAGACCTTCTCTGTACCAGCCACTGTCCTGAGTTCTTTATTATGTATTATAATATTCTTAATTACCTTATGAGATACACTTTTATCCCACTTTATAGTTGAGGAAACTGAGTTATAGAGAGAGGTAAAATAACTTGCTTAAGGTCATGTAGATAGTGAACTGTGATTTTTGAGCCTGTGCTTTAAAACATCATACAGCCTCACCATGTACCAGCAGCAGAAAGCACACTCTCCCCACTGCTGCAGGGTTTCAACGTTAACATTTCAATGGCAGTACACTGCTGCAGGGTTTCAACGTTATGGCAAACACTGCTGCAGGGTTTCAACGTTATGGCAAACACTGCTGCAGGGTTTCAACGTTAACATTTCAATGGCAGTACAAGAGCTTCCCAAGTTTCTCTGCTACCCATCTGAGCAACACCCATAATTCTATCCTAGGAGTTTGTGCACTCTTCAGTAAGCAGTCAGGACATTCTCAAGGCTAGTATTATAAATTCCATTTGAGTTCCTTTTAAAAGAAACAAATTTGTAATTGTGACTTTCCATGAAGCATAAATTGCTCTGATAGCAAAATGTTGAGGAGATTCAGAGTGTACTGGGTTTCTTATTGGTGTTGCTGTGGTCAATGCAGTATGCAAAAAGGCAGGAGACCAAAGCATGTGGGCACCTCTCTGGGCTTATTTCCTCATCAGACTAAATGACTTTCAAAGATTGAGCTATAACATTCACTAAATAGTAAATTAGAACTGTAGCATTGAGAAAATAGAAGCTGAGAAAAAAGAGCAGGCTAGGCTTTTAAAAGATAACATTTATAATGATCAGCCAGACAATATTTATTGATTTCATTTAAGCCTAACTTTAGGGTTGCCGTAATTGTTTTCTTTGTGTGTTCCTGATGTAGAGACACTTTAAAGGTACATAGACATTTCCCTTCCAAAATGTAAGTCATCTAAATGTTCCTAAAAGCTAGAGTTAGTGGTTCTCTGTTCTAGGTTCTATCATTTAAAAAATGTATTCATTAAGATATGGTCCCACCCAGACGTGGTGGCTCACACCTATAAGCCCAGCACTTTGGGAGGCTGAGGTGGGCAGATCAATTGAGGTCAGGATTTCGAGACCAGCCTGGCCAATATGGTGAAACCCCATCTCTGCTGAAAATGCAAAAATTAGCCAGGCCTGGTGGTGGGCACCTGTAATCCTAGCTACTCAGGAGGCTGAGGTACAAGAATCGCTTGAACCCAGGAGGCAGAAGTTGCAGTGAGCCAAGGCTATAAACTTGTTTAAATCCTTAATAGAGGCTGGGTGCAGTGGTTCACGCCTATAATCTCAGCACTTTGGGAGGCTTAGACAGGCAGGCGGATCACCTGAGGTCAGGAGTTCAAGACCAGCCTGGTCAACATGGTGAAACCCTATCTCTACAAAAATACAAAAATTAGCTGGGTGTGGTGGTGGGGCACATCTAATCCCAGCTACTTGGGAAGCTGAGGCAGGAGAATCCCTTGAACCTGGGAGGTGGATGTTGCAGTGAGCTGAGGTTGCGCCATTGCGCTCCAGCCTGGGCAACAAGAGCAAAATTCTGTCTCAAAAAAAAAAAGATGATGTATTTTTGAGGTTCTCTTAGGAGCTTCCTCAATATTGGTAAAGGTGAGAGATTATGTGCAGATGACCATAATATACAGGTTGAGTATTATCTGAAATCTGAAATTCCCCAAAATCTGAAACTTGAGTGCTAACATGATGCCCAAAGGAACTGCTCATTGGAGCATTTGGATTTCAGATTTTCGGATTAGGGACGCTTAACCAGTATAATGCGAATTATTCCAAAATTTTAAAAACATTCCAAAATCTGAAATACTTCTGATCCCAATAATTTCGCTTAAGGGATACTCAATCTGTATAGTCCTTTACTTTTAGAAGACAGGTATGATTACTGCTCAGAGATAATAGATATTTAGATAGAATTTATCTGCAGGATTTCAGATGGGTTCACTATTATATACCTGATTCTCATGCAAATCCTGTTTTAAAAGTATAGAATGGATGAATCCATATCTGGGACTCATCTTTTGTGACCAGTAACTGAATTCTAAGCATTGTCTCTCATGGGGATCCTCATAGAATTATTGCCATCCCTTTATGAAGGAGCTGGAGCATATTTTCACTAACATCTCACTCTGTTCATATTTACACAAGTAAAAATCAGTAGGGGAACTTCGTAATTTCAAATGACAAAAAAATGAATTATTTTGAAGATCACATGAATCACTAGTACACGTAAAGCACTTAGAACAACAGTGCCTAGAATATAGCTCAGTAAATGGTAGTTGTTAACTAATAGTAGTAATCCTTTTCATAACAGAAAGCAGCAGCTACAAATATATCAACTCACTATTTAGAATACATCTGATTAGCTTGAAGTTTAAAAATCCACTGAGCAATTAAAGTAGACATCATAAAATCTATACTTATTTTGCATAGGACCTCACACCTTCACTGCAAATCTCTACTCTTGCTCTACAAACAGGTTTAATGTACTTGAATATCTAGTTTCTAGGCACACAATGGGTTTGACAAGGAGAAAAAGGTGCTTATATTCCCACAAAATATAGCAGTCTAAGCCTCTATAGTAAACAGTACAAATATGAGGACAGCGTAGCAATTTATGTTCATAAAATTATGACCCTGTATCAACCCAAATTATGATTGTAAATCCAAATCTGACTAAGCAGAATTTTTTTTTTTTTTTGAGACGGAGTTTCGTTCTTGTTGCCCAGGCTGGAGTGCAGTGGCATGATCTTGGCTCACCGCAACCTAAGCCTCCCGGGTTCAAGCAATTCTCCTGCATCAGCTTCCTGAGTAGCTGGGATTACAGGCATGTGCCACCACACCCCGCTGATTTTGTATTTTTAGTAGAGACAGGGTTTCTCCATGTTGGTCAGACTGGTCTCGAACTCCCGACCTCAAGTGATCCGCCTGCCTTGGCCTCCCAAAGTGCTGGGATTACAGGCGTGAGCCACCGTGCCCGGCCTAAGCCAGAAATTTTTTATTAGAAAGCTATCTGGTAGCTCACTAAATGGACAGGAAAGTTGAAATAAACCAGGCTTATAAAAAGATGAAATCTACATTAGATGTTATGATTCCTCCGCTGCTGTTAGACTGATTTCTTGATTGTCCCTGTGTCTATGAGTCACCACACTTAAGATACAAACTTCTGGTTGGCACTGTGTGTCTTCATTGCCAAGGGCAGAAGGAGTATCTGGGCCTTTCAGCTTCTACAATAGAAGGACACTGCTCCTGTGCAGATGCTCACAGGAGGGGATTACGCCAGATAAGAAGGATGCTTAGATGCTGGATTGAAAAAAATGTACAGCTGTCTACTACAACCCCAAATCTTAAAAAAAAAAAAAAAAAAAAAAAAAAAAAAAAAAAAAAAAGTTGCTCTTCTGTTGCACATGTGCAGGCATGGAATAAGCGAACAGTTGGATTTAATCAAGTTGAGGCTAAGCTCTGTGAGTATGAGATAGAGGAGCAAGGGAGTTAAGGGTGTATGCATGTGATGATGACTGGCCAAGTAAGCTGCTTAAGGAAAAGAGGCTACTTGAGAGGGGTGAGAGATGTGAAAAAGTGGTGTTATCAATGGACAGAAGTTCCATGTGGGGGTCAAAGGATCACTGGAGATGGGGTCCTAAAGAGACTGAGCTGGAAAGGGGTCAGTGATTGGAGAGTAGGGTGTCTGAGTTCATATAATATTTCAGTTATTGGTAGTAAGTTCAAGGTTACCACCAAAATTGCAGGTGAGGCAAAGCAGAAGACAAAATTATTGAAGGAGAGATCCAGGGAACTCCAAGGCCATGAAGCTGGAAGGATCATCTTTGTATCTGTCACCAAGAAGTGCGACTGTGGTGGTGGTAGAGAGTGAGACGGGAACTAAGATCTGAAAGGAACAAAGGGGAATTGAGGGGACTATATACTAGAAGACTGCAACAAGTACCCAGGTAACTGATGACATGTTTTTAATGGAAGAAGCAGAGGAGAATGGATGAGCAGCAGCAATGAGGACAAGGAAATCTACTCTGCCTCCAGGCACAGTGGTATACTAAGTGTGGGAGAGAAAATAGCCACTACTTGAGAGGGCTGTAGAGGTAGTAGTGTCATCAGAAGTCACAAACTCCAAAGTCTGACAGGTGAAGTTCAGAGGGTTAGGCGTTTGCACAGATTAATACTCATTTTTCTTTTTCTTTTTCTTTTTTTTTTTTTGAGACGGAGTCTCTCGCTCAGTCGCCCAGGCTGGAGTGCAGTGGCGCGATCTCGGCTCACTGCAAGCTCCGCCTCCTGGGTTCACGCCATTCTCCTGCCTCAGCCTCCGAAGTAGCTGGGACTACAGGCGCCCGCCACCACGCCCAGCTAATTTTTTGCATTTTTAGTAGAGACGGGGTTTCACCGTGTTAGCCAGGATGGTCTCGATCTCCTGACCTCGTGATCCGCCCACCTCAGCCTCCCAAAGTGCTGGGATTACAGGCCTGAGCCACCGCGCCCGGCCAATACTCATTTTTCTTAACCCACAGAAGTCCTCATGCTAAAGATGTAAAAAGACACATTCCTATAAGAAAAATAGCCATGAAACAGTAAGTGAAACTTAGCTTCATGTTTGCAAGACGGGACCATTTTAAAGGGAACAACCATTATTTTGTGTTGTATGGCAGAATTCGGGCCTAGTATCGCAAGGTCTTTGGAATTTTTCTGAGAGCAGCTGGAACTATGGATTTTACTTAATTTCGACTTTAAAAAAAAATGCTGTGCAGGCCAAATAAAATAGGTCAGAGACTGCATTTAGTCACATTTGTGAACTCTGCTTTTTTTTTTAATAAGATGGAGTTTCGCTCTTGTTGCCTGGGCTGGAGTGCAGTGGTGTGATCTCGGCTCACTGCAACCTCCGCCTCCCGGGTTCAAGCGATTCTCCTGCCTCAGCCTCCCGAGTAACTGAGGCTACAGGTGCCTGCCACCACGCCCAACTAATTTTTGTATTTTTAGTGGAGACAGGGTTTTACCATCTTGGCCAGGCTGGTCTGGAACCCCTGAACTTGTGATCCACCCACCTCAGCCTCCCAAAGTGCTGGGATTACAGGCATGAGCCACCATGCCTGACCAAACTCTGCTTTTTAAAATACAAAGCTGGCTGCCTTGTTGGGTAGACTTGGCAAAAGGCTGCACCTGTTCAGTCTGCAGATATAAATAGAGTTACTGTCTACAAGCTGATCACCAAGCATCACTTAAATTACCTGGCAAATTATCAGTTGTTAACTATTATTACTCAAACGGATTATATCTCACCCCATATTATTTTACATTATTTTACCTTTTTTTTTTTTTTTTTGAGACAGAGTCTCGCTTTGTTGCCAGGCTGGGCATGATCTCGGCTCACTGCAACTTCTGCCTCCCGAGTCCAAGCGATTCTTCTGCCTCAGCCTCCTGAGTAGCTGCGACTACAGGTGCACGTCACCATGCCTGACTAATTTTTGTATTTTTAGTAGAGACAAGGTTTCACTATCTTGGCCAGGATGGTCTCGATCTCTTGACCTTGTGATCCTCCTGTCTCAGCCTCTCAAAGTGTTGGGATTACAGGTGTAAGCCCAGCCTTTACTTTCAATTCTAACTCTGATAATGGAATTTCCTTTGAAGGGAAACACACTTAACCTTTCATGGCCTGAACTTTTAATAAAAAGTAGACCACATACAATAAAAGAAGCCTTCTAATATAGTAAAACTGGAAGGTTCTTTAAATCTCAAAAAATACTAATTTCTAAACAAGTTTTAATGTTATTATAAGTACTTAATATTTCTATGAACCCTTGATTTCCCTTTAGTCATAATCATGACCGAGAAGAATATTTGGATTGAAGTCAAAGACTAGAGATGGTATTTGGCGCTATGTGATCTAAGCCAGGGCAGCAAACCCATCTAGGCCTAGTTTCCTTGTCTGTAAAATGGAGATTAAAAATACATGCCCTCCCTACTTCATAAGGTAGCTGGCTGTTGGCTCAAAGGAGAATGTGAAAAGCTTAAATCCTGACTTCGTATGGGTGTTTTGTTTTAGTATATTCTATTAAAGAATAACCACTTGGCTAGAGCTAGTGAGATTGTCTATTTAGAGAAAATATTTTAGATACTAGATTGTAATATACTTAAAATGTAGGAAATTGCTTATATGTGAGTGAATATATATTCTACTTCTAAAAGTGACTTTCCTGCTGAAAGATGACACTGCTTGATGGTATCATTGTGTGAGGTGGTGGCTGAAAGTATCCTCTCGCCAGTTCTGTAAGTTGATGGGTTGTACTTATAGTTAAAAATTCTGTTCATTTGGGTGACACTTGATACACAAATTCTTTGGTCTTACTATC
Organism: Macaca mulatta; assembly: GCF_049350105.2. Lineage (NCBI taxonomy): Eukaryota > Metazoa > Chordata > Mammalia > Primates > Cercopithecidae > Macaca > Macaca mulatta. Next base: position 78,033,784 of record NC_133419.1, on the reverse strand, counting down.
ACCATTACTTCCCTTCTCATCCTGTACTCATTTTTCATCAAAGTTAACAATTACCATTTAAGATTGATTTATGTTTAATGTAATGAGGCTTTTCTAGCAGCATTTAATACATCACTCAAAGAACAAGTCTTAACTGAGAAGTACAGGATGCCTCATTTTCACAGTAATTTTTTGTTTAAGTCCCAGTGATGAAAACTATAAGGCAGCTTCCTCAAAGGAAGTTAACACTGACGAATCCAGTGCAGCCAGTGTTTTCCATATGAGGTGATAAAATCTTTATCACATCCAGCTGGACTGTCCTGTATGTTAGTCTGAGTCTTTGGAACAGTTATTTATTCCTTTTTATTAATTGTATGGTTGTTATGCAGCCATGGAAGGAAAAAGCTGAACATCAAAATCATCAACAATATACCTGAAAGACAAAATACAGTAAAATAAAAAAACAATCTTTAAGGAAGTTCATAATCACTAGGAGGGTATATCTTAAAATTATATACAATTATATACCTAGCTGTTTGGAAAGCTATGCTTAAAGAATTGGTTACATCAATTCTACGTGAAACATGTTAGATATTTAAATCTAATATTCTCAGATTATTTTTTCTTCAACTGTGAATCCTTAAAAACAGTATGCATTTGGCAAAACCAATAGGATCTAATGAATTCAAAGGATAAACCAAATCCAAAGATGTATAGTTTTAGTTCTGGCTCTGTTACTGACTTGCTAAGTGAGAAACCCTAGACTTGGGTCTTCATTTTCTTCTCTTTAAAATGGTAACACTCTCCCTTCCCTCCGTGCCCCAGGGACATACCTGGAGAATAAAGCAACTGAAAGCATTTGGAGTTTTCACTTAGAATGCTCAAATAAAAACAATGTTAGGTTACTTCCTCCAGTCTCTCCTTTTTCATTAATCTCAACCATTAACAGCTTTTTTTTTTCCCATTTTTATCTCAACCTTATTTAACTGACAATTAACCGCTTTTAGAGATGTGTCAAGCAAATAAAATATCTAAAACAAAATTTCAGTCGATGGTGGAAGTTTAAATCTTAAATATAATACAAAATTGTTGTTTATTTGTTTTTGAGACAGAGTTTCGCTCTTTCGCCCAGGCTGGAGTGAAGTGGTGTGATCTTGGCTCACTGCAACTTCTGTCTCCCAGGTTCAAGCCGTTCTCCTGCCTCAGCCTCCTGAGTAGCTGGGATTACAGGCGCCCGCCCACCACGCCTGGCTAATTTTTGTATTTTTAGTAGAGACGGGATTTCACTATGTTGGCCAGTCTGGTCTCGAACTCCTGATTCACCCGCCTTGGCCTCCCAAAGTGCTAGGATTACAGGCGTAAGTCACTGTACCCAGCCCAAAATGTTTTGAAAATTCACATATTAGTAATCTTCATTTCTGAGAATTACAACAGAGAAATCTGGCATGTAGCTGTTGGTTAATTTTTCAATGTGAAATAGGGACTAAGGAGAGTGAGGGCTCAAGTCACTATCTTGAAAAGTAAATCTGCAGTGGTTAATTTTTCATCTTGATCTGAATGTATTCAGGCTTAGAGCCCTACCTAGATCAGTTTAAATTCAGACTGAAAACAAGTTTTGTCTCATGCACATTTGAAATTATGTTCTCTTGTTTGCAACAACAAAAAACCTTAAGGTTTGGCAAGCACTTAGATACCTTAACATATTTGTGAAAGATGAGTCTGTTTGCAACCAAAGGCTTTAAATGAAAAAATATCAGAAACAACCTTTATGTTAACTGACCCACAATTTTTTTGTCATTTTTTATAAAGTCAGAACTAGAAAATAAGATATTACATTTAAAATTTTTTCCAAAAATGGAATTGTAGTTTCATAGAAGCAAATATAATTTTCCACTTTTCACTGTATGAAATGTATAAACTAGAGAATACTATATATATATATATATATATATTTTTTTTTTTTTTTTTTTTCTTTCTTTCTTTTTTTTTGAGACAGGGTCACACTCTCATCACTCAGGCTGGAGTGCAGTGGTACGATCTCGGCTCACTGCAGCCTCGACTTCCTGGGCTCAGGTGATTCTCCTACCTCAGCCTGCCAAGTAGCTGAGACTACATGCATGTACTACCACACCAGGCCACATATGCATCCTTATAGTCATGTTTCTAAATTTTTAATTTGGGAAGATGGCAGGGGCCATTAGAGGAATTATAATTATCTCTGCTGTGATGAGAAACAAGAAAGAATATGGACTATGACTCCCAAGAATAGTTTGCTTCCTGCTTGGTCAAGAAGGAAAGAAGGTGGATATCTTGGGATTACTCTTTCCTCTGTCTCACTCCCCTGGCACTGCCTAATTAATGTAACTTTCGTAGTTGAGTGGTGTTTGTTTTGGGGTTTTTGTTTTTATTTTTATTTTGGACTCCTCATCTCTTTACTCTTTGAATGATTCTTTTAATTTATAATTTATTTTTTCCCATTCTTTACAGAGTTATATAATGTGTCGCTTTATTTCTTTATTTCATTTGGAGCCATTTTTTTTTCCCCCAATGAGAAGTTAACTTCAATATATGACAAAATTCAATGGCAGGCTAGAACGCAGTATTCTAAAAAAATCATCATTTATTCACATACATGTCTTTTATCTACATATATTGAAGGATGCCTTTATTCTAATTCATAAACCTCAGAAAGAAATATACAAACAGGCCTCTTTAAACCAAAAATATAATACAAATTTTATGTTGGGTCTATTTTAAAAGGTAGGGGTCCTTAGACCAAATAAGAATCTTGGAATACATATTTTCAACAAGCTAAATATAAAAAAGATCATATGAATTCGAAAATGTTTAATCTCAGCCAAGCATGGTGGCTCATACCTATAATCTCAGCACTTTGGCAGGCCAAGGCGGGCAGATCACCTGAGCCCAGGAGTTCAAGACCAGCCTGAGCAACATAGAAACCCTGTTTCTATAAAAAATACAAAACTTAGCTGGGTGTGGGGGCACACACCAGTAGTCCCAGCTACCTGGGGGGTTGGGACAAGAGGATCACTTGTGCCTGGAAGGCAGAGGTTGCAGTGAGCCAAGATTGCGCCACTGCACTCCAGCCTCGGTGATCACAGCCAGACCAAAAAAAGTTTGATTCTACTTCTATATGTAAGAGATTTGGACTTTTTTTGGGGGGGAGGGGGTGTTTGGATTATTGGGGGATAAGTGGTTCTTTAAAATGTTTTGGCTACATACAATGTGTTATCTTCCTGTTTGTACTACACAAACAAGAAGAGAATATAGTCACTTTCCCCACCCTATCACACTTTCTGCTCTATAAAAGGGGAAGATTTAGCATTCCTTTTTTATCTATCATGAGGCTTTTTTTCTAGTATGTTCTTCCAGGAAGTCATTAAGTGCTGCTTTGGCTGGAAAATGTGTTCTAAGAAAAAAATCAAGGTCCTTTTACAGAGATTGTCATTACTTCAGATTCCTTTTTAAAATTCTTCCAGAAAGACCCTTTTTAAAAAAATTTATTTTTTAAACAGGTTGTTTTGCTATGTTGCCCAAGTTGGACTTGAACTCCTGGCCTCCGCCTCCCAAGTAGTTGGTAGCTGGGGCTATAGACATGTGCCACTGTGCTTTTTTTTTTTTTTTTTTTTTTGTGAGACTTGCTCTGTCACCCAGGCTAGAGTGCAATAGTGCGATCTCGGCTCACTGCAACCTCCAACTCCTGAGTTCAGGCGATTCTCCTGCCTCAGCCTCCCGAGTAGCTGGGATTACAGGCACGCATCATCATGCCCAGCTAATTTTTGTATTTTTAGTAGAGTTGGCCAGACTGGTCTCGAACTCCTGACTTCAGGTGATCCACCCACCTCGGCCTCCCAAAGTGCTGGGATTACAGGCGTGAGCCACCGCACCCAGCCTACCTGGCTACTTTTAATGTTCTGTCAAGTAATGGATGAAATAATTCCTTAACACAGTCATGACTGGTTTCCTGGAAGACAGTTTTTCCATGGACTGGGGGCATGGTTTTGGGATGAAACTGTTCCACCTTGGATCATCAGGCATTAGTTAGATTCTCATAAGCAGCGTGTAACCTAGATCGTTCACATGCTGAGTTCACAATAAGGTTCATGCTCCTATGAGAATCTAATGCCACCGCTGACCTGACAGGAGACGGAGCTTTGTAAGCTTGACTGCCACTCACCTCCTGCCGTGTGGCCTGATTGCTAACAGGCCACGGACTGTACTGGTCTGCAGCCTGGAGGTTGGGGACCTCTGCCTTAGCCTACTATTACAATTGTAGTTGGAGCATGCTAACAAATAAATCATGTTAATATATGTTAGTCTCCAGACATACTGGGGGAATTTTTTCATATAAAAACTACCAGTAGGCCTGCCCAATTAGACCTTGTTAACTTCTTAACTTCTTTTTTTTTTTTTGAGACGGAGTCTCGCTCTGTCGCCCAGGCTGGAGTGCAGTGGCGCGATCTCGGCTCACTGCAAGCTCCGCCCCCCGGGTTCCCGCCATTCTCCCGCCTCAGCCTCCCAAGTAGCTGGGACTACAGGCGCCCGCTACCACGCCCGGCTAGTTTTTTGTATTTTTAGTAGAGACGGGGTTTCACCATGTTAGCCAGGATAGTCTCGATCTCCTGACCTCGTGATCCACCCGCCTCGGCCTCCCAAAGTGCTGGGATTACAGGCTTGAGCCACCGCGCCCGGCCCAACTTCTTAACTTCTTTACATTAGTGACCTTTTTAACTTTAAAAATGGATTTTTTGAGACGGAGTCTTTCTCTGTCACCCAGGCTGGAGTACAGTGGCATGATCTGGGGTCACTGCAGGCTCCACCTCCCGGGTTCATGCCATTCTCCTGCCTCAGCCTCCTGAGTAGCTGGGACTACAGGCGCCCGCCACCACGCCCAGCTAATTTTTTTTAGTAGAGACGGGGTTTCACCGTGTTAGCCAGGATGGTCTCAATCTCCTGACTTTGTGATCTGCCCGCCTCGGCCTCCCAAAGTGCTGGGATCACAGGCATGAGCCACCACGCCCGGCCTAAAAACGGAGAAAATTTTTCTTTAAAGACGTTATCAGAAAATACTAGCACTCAGTAGAACTGACCAAAAGTTATATTACTAGTATTTAAAACCAATTTTTCTTTGATACGCTTTATGTTTAGGCCTATAGATATCATTGAGCATAACAATATGATACTGAGCATGACAATAACATAAATGTGAGATAGAGGAATGGAAGGTAAACGGGAAGAGTAAAGTGTGATTGACTCTTCAAACCTGTTGTGGCACTTCCCTTCTGTGTTCCCTTCTGTGTATGTGTGTGTGTATTTTAAAGAAAATGACTAACAAGAAACAATATGCTAACTGGATAAAAAGAAGAGTGAATTAATGGAGGGCCAAGCATCTTCATATTCACTTACAGTTATGAGTTATAACCAGGCTTAAAACAGATGACTAAACAAAATCAAGAAATGCTGATAACTTTATATAAGTAATGCATAAGAAATGCATAATAATTTTTTGTATATTGTATAATTTTGTGTTATTTGACCCATCTTTATAAAGAGTTTATATATCTGATCCAAATAGAAATAACTGAAATGTAGCCTGAGCAACATAGCAAGACCTCATCTCTACAAAATATACACAAATTAGCTGGGTGTGGTGGCACATGCCTGTCATCCCAGCTACTCAGGAGGCTAAGGCAGGAGGATTGCTTGGGCCCAGGAGTTCAAGCACAGGGAGCTATGGCTATGATCATGCCACTGCACTCAAGCCTGGGTGACAAAGACAGACCCTGTCTCAAAAAAAAAAAAAAAAAAAAAAAAAAAAAAAAAAAAAAAAAAACAAAGCAAAACAAAAACAATAAAATAAAAATATCAGGAATGTAACTTGTGGATAACTTTTAAACTATACTTAATACAGGTATTCACTGTTTCATGAGATGCTCTTCTGCAAAATGAGTCAAATGAACTAAATGATACTTTATCTGGAGATCACAAATGTGAAAAAACAAATTTCTTTAGCAAAAAAATATATATATATATATATTTGAAGGGAAGTAAGCACTCTTTGCTTTTTTGGTGCTCAGATCTCAAGGTTTCTTAAAGTAATAGCGTATCTGAAACTGACTACCCTTAACTAGATACTGTTTCTTTAAAGATAAAAACAGTTTTAAAGGATACTACACAAAGTATCATTTCAGGCATGTTAACTACCTTTTTCATTTTCTGTTTTGTGCCTGCTCTGGCTTTGGAAATTGACATGTTACAATAATATACACATATCATATTTTTAAATACTCTAATCTTTCAGACATATTAAATTAAAATATGCTTACCTAAAGAAGGAGCCAGCCAGTATACTATAAAAAACTGAGGAAATGCTTCATCAAAACACATGAAATGTAGCGAAAGTGCCAAAGCTGGATTAAATACAGCTCCTGTTAGACTTCCTCCTGTAATAGATTTTAAGCAGAGTGACTCCAAATGATTTATCTTACATTTTCTTGTAACTGGAAATAAATGGTTACTTAATGTGACTTTTATTTTAGGTATTCTTAGTCTGTGATCTTCCTTTGCAGAATCACCTGGCATATTTTAGACTATAATCATAGACTATATGCCAGGTACAAAAAAAAAAGACAAAGGACATTAAAGTTTGAATCCAGTGCTTTTCCTATAGACTATAAAATGGACACTGAAAGTTAATGTGCTCTATTACTATTCCTACAGTTTTATAAAATAGATTTGGCTGCCCTGAACATTCATCAATTTAAATGAATGAATAATAATAAAGGTAAAATGAAAATATAGTTAAATAGATACAATGCCCCAAGATCCTTTGGGTACAAGCATAACTTTGTATTGAAAAGAAAAGGTAAAATGGACCAACAGACCAAAGCTTTATCATTGGTTCCATTTTCACTTGTCAACAGAATCCTTAAGAAGCAACCGTGAGTAGTCATGAGAGATAAGCAGAAATTATAACTGTTGGCTACTTTTTAGGAGCTGTGTTCCAGCTCTGCACCCAGGGTATCTCTCTGACGTGGGGCCTAGGAGTCTATAGTCCGACCACACAAGTTAGGAATGGCAGAGGAGGCTGGATGCCTGTCCAGCAGTACTCCACAAAGCTGTGTCTTCGCTTTTCAAAGTCCAGCCTAAGAGCATCCCTCAGACAGTGACATTTTCAGCAGTTTTTCCAAGTGGAAGCTTTCCAAGGCACACCTCTGCCTCTTTTACTTAGCCACAGAGATAGATCTTGAGATCTTCACAAGTTCTATTATTGACGTGCACCACTGTAGCCTGTTTTCATGGAAATTAAGTGGCCCTTTCATAAGATTTCACTACTGAGATTTCACACTTGAATAGGCCGAGAACAATGAAGCTGTGTCGAGATGAAGATATTGAGCAATGAACTAAGCTCACTCGATAGCTACGAGTTTTTTCTAGTGTACCAGCCTCACAGCATGATTCATATTCATGACTCAGCAATTTAAATGATATCATGGACCTTCAGAATCATTCTTGAATAGTCAAATTCTGGAATGTTAAACCTGCAACTGCTAAGGGTGAACAGAATTGTCTGGTTGGCAGCTAGTCATTTCAGTTTGATTCCACAAAAACTTACTGAGTTCCTGTGTACTAGATACCATGGTCAGAAAGATAAAGACTCACACAGACATTTACAATATAACGTAATATGACCTATGATAATATAAATGACCTGTGACTTTTAGGCATGTATTGATAAAAATGGACTGAATCATTACCCTCAATTAGTTTACTTCAGTATTCAAGGCCATGGTATACGGAAGGTTTTCCACTACATCTAAGATGAACACCACCGATCAGTCTTATACCATTCTAAAACTCAAACGACTTCACTTCCTAGTCTTCTCATCCTCACACAGCAGTTCTGATCAGTGTGACTTAGTGGTAGCTGCTTCTTCCAGCAAGAGGTTGTCTACTTTCCCTCTCTTGAAAATGAGCTGGCTTTGCAACTTGTGTTGATAGATAGAATGGAGCAGAGTAGGGCTATGTGAATTCTGAATGTGGTAGGAGTGATGCTGTGTGAATTCTAGGTTCATGTCTCAATAAACGCATCAGCTTCCACTTTTTGTTCTCTTGGAAGAATGCCCTGACCATGTGAGTTTGCTGGTCTGGGCTGCTGGAGGATGGAAGGCCACACGGAAGAGAACTGAGGCATCTTAGATGACAGCTGACAACTGCCAGACACATAAGTGAGGCTGCCTTGGGCTTTCCAGCCTCACCACTGTCCAGTTGAATACAGCTACATGAGTGATCTCAGAGGAACTGCCCGTCTATAACCCACAGAATCATGAAAAATAAGTTATTCTCAGTTTTGGGGCCAGGCATGGTGGCTAATGCCTGTAATCCTAACACCTTGGAAGGCTGAAGCAGTTGGATCACTTGAGCCCAGGAGTTTGTAACCAGCTCAGGCAACATAGCAAAACCCCATTTCTATAAGAAATACAAAAATTAGCTGGGTGTGGTGCCACATGCCTGTGGTCCCAGATACTTGGGAGGCTAAGGTAGGAGAATAACCTGAGCCTGCAGAGGTTGAGGCTGCTGTGAGTTGAGATTGTGCCACTGCTCTCCAGCCTGGGTGACAGAGTGAGAACCCGTCTCAAAAAAAAAAAAAAAAAAAAAAAAAAGTTTTGAATGGTGTGTTACATAGCAATAGTTAACTGATACAGAAATCCATGTTAGGTGTGGGTTCTGTGTTAACAAAAGCCAAAAACATGGCATTGGCTTTAATGTCTTACTGGATAATTCTTTGTTGTGAGCTGTGCACCGTAGTATGTTTAGCAGCATCACTGGCCTTTTTTTTTTTTTTTTTCTTTTTTGAGACAGAGTCTTGCTCTGTCGCCCGGGCTGGAGTGCAGTGGTGAGATCTTGGCTCACTGCAAGCTCCGCCTCCCAGGTTCACACCATTCTCCTGCCTCAGCCTCCTGAGTAGCTGGGACTACAGGCGCCCACCACCACGCCCAGCTAATTTTTTGTATTTTTAGTAGAGACGGGGTTTCATTGTGTTAGTCAGGATGGTCTTGATCTCCTGGCCTCGTGATCCACCCGCCTAAGCCTCCCAAAGTGCTGGGATTACAGGAGCCACTGCACCCAGCTCTATAAGAACTAGCAAAGATCTAGCAAGAACTTTGTAGCAGGCCAGGCGCGGTGGCTCACGCCTGTAATCCCAGCACTTTGGGAGGCCGAGGCGGGTGGATCACGAGGTCAGGAGATCGAGACCATCCTGGGTAACACGGTGAAACCCCGTCTCTACTAAAAATACAAAAAATTAGCCAGGCGTGGTGGCCGTCGCCTGTAGTCCTAGCTACTTGGGAGGCTGAGCCAGGAGAATGGCGTAAACCTGGGAGGCGGAGTTTGCAGTGAGCCAAGATTACGCCACTGCACTCCAGCCTGGGCAATAGAGTGAGACTCCGTCTCAAAAAAAAAAAAAAAAAAAAAAAGGACTTTGTAGCAAAGAACTAGCAAGATCTTAAAGTATAATTTTTTTTAAAAATAAATTAATTTTTTAAAAAATTAGTGGGTGTGGTGGCACATGCCTGTAATCCCAACTACTCCGGAGGAAAAAGATAAAAGAAAAAAAAATTAGCCAGGTGTGTCCAGGCACGGTGGCTCACGCCTGTAATCCCAGCACTTTGGGAGGCTGAGGCGGGAGGATCACCTGAGGTCGGGAGTTCAAGACCAGACTGACCAGTATGGAGAAACCCTGTCTCTACAAAAAATACAAAATTAACCGGGCGTGGTGGCGCATGCCTGTAATCCCAGCTACTCAGGAGCCTGAGGCAGGAAAATCGCTTGAGGAGGCAGAGGTTGCGGTGAGCCAAGATCGCGCCATTGCACTCCAGGCTGGGCAACAAGAGTGAAACTCTGTCTCAAAAAAAAAAAAAACACACACACACACAAAAACAAGCCAGGTGTGGTGGCATTCGCCTTTAATCCCAGCTACTCAGGAGGCTGAGGCAGGATCATTGTCTGAACCTGTGATACAGAGGTTGCAGTGAGCCGAGACTGTACCACTGCGCTCTAGGCTGGGTGACAGAGCAATACTCCATCCCAAAAAAACCCCAAACAACAACAACAACAAAAAAACCAGTTTGGAAGGTTGTAACACAAACATCAGAGACAAGGATTACCCTGGAAATAAGATTAGACAGGGAAGGAGAGGAGGCAGGCACAGAGGCATGCATGGAGGATGGCAGTCAAAAGGCACTTCAGTCTTTGAATTTTTTACATAAAGAACATATCACGTATTGTGTCATTAAACATGAATTATTTTTTAAAGAATCATCAGGCATGGAACTATCAGAAGGTGGCTTCAAAAAAACAAGTTACTATTTATTGACATTTGAAGGGGAGATGACAATCATGCATGTTGAAGAGGTATAACCGGGAGATCCAGCTAGTCCACTGCCAAGAGTCAGAGGACAGCATGGATTTGGTGAAATAACCACAGCAAGAGGCTAAGTCTCAAATCTGGCCATTTTAGGTGCTAAAGTTTCTTAGTATTCCTAAAGGGAATAAAATTCTCTGTGACAGAAGAATACTAGTTAAAATCACATAACACTCATGTAGAAGCTGGAAGGTCTCTTTATTAATTTAGAGTGGAAGCTAGCTTTCTAGTAACTGGAGTATTTGTCTTCCCTCTCCAGAGCACCCATTTTAATGAGCACGTAAGCAAAGCAAAAGGAGTGTTATCAGACCATGATGAGCTCTGATAAAATGTCATTGTCAGGAGTTGAAAATACCTCTCTAATGACAAGCCTGTTTGTTTTCCCCAAATTCAATCTCTACTCCCAGACATTACTGGGCAAATAATTTCAAAGTTTGCATCTCCAAACTCCACTTTTCATTTCTGGTTTGTATTCTGTTGATATTCTAATGTTACTAACTAAGCTAGGTAGCTAGCTGTTTTCTTTTCTTTTCTTTTTTTGAGAGATTCTCACTCTGTCACCCAGGCTGGAGTGCACTGGTGCAATCTCACCTCATTGCAACCTCCACCTCCCGGGTTCAAGTGATTCTCATGCCTCAGCTTCCTGAGTAGCTGAGACTACAGGCATGAGCCACCATGCCCAGCTAATTTTTGTATTTTAAGTAGAGACTGGGTTTCGCCATGTTGGCCAGGCTGGTCTCAAACTCCTGGCTTCAAGAGATCCGCCTACCTTGGCCTCCCAAAGTGCTGGGATTACAGGCATGAGCCACTGCGCCTGGCCTGTTTTCAAATTAGTTGTTATTCTTACAGACCTCGAAGAGTGACATTAGACTGTTCTCAGATGTTGTGGGGAACACCTAGGGATTTGTACCAAAATCTTTGACTTATTTGCAATGGACAAATTTCTTTATAAAAGTTACAACTTATATTTTCCTGAATTTATCCCAGAAGGAGTTGTGAGCAATAAAACTGATCAAATTATATGCAAAAATGATCAAATTATACTGGAATCCTGTTGGAAATATAGAGGGAAATAATAACAAAAAGTCACTATTTCCCAAGCACTTCGTATATGGCAGGTACTATCCTACAAACTTGAATTATTATTCCTCATACTAGTCTTATGAGGAAAGTGAGGCCCAAAGTAAGTATGCAGCCTAAGGGCACAGTCTTTTTTTTTTTTTTTTTTTTTTTAATCAAAACAGATGTCACTCTTTCACCCAGGCTGGAGTGTAGTGATGAAATTATGACTCAATACAGCCTCAAACTCCAGGGCTCAAGCAATCTTACTGCCTGAGCCTCTTAAGTAGCTAAGACTACAGGTGTGCACCACCATACCTGGCTCAGTTAAAACACTTTTTGTAGAGACAGGGTCTTGCTATGTTGCCCAGACTGGTCTCAAACTGCTGGCCTCATGCAGTCCTCCTGCCTTGACCTCCCAGTCCTGGGATTACAGACATGAGCCACCATACCTGGCCTTAACCACTATATATATATATATATATATATTTTTTTTTTTTTTTTTTTTTTTTTTTTTTTTAATTGAGACATAGTCTCGCTTTGTTGCCCAGGCTGGAGTGCACTGGTGTGATATCAGCTTGCTGCAACCTCTGCCTCCCAGGTTCAAGCAATTCTACTGCCTCAGCCTCGAAGTAGCTGGGGCTACAAGCGACCACCACCATGCCAGGCTAATTTTGGTATTTTTAGGAGAGATGGGGCTTCACCATGTTGGCATTAAATTGGTTAAAGAATAGTAGAGTAATGAGGCTAATGAATAGGCTATGGATGGTCATGTTGATTCAGATTATGAATCAACAGGCTGGCCTTGAACTCCTGACCTCAGGTGATCCACCCGCCTCCGTCTCCCAAAGTGCCGGGATTACAGGCATGAGCCATTACACCTGGCCTTAACCACTATATTATACTGGCATAACAAAATAAATTTTGGACCTTTGAAGGTGTTTTTCATTTGTAAATTGATAATAGCTCCTATTTAAAAAGAACATATGTTCCCTTCTCTTTTTTTTTTTTTTTTGACTGAGTCTTGCTCTGTTGCTCAGGCTGAAGTACAGTGGCATGATCTTGGCTCACTGCAACCTCCGCCTCCAGGACTCAGGGGATCCTCCCACCTCCACCTCCCAGGTTCAAGCGATTCTCCTGCCTCAGCCTCCCGAGTAGCTTGGATTACAGGTGTGCACCACCACGCCTGGCTAATTTTGTATTTTTAGTAGAGACAGGGTTTCTCCATGTTGGTCAGGCTGGTCTCAAACTCCCAACCTCAGGTGATCTGCACGCCTCAGCCTCCCAAAGTGCTGGGATTACAGGTGTGAGCCACCACACCTGCCATATTATTTCTTTCTGTACAAGTTTTTAAAGTAAACAGAATATTTGCTAGTTTGTTCACTTATTCTTAAAATACTGTTTACTTTGTACCAGGTCCTATGCTAAGATCTTGCTTTACGTTATGACAAAACAAATGTGGTCTATAGACTCAAAGCTTATCATCTGGTAAAGGAAAACAGGTGTTGTGTCAGAAAACAATTTAAAATTCTATGAAAGAAATGAACAGTATGCGGTAATAAAGACAATTGACACGTGTAAAATAACAGATGTTTTTCTTTCTTTTTTTCTTTTTTTGAGATGGTTTTGCTCTTGTTGCCCAGGCTGGAGTGCAATGGCGCGATCTCAGCTCACTGCAACCTCTGCCTCCCAGGTTCAAGCAATTCTCCTGCCTCTGCCTCCTGAGTAGCTGGGATTATAGGCATGCACCAGCATGCCCAGCTAATTTTGTATTTTTAGTAGAGGTGGGGTTTCTCCATGTTGGTCAGGCTGGTCTCAAACTCCTGACCTCAGGTAATCCACCCGCTTTGGCCTCCCAAAGTGGTGGGATTACAGGCATGAGCCACCGCACCCAGCCCACATGTTTTTCAATATCTAATTATGCATAAAAATGAATGCAGCTCTCTCTCAAACTGTTCATTGAACTTTTTCCAGAACCCAAAGAAAGATTTGCTTGAAATCTGATGAACAGTTTATAGCTCTAATATGTTAATAAACCACACAGCTTTTTCTTTCTTTTTTTTTTTTTTTTTTTTTTACACTATTAGGGGAGCCAGTTAATACATGATACATGGTAATGACATAACTGAGGCTCCATGTGTCCATCAAAATTTGGGGTGCTAAATCAATAAATACACAGACACTTGGTCACTGGCTATCCTAGGAGCCTGTGGCTATGTTGCTGGATGCTTATGTTCTGTAATCCTAAAATACATAATCATTATTTTGATATACTCTGTATTGGTGACTTCTGACTGCCCTCAAAATACAAGTGATTAAATAAATCTCCCAATATGCACCTTTGTCAAATCTGTACTTGTAGTATGTTAGAAGTTTAAAAAAGACACTCAAAATAACTTGTAATGATGCCTGACTTAGCCAACTGTCCCAAGACAGTCCTATTTGTAACAACTCTGTTCCAAAGTTATGACTTATAGCCATAGAAAATGAAAGGGAGAGATGGGGCTTAGTGCAGCATTTCCCAAACTATGTTCTCTTCTGCTATATGCTCCTAGACAAGAGGCTCTCATAAGTTTGAAAACCTGTGCTCCAAATCCTCCTCTTGGAGTTTCACAATACATAGAAGCACAGTAAAGGCTCTATGAAGTCTTAAAATTAGAAAACCTGTTTAATCCAGTGTCTGCCAAATTTATTTGGCAACATCATTTTGTAACTTAAAAATTGTATAAATTGTGGTGAAACATATATACGTAACATAAAGTATGCCATTTTAGCCATTTTTAAGTGTATTATTGGTGTTACATTCACCATGCTGTTTCACCAGCAGCACCATTTCCAAAGGTTTTCATAACATAAACAGAAACTTTGTACCCATTAAACAGTAAGTCCCCATTCCTCTCTCCTCCCCACAGTCCCTGGTAACTCTATTCTACTTTCTGTCTCTATGAATTTACCTATTCTGGGCATTTTGTGTACGTAGAGCCATACAGTATTTGTCTTACTGTGTCTGGCTTATTTTGCTTAGCATAATATTTTTGAGGTTCATTCATGTTGTAGTATATATCATAACCTCATTCCTTTTTATGGCTGAATATATTCAATTGTGTCTAGTTTTGTAACTTTTGAGGAGCACACTGTGGAAAGGCTGATAATGAGTCCGTATGAGCTTTAGTGCCATTTGGAACCACGGTTCTAGCACAGTCTAGTTATGTAAGCTTGGACAAGTCATTTCACTTTTCTGGGCCTCACTTACTTTACTTAAAATGGGAAGAATGTATTCATCAATGAGTTCTTGTAAGGGTTAATTAAGATAACTCTCATAAATTACCTAGCAAAATGCTTGGCCTATAACAGCTGACAACTGAATATTCTTATCTCCCTTATATTGGCAGAAAACAAAAAAAGGGAAGATCATACTGCATTATAAATTTCTGTAACTAGAAGTAATCAACAATTGTCTATTTTGTTCTACCCAGGCAAACGGAGTCTAGCACTGTCCAATACTGTAGCCACTAGCTACATCACAATTTGACAACTGACCACTTGAAATGTAGCTACTTTGAATCTAATTTCAGTTAATTTAAGTGTAAATAGCCACATGCTGCTAGTGGCTACTGAATTGCACAGTGCAGGTCTAGACTCCTAAAGCAGTGCTTCTTTATCTTGGTTTCATACTGAGATCACCTGTGAAGGTTTAACATACATCGCTGCCTAGGCCCCTTGCCAGAGCAATTGGATTTTAATCTGTGAGCCCAGAATAAGTAAGCATGTTTAAAGAGCTCCCCAGGTGATTTTAATACAGAGAGAACCACTGCTCTAGTGATCCCTTTATACTCTCCCTCTCCCCCATCAATTAGTACCCTCATTTCAAGAAAAAAAGGGCAGTATTTTTGATCTCTTAAGTTGATATTTTACAGATTCCTTCTAATAACTTTCCTTATATCTATGACTGGATCTATAACTCCAAATATTATCTGTGTCTCTTCTCTCAAATTTTTTGTCACTGATAAAATAGGGCATGGCTAATATATATAGTATTATCTATGGAATCATAAATATGTATTAAAAGTAGACAAAGAATATCAACTTCAGGCTAATCAAGAGAGGGAAGAGGAACATAGGTTTTGAAAAATCCAACTGTAGTTGATGTTCTATTGATTTAAAAATTCTTCTAAGTTTTTACTGCTTTTAATTGTAGAAATACAGAGGTAAACCATGGCATAACTTTTTTGCAGTGACAATTCTGTTCATATACAGGGGATGTTTCTGCTTTAGCTAAAATCTAACACTTCAATAAATAAGCAACTACTCACCAATCCCTCAAATATGCCTGTACCTGTCACTTTTTTTCTTTTTCTTTTTTTCTTTTGAAACAGACAGGGTCTCTATAACCCAGGCTGGAGTGCAGTGGCACTATCACAGCTCACCACAGCCTCAACCTCCTGGAATTTGGTTGATCCTCCCACCTTAGACTCCCAAGTAGTTGGGACTACAAGTGCGCACCAGCACGCCCGGCTAATTTTTGTATTTTTTGTAGAGATGGGATTTCTCTGTGTTGCCCAGGCTAGTCTCGAACTCCTGGGCTCAAGCGATCCACCCGCCTTGGCCTCCCAAAGTGTGACAGGCGTGAGCCACCGCGCCCGGCCCCTTTCACTCTCCTACACCACTTATTTCCATTTATGTCTACCTAAAAAGTGGTACTACACCTAAAGAAGGGGAAATTGATTGGGAAGGCTTTCTTTCTTTCTTTCTTTCTTTTTTTTTTTTTGAGACAGAGTCTCACTGTTGTTGCCCAGGCTTGAGTACAAGGGCGGGATCTCCCCTCACTGCAACCTCCGCCTCCCGGTTTCCAGCAATTCTCCTGCCTCAGCCTCCCGAGTAGCTGAGATTACAGGCGCCCACCACCACGCCCAGCTAAATTTTTTTTTGTATTTTTAGTAGAGACGGGCGTTTCACCATGTTGGCCAGGCTGGTGGCAAACTCCTGACCTCTAGTGATCCACCCACCTCGGCCGCCCAAAGTGCTGGGATTACAGGTGTGAGCCACCGCGCCCGGCTGAAGGCTTTCATTTTTACCCTAGAAGGTCAAGTACATGTTTAGGAGTCCTTATAATCTTGAAGTTTGCTTCTAGTCATGGTTTCACTTTTAATGGGCAGAAGATAACTATTACCACAAATTTCCTTTGTTGTAATTTCTGCCTCCACAGTCTTTTATAATTTAGATGTAGCCACAATAAATACATTCTGTTGTAAGCATTTAACATGACACATTTCATCATTAAATACTTATGTTTTGGATTTTCTCCTCCCATTTAGGACTAGATTGCCCACCGCATCTGAGATCTTTCAAAGTAAACAAATGGTTTAAAAGAAATCAACAGATTTCTCAAGAGTTATATTTTAAAAAGCATCTTTAATTTGAAGCAAGTTCTCATTTAAACACATTTTTCTTGATAGGTCACTTAAAAGTTCATGTATAACGCAAAATGAATTTTTAAAATAAGAAATTTCATAACTCAAAATGAATTAAGGAAATAAGAAATGACTTTAAGTAATTTATAGGACTAGAATGGAACTACAAAATTCCTACTCTCCGCTGTTATACTAACCAATCATGTGCCTTGTGCTTTAAATCGAAAGGAACTTTGTAAAGCCAGGATCATTTTTCAGTAAGAGTATCCGAAAGGATCTATACCACCTTGGCATAAATAAGTTATCTTTCCTTTCTACCATTAAAACAAACCCCTTGTAGGATATCTGAACCCCTGGCAATATCTCACAATATCTCAGTTTCAGCACAGAGGTGGCTCCTTTCTCTGGTGTTCAAAAAAGCACTGCATGAAGGCTCTATGTGTCGGCCCTACTGGTTAAGAACGGGCTGCAAAATGGTTAGAATAACGGGGATTCCAGCATTTACATCATAGCGGGATAGAGGATTTCAAATGTATTTTAGTAAAGAACTTACAGCCTCATGTCATAGAGGCTCTGGAAGTGCCAAGTATTTGGTGGGAATGACAAACCTGCATAGACCAAAAAGGTGATGAGTGCAGCCAGCAGGTGGATACGAAGCTTGGTTCGGACCTCCTGAAAGTGCAGCAGAGCGCTGTGGAAAAGAAAGGAGCAGACGGCCTCTGTGATGACTGCTTTGAACAAGTCGACTTGGATGGGATTCTTGCAAGCGAAGCTCCTCTCGCTGACGTGATACTGGGTCAGACCCAAGTTCCACAGGGCGCTTGTGCAGTACCTGCTGCACAGGGCACTAACCAGCTGAGCCAATAGCCTGACCGCGCCCGTCTCTGGGGACATGCCCCCCAGCATCATCTGCATCATCACGCCGCACGGGTTGCTGAACGTGCCTACCAGAGTCAGACCATGCACCAGCGAGAAGAAGTAGACGAGCGTCAGCGTCCAGGTGGGGTGCGCGGGGTGCTGCTCGCTCAGCAGTTGCAGCTCGTGGGTGCAGCAGCAGAGCTGGAAGGTGGCTAGAAACTCCAGGACGAAGGCGTGGGCCACCGGCCTGTGCAGCTGCTGCCGGGCGACCACGCGGGCCAGCCCTATGAGCAGCACCACCGACAGCATCAGTCCCAGCGAGGTGCAAGTGTCCTGCAGCTCGGGCCGGAGCCCCAGCAGTGGCGACATGGCTCTGTCGCCGCCTGAGCGGGTTGCGGGCTCCGGCTCTGGGTAGGAGGCAGTCTCCGGGCCCGAGTCCGAAGTCCGCAGCCCCTCCCCTCCTCACGCCCCTCGGGGCGGGACGAGCGGGAGGCCCCGGGGCGGCACACGTGGGGAGTCCTCCCCGCCTCCCCGGCTCGGCGCTGGGGTGTTGGAACCAGAGCCGGGGAGGCGGGGAGGCGCGGAGCGGCGAAGGGAAGTCGGCTAGGGCGCCGGCCGAGGGGCCAACGGTCAGCCGAGCACTCAGCGCACTCGGCCTCCGCCCTCCGCCGCCTCCCTCAGGGCCTTGCAGGCGGGTGCTGCGGCGTAGGGCCGGGCGCGGCGTGGACGACGCAGCGCTCTTGGTGCCCACTGCGCACGCGTGCTGCGGCCCGTGCGCCCCTGCGGGCGGCGACTCCAGACCCCGGGGCGGAGAGGAGCGGGGCGGAGAGGAGCTGGGCGGAGTGGAGCGGCGCGGCAGGGCTCGGACGGTTGCTTTGAAGTGAGGACCTTGGAGTTTTTCTTTCCTGGCTCCAGACTGTAAAACCGTGGAGCTGGAAAGACCGCTGAAGGCCACCTCAGATAGCCACCTCGTTTTTATCAATGGGGCGACTGAAATTGAGAAGGGAGACGCGGCGCAGGGGGCGGGTGAGTTAGTGGGCGTAGACCGGTGCGCAGGGCCTCCTGGAGCCTTGCTTTTCTTCACCTGCCAAAAAAGATTGCTAAAAATGGTGATAATATATGCCAGATAAAATTCGCCACTTTAACTAGTTTAAGCGTGTTTCAGTGGCATCGATTACCTTCACAGTGTTGTTCAACCATCACCTCTTTTTTCCCAGAACTTGAGCGGTGATTCTTCGAAGTGTAGCCTAGTTTTGGCGTTTCTTTGGCGTAAACTCTTTACCTGTAATATGAAACAGTTGTGTCTTACTGTTACATGCACTCTTCCTACGTGAAGAGGAAACAACAGGTAACTGGAGACCCCAGGAGTTCCAGGCTGCAGTGAGCCGAGATCGCGCTACTGCTCCCCGCGCCTGGGTCACAGAATGAGACACTGTTTTTAGAAACAACAACAATAACCAGGTTCGGCTGGGCGCGGTGGCTCACGCCTGTAATCGCAGCACTTTGGGAGGCCGAGGCGGGCGGATCACCTGAGGTCGCGAGGTCGGAACCAGCTTGACCAACATGAGAAACCCCGTCTGTATTGAAAATACAAAATTAGCCGGGCATGGTGGCGCATGCCTGTCATCCCAGGTACTCGGGAGGATGAGGCAGGAGAATCGCTTGAACCCAGGAGGCAGAGGTTGCAGTGAGCCGAGGTCGCGTCATTGCACTCCAACCTGGGCAACAAGAGCGAAACTCAAAACAACAACAACAACAACAAAAACAAAACATGAAAACCACTTAGAACAGTTCCCAATACTTAGAAAATGTTCACTAAATGGTAGCTTACAGTGGAAACAGCAGGTTCCAGCAGCCAGAGTCCACGGCTCTTGAGTCCCAGCAGCTCGTCCCCTGGGGTGGCCTATTGTGGGTGCAGAGTGGAAGAGAATGTCGGTTTCCTCACACCCCAGCCTAGAGCAATTCTGTGCTAATGGCACAGTGTAATGGGTCACTCTCCAGCTGCTCAGCGCCTCCACTGGACTCTGTGGACCGCAAGTCCATGTTTCGTGGGGCTGGAGGGGAGGGAGAGAGGAAGAAAAATGAGGGGAATCCTTAACTTCAAGTGGTAGAGGACTTGGAAGGTGTTCTTGCTGGTTTTTTCAGCTTTGTTCACCAATCTCGACTTGTCCTTTTATAACATAAAGTTCACTTTTATTATAACTCCAAGATTTCTGTGGTGCCAATAGATGTTTTCTGAATTAAAAAAATTAATTCAGATGGAGGTTGCAGTGAGCCAATATAGCGCCACTGCACTCCAGTTTGAGCAACAGAGACTCCGTCTCAAGGAAAAAAACAAAAAAATTCTTTCGCAAGACACAAATTAGTAGAAAATTAAGACCTTTTCTCTTTCCTGTGTTGATTGCCTGGCCAGAAAGAATTTAGAGTAAATTAGAATTATTTTTAAGTCACTGCTGTTTAAAGAAGTTGCCTTTAAATCAATCCTATGAATGTAACCCTTTCAGTGCTCCCCTAGATTAGAAGTCACTTGAGGATTAATGTGAATGTATTTTATTTACTGCTCTGCTGATAATTCACTTTTACCCGGAAGAGTCATGTAGAAAACCAGTGTTTTGGACTTTGGTGAGAAATTTTAGTATCATCGTAATACACATTGTCATTAAAAGGACTTTGGACGTTGTTTTAATTAAAGAACAAGGGCAAAATTAACGTAATTAATTACTAGTGATTGGATATTTTACATCAAATCAACCTTCCTATTTTCAGAAGCAAGAAATCACTAATTAAAATCTCTTGAGAGTAACATCATGGATGAAGGCCTCTGTTAGCTTTGGTACAACAGCAGTAAAAACAGTCCTTGCTCTTGAATAAGCATAGAAGAGGGAACAGAAGAGAAAACAGAAAATTAAAATATAGTGTAAAAGTACAATGGTAAAAGAAGAGAGGCCTGGGCACGGGGAGGGGCCCCCACTCAGACTTAAGGAAAGGCTCCTTGGAGGAAGTGTCATCCTAGCTGAAACCTGAAGAATAAATAGGAGTTAAGGGGTGAAGACAAGAGGGAGAAAAAAGAGAGGCAGAGGCACTGCATTTTGCAAACACGCAGAGAGAAAGCCTACAGGAGTCCCCGTGCTCTAGGCTGGAGTATGAAGGGGGGAAGTAGCAAGAGGTCAAGGTTAAAAGAAACAATGCCTGAAAAAGATTTAGTACATGGCCCAGCACATAGTAGTGCTTAATAAGGTTTAATATGTAAAAATGGAGGTAAAATAGATGATAGTTTAATAATATGGATTTTGCACTGAAGCTTCAGACAAGACAGAGAAATGAAGAAAAAAACCCGCCAAAATTCAGAATTGCATTTCTTTTTTTTTTTTTTTTTTTTTTTGAGACAGAGTCTCACTCTGTCACCCAGTCTGGAGTGCAGTGGCGCGATCTCAGCTCACTGCAAGCTCCGCCTCCCGGGTTCACGCCATTCTACTGCCTCAGCCTCCCGAGTAGTTGGGACTACAGGCACCTGCCACCACGCCCGGCTAATTTTTTTGTATTTTTAATAGAGACGGGGTTTCACCGTGTTTTGCCAGGATGGTCTCGATTTCCTGACCTCGTGATCCACCCACCTCGGCCCCTCAAAGTGCTGGGATTACAGGCGTGAACCACCGCGCCCGGCCAGAATTGCATTTCATTAACATCTGCGAAGAGATAAAGCGTTTAAGAGCTTCTGTGCCAGGCGCAGTGTCTCACACCTGTAATCCCAGCACTGTGGGAGGCCGAGGTGGGTGGATCACCTGAGGTTAGGAGTTTGAGACCAGCCTTGCCAACATGGTGAAACCCTGTCTCCACTAAAAATACAAAAATTAGCTAGGCGTGTTGGCACACGCCTGTAGTCCCAGCTGCCCGGGAAGCTGAGGCAAGAGATTCGCTTGAACCCGGGAGGTGGAGGTTGCAGTGAGCCAAGATTGTGCCACTAAACTCCAGCCTGGGCAACACGGTGAGACGCCATCTCAAAAAAAAAAAAAAAAAAAAAAAAAAAAAAAGGCTTCTGAAGGCATGTCCTTCGGATTGACGTTTACGTGGGCAGAAACATGGGAAGAATTTAAGTAATTGCATTTTAAAAATATTTTATCTTGAAATAATCTCAGGCTTTCAGAAAAGTTGCAAGTATAGTACAAAAAAATTTTTTTTCCCGAACCATTTGAAAATTAGTTGTTGATACTATGCCTAATTACTCAGAACATTTTAGGGTGTATTTTCTTAAACAACTGTGTGCTACATAGCCATAATAAGACTATCAAAATCAGGAAATTAACATTGTTACCACCATCTACTCCTCAGATCCCATTCAAGTTTTGCCAGTTGTCTCAACGTTGTACTTCTTAGCAAAAGGATCCAATTCAGAATTGCACATTGCATTTAGTGTCATGTCTCATGAGTTTCCTTCAATCTAGAGAAGTTCCTCAGCTCTTCCTTGACTTTCATGACCTGGACAGTTTTGAGGTTACAGATCAGTTATTTTGTAAAACCTCCTTGAGTTTGGGTTTGTCTAATGTTTCCTAGATACTAGGTGAAGTGTCTTTTTTTTTTTTTTTTTTTTTTTGAGACAGGGTCTCACTGTGTTGCCAAGGCTGGAGTGCAGGGGTATGTGATCGCGGCTCAATGCAGCCTCACAGGGTATGCATCTTTAACAGGAATATCACAGAACTGATGCCACATTTTTCTCATTGTGTTTTATCAGATGTGTACTCCAAAAATCTGAGACATGTCTCAGTTAATTTAGAAAGTTTATTTCACCAAGGTTGAGGATGCGTGCCTATGACACAGCCTCAGGAGGTTCTGATGACATTTACCCAAGGTGGTCAGAGCACAATTTGGATTTATACATTTTAGGAAGTCATGAAACATCAATCAGTATACATAAGAAGAACATTGGTTCGGTCTGGAAAGGCATGACATCTTGAAGCACGAAGGGGGCTTCCAGTTCATAGGTACGTAAGAGAAAAATGGTTACATTCTTTTTTTTTTTTTTTTTAGGGATTTTCACACATATTTATTTAATTTTTTTTTAAATTATTATACATTAAGTTCTAGGGTACATGTGCATAACATGCAGGTTTGTTACATATGTATACTTGTGCCATGTTGGTGTGCTGCACCAATCAACTCGTCAGCACCCATCAACTCGTCATTTACATCAGGTATAACTCCCAATGCAATCCCTCCCCACTCCCCGCTCCCCGTGATAGGCCCCAGTGTGTGATGTTCCCCTTCCCGAGTCCAAGTGATAAGTTTCTGATTAGCCTCCTCAAAAGAGGCAGTCAGATATGTTTTTATCTCAGTGAGCGGAGGGGTAACTTTGAATAGAATGGGAGGCAAATTTGCCCTAAGTAGTTTCCAGTTTGACTTTTCCCTTTAGCTTAGTGATTTTGGGGGCATAAGATATTTTCCTTTCACATTTCCCACTTTTCTTTTTAAAAATCTTTTGGAAAAAGCATTTTAGGAGAAAATGAGTTTGTGGTCTCAGATTTCGTCTGATCTGTCATGGCTAGGATGGTTTACTCCTAGACGAGTAGGTCCTGAGTTATTAGGAAAGTTCATTTTTAGAAGATTGTGAAGTCTTATGTCCTGTGAAAAGAAAACAGGGGGAGCAAGGGAGAAAAGCAACAAACAAAAAACAATCCTGGAAAATCGTTATAGGCTGGATTACTCTGAAGTCCATACATCAATAGGCAAGTATGAAAGTGGCTTATGTATGTAAATAGATTGCTGTTATATTCTTCTGAAATTTAAGTTGTCTGGCTTCAGTTTGCAGGGCTTTAAGAAAGCACAGTTAGCTGGGCATGGTGGTGCACACCTGTAATCCCAGCTACTCGGGAGGCTGAGGCAGGAGAATCGCTTCAATCTAGGAAGTGGAGGTGGCAGTGAGCTGAGATTGCCCCACTGCACTTCAGCCTGGGTGACAGAGTGAGTCTGTCTGAAAAAAATTAAAATAAAAATAAATAAATAAAAAAGAAAGCAAAACTTAGTCTGGACATGGTGGCTCACCCCTATAATCCCAGCATTTTGGGAGGCCGAGGCAGGTGGATCACTTGAGGTCAGGAGTTTGAGACCAGCCTGGCCAACATGGTGAAACTCCATCTCTACTAAAATACAAAAATTAGCTGGGTGTGGTGGCAGGTGCCTGTAATTCCAGCTACTCAGGAGGCTGAGGCAGGAAAATTGCTCTAACCCACGAGACAGAGGTTGCAGTGAGCTGAGATCGTGCTGCTGCATGCCAGCCTGGGTGACAGAGCAAGACTCTGTCTCAAAAATAATAAAAAGAAAGCACAGCTTAGTTTTCCATGACTTCAAACTAGAAAAAAATGGGGAAAAAAGTTGAAAACTTTATTTTGAATACATGTAGCTAAAAAAAAAATTAGAATTCTGTCCAAATGGTACCACAATAATGAAAATTGAAAAACATTAGGCAAGACTAGAATCTAACAACAGGTGTACTATAGTTTTCAAAACATAATTTTTCTTTCTCTAGTTTCCCATTTTTACTAAAGACAAGTCATGTCTTTAGTAATTTGATTTGCTTTATTATACTTGGCCTAATTATTTGTATACAATACAGCAAGAATAATTATTTTTCAAATACACTTTTAAATTGGCTTTGATGGAACTTTGTTCTATAGAAGGAATCCCAGATAAGATCTTTTAAAATTTTTTATAATTTCTTTTTTGAGATGGAGTCTCACTCTGTCCCCAAGCTAGAGTATGGTGGCACCATCTGGGGTCACTGCAACTTCTGCCTTCCAGGTTCAAGCTATTCTCCTGCCTCAGCCTCCCAAGTAGCTGGGACTATAGGTGCATGCCACCATGCCCAGCTAATTTTTGTGCTTTTAGTAGAGTCAGGATTTCACCATGTTGGCCAGGCTGGTCTCAAACTCCTGACCTCAAATGATCCACCTGCCTCAGCCTCCCAAAGTGCTGGGATTATAGTCGTGAGTCCCTGCACCTGGCTAAGACCTTTATTTAAAGCCAAGACCAGCCATGGATTTATGCCATTAAATACCTATAAGTTGGATGATCCTCTGCTCTTGAGGTTCCAAAGTAAACTTGGGGCTCCTGGGCCTGTCAGAAAGTGACATTCTTTACTTATCACAGGTCAGGAACGCTGTACAGGGAAGGTATGAGGCCACTTTCCCCAAGGGGCTTTATTGGCTTCCATAAGTCAAGTTTGATTCCTTAAAGGAAAGCACACTATTACAGTCAGAACCTTGGTAAAATAACCAGTTTCTCCTTTTGTGTCTTGTTGCAAAATGAAAACAGATTCTTTTTTTTTTTTTTTTTTTTGGGGACGGAGTCTTGCTCTGTTGCCCAGGCTGGAGTGCAGTGGCACGATCTCGGCTGACTGCAAGCTCCGCCTCCCGGGTTCCCGCCATTCTCCTGCCTCAGCCTCCCGAGTAGCTGGGACTACAGGCGCCGCCACCATGCCCGGCTAATTTTTTGTATTTTTTTTTAGTAGAGACGGGGTTTCACCGTGGTCTCGCTCTCCTGACCTTGTGATCCGCCCTCCTCGGCCTCCCAAAGTGCTGGGATTACAGGCGTGAGCCACCGCGCCCGGCCGAAAACAGATTCTTACTATACTTGTGCAAATTACTGTATTGCCATAAGGGAAGCATATTCAAAAATGGTTTCCAAGTTCTGGAGAAATCAGGTAGAGAGAAACAAATATGCTCCAAATTTTACTCATAGGAGTATACTAAATTGTTAAAAGCTGTCAATAGCTCAAAAGAAAAGTTTCCTTGACTCTGAAAAAAAAACAAAGAATCACCAACATTTCTTTTTTTTTTTTTTTTTTTTTGAGATGGAGTCTTGCTCTGTCGCCCAGGCTGGAGTGTAGTGGCCAGATCTCAGTTCACTGAAACCTCTGCCTCCCGGGTTCAAGCCATTCTCCTGCCTCAGCCTCCCGAGTAGCTGGGACTGCAGGCGCCTGCCACCTTGCCCGGCTAGTTTTTTGTATTTTTTAGTGGAGACGGGGTTTCACCGTGTCAGCCAGGATGGTCTCGATCTCCTGACCTCGTGATCCGCCCATCTCGGCCTCCCAAAGTGCTGGGATTACAGGCTTGAGCCACCACGCCCGGCAGAATCACCAACATTTAAAGCAAAAGTCAAAAAGATTACTTTAGTCTTCTATCAGTTCAGTTTATGCAATTAACTCCTGTTCTGCTTGATATTCATGAACATTTCAGCTCTCCATAAGAGTCCTAAAAGTTTCTTTTTTCCTCTATTCTAATGTCACAAATTCCAAAGTTATCAGAAACCTGCATTTAAGAACACCTGTTAGAGTTCTGTAGCTGGTTATAAAACCACCCTCTAAAGAGGGCCAAAACAAGACAACAGTTGTCTGTGGATGACAGTTTTAGAGCAGCCATAGTCAAAGACACAATTGACAAGGACATTTGTTACCTCTGTGGCACACAATAATTTAACATAAGAATTATAATTATTATGGGTAATGTACACTAAGTTATATCACTAAATGTCTCTCACTATGTACACTAAGTTATAATTATAGGAGTTTCCCATAATTTTGGAACATATACCAGTAACATATTTGTATAAATGTAGCCCAAAGAAAACCAAACACTATTTTATATGTGACAATGATTCCTGTATAATTTTTATACCAGATAAGCCAAATATGTCATTTTTGGACTTTAGGGAACCTATTAATAATACCTTAAAGGATTAATTAAATCAGAAAAAGACATAATTTATAATTTGATTTTGGAAAGTTTGTCAAATATCAAAGGTTTAAAACACTTGATATCACAAAATAGAATCACAGGTCATTGTTAAATAAGTTATTCATTTAACCAAAGTGAAACTCAAGGATTTCAAAGAAAAGGTGAAAACCTTCATTCTTTGAGAGAGGATATTTAATTTTCCAAACAATAAGCCCTGACAAAAACAGCACAGGCTGGGTGCAGTGGCTCACACCATAATCCCAGCACTTTGGGGGGCCAAGAGGGGTTGGATCACTGGAGGTCAGGAGTTCGAGACCAGCCTGACCAATATACTGAAACCCTGTCTCTACTAAAAATACAAAAAATTTAATCCCAGCACTTTGGGGGGCCAAGAGGGGTTGGATCACTGGAGGTCAGGAGTTTGAGACCAGCCTGACCAATGTACTGAAACCCTGTCTCTACTAAAAATACAAAAAATTTAATCCCAGCACTTTGGGAGGCCAAGGTGGGCGGATCACGAGGTCAGATCGAGCCCATCCTGGCTAACACGGTGAAACCCCGTCTCTACTAAAAAACACAAAAAATCAGCCAGGCCTGTTGGCATGGGCCTGTAGTCCCAGCTATTTGGGAGGCTGAGGCAGGAAAATCGTTTGAACGCAGGAGGCGGAGGTCGCAGTGAGCTGAGATCACACCACTGCACTCCAGCCTGGTGACAGAGCCAGACTCTGTCTCAAAATGACAAAACAAACAAACAAACAAAATTAGCCACACATGGTGGTGGGTTCCTGTAATCCCAGCTACTCAGGAGGCTGTGGAAGGAGAATCACTTAAACCCAGGAGGCAAAGGTTGCAGTGAGCTGAGATCACACCACTGCACTCCAGCCTGGGTGACAGACTTCATCTCAAAAACTAAAAAAAAAAAAAAGTACGAAACCAATTAAATTTGTTTTTCAAAATTGTACAAACACTCTATATAACATTTTAATCTTGATTGTAAGAGATTGTAAGATATAACTTCCACAAGCCTTTTATAACCTTTACTAAGGAGTTAATGCTTCAAGATAATCTTGTTAATCTGACACAGTGACACATATTCTGGTCTTGCATTGATGTGCCTTTGACATTAATGGTTAATTTATGGATGTAATAATCTTAATTAAAAAAATTTTTTTTTTTTTTTTTTTTTTTTTGAGACGGAGTCTCGCTGTGTCTCCCAGGCTGGAGTGCAGTGGCATGATCTCGGCTCACTGCAAGCTCCGCCTCCCGGGTTCACGCCATTCTCCCGCCTCAGCCTCCCAAGTAGCTGAGACTACAGGCGCCCGCCACCACGCCCGGCTAGTTTTTTGTATTTTTAGTAGAGACGGGGTTTCACCATGTTAGCCAGGATAGTCTCGATCTCCTGACCTCGTGATCCACCCGCCTCGGCCTCCCAAAGTGCTGGGATTACAGGCTTGAGCCACCGCGCCCGGCCAATTAAAAAAATTTTAATCTCAGTTTTTTCCTAAGCAAACCACAACTTAATAGTAATAGCATAGGAGTTATGTTGATAAAATGTAAAATTTATTAAACTAGTTACCAAAAGGCAAAAGAAAAGATCTTCTGCTGTGTACAGAAAATTATGTTGGAATAAAACATTTCCTTTAGATCTTTAAGAAAATATTGTTAGCATCAGGCCACAACAGACAGAACTTGAGGAAAAAAAAAAATGTATATGAGCTGAAAATGAGTTGAAGGAGAGTGTTATAATTTTGCACCTTTTAAAAGGGGAAAGAAAACTGAAAACAGCATGATGAAATAAAAGTTGAACCTTGGGTTAAAAAAATTAAAATCTTTTTTTTTTTTTTTTGAGATGGAGTCTTGCTCTGTCGCCCAGGCTGGAGTGCAGTGGCGCAATCTTGGCTCACTGCAACCTCTGCCTCCTGGGTTCATGCAATTCTCCTGCCTCAGCCTCCCAAGTAGCTGGGACTATAGGCGCTCGCCACTATGCCCGGCTAATTTTTTGTATTCTTTAGTAGAGACGGGGTTTTACCGTGTTAGCCAGGGTGGTCTCGATCTCCTGACCTCGTAATCCACCCGCCTCGGCCTCCTAAAGTGCTGGGATTACAGGCGTGAGCCACCGCGCCTGGCCTAAAAAAAAATTAAAATCTTTATAATTTATTAAGAAGTAATCAATCCCTTAAGGACATTTTATTGTTGAATTCTTTAGCGTGTGTGTTTCATTACATCAAACCCAATGTCTAGAAAAACCCATTATAATTTTCCTTTAATTATAGATGACTTGATCATATGAAAATTTTTGGGTTTTTTTTTAGGTAAATCCTTTGTTACTTACACAGACCATTCATGACATGCTTGGACTTTCGGGTTTGTCCTGAATATCTTTCTTTCTTAAACAACCACTCATTTTATTCTTCATCTAAATTTACCATACAAGATTATTTTTCATATAAAATTATTTCTCAGTTGGGCATAGTGGCTCATGCCTGTAATCCCAGCACTTTGGGAGGTCAAGGCTAGTAGATCACCTCAAGTCAGGAGTTTGAGACCAACCTGGCCAACATGGCAAAACCCCATCTCTACTTTAAATACAAAAATTAGCTGGGCATGGTGGCAGGCACCTATAATCCCAGCTACTTGGGAGGCTGAGGCAGGAGAATCACTTGAACCCTGCGGGAGGAAGGTTGCAACAAGCCAAGATTGCGCCACTTCACTCTAGCCTGGCAGACAGGCTCATCTCAAAAAAAAAATTTTTTTTAATTATTTCTCTTTAAGCTTTCTTACCAAAAAATACCTCTTTCTTTCTATAATTTTGTTTATACCTCTCTTATTTCCTGGCTCCTTTTACCTTGTTTTATACATGACCTTTAAATAAGCTTTGAATTAGACAAAAATTGTTCACGTTTTTAAAAGGGACACTTTTTTTTTAAGAAAGAATGTTTTCCTACAATGTATTTTTATTGAAAAATACTGAAATAATGAAATATTTATAATTTAATTTAATATAACTTTAGATTCTAAATTATGACTAGTTTATCTACAAGTATTTATCCTATTACATTTATCTAATTATTTTATTTTAATCATTTACCTACATTATTTATGAAAACTGCGATAGTCATCATTTAAAGTTATGAAACCACCATTGCAAAATTATAACTGAGACAGTGAAAAAGATTTGCCCTAAGTGACTCCATCTTGCTTCTAAACTCCAAGCTGTCCTTGTTCATTCCTGGGTATGGGCTGAACTAACTTTGCTAGGAACTTAGTTTATAGTTTAGCTTTGAAACAAAAATAGTAACTGTCTTCCCAAAGGAAATCTCTTACTGCCTGTGGACTAGACTGCCTAACACCACAGGATTAGAAGTTATGGTAATCTGGCTGGGCATGGGCGGCCTGTAATCCCAGCACTTTGGGAGGCCAAGGCGGGCAGATCACCTGAGGTTGGGAGTTTGAGAGCAGCCTGACCATCATGGAGAAACCCTGTCTCTACTAAAAATACAAAATTAGCCAGGCATGGTGGTGCATGTGTGTAAACCCAGCTACTTGCGAGGCTGAGGCAGGACAATCACTTGAACATGGGAGGCGGAGGTTGCTGTGAGCCAAGATCATGCCACTGCACTCCAGCCTGGGCAACAAGAGCAAAACTCTGTCTCAAAAAAAAAAAGAAGTATGGTAATCTTACTAAATTCAAGATGTAGCTATTTTTATTAAACCAATATCAATGTATTATTTATTAAAGATTACACCAGCAAAGATAATTCTGTCTTGGGCTGGTTTTATAGTTTTGTAACCTCTATACCAAATTTTGACACCTTATAGTATCTGGCTGGGAAAAGTATAAAATTGCTTGATTAGTAAATGCAAACAAAGATGTATTGCTGGCAAATTCTTAAGACATTTCTAATATTATTTTACCAATAATTTTAAATCCAGCTTATTTATTAAGATTTTACTTAAGTCCCATGAACTTGAAAAAGCATTTGACTAGTCTTTTTTTCTTTAGTATCTGATTTAAGTGCTTTTGTTTTTTTTAAGCCAATTAATTAGCTCTTTTATATATTTTCAATAGTGAAATATTGTGTGCACAACACATAAATACCTAGATGTATTAGGCATGCTGATAGAAGTATATCTTGTAGATTCATAAAGACCTTTTTTTTTTTAATCTTAGACTTTCAGGTTCTTGATAACCTGTTTCACAACCCTAGGCAGTTAAATAGCTAAATAGCCTTAAATTTGCATATTAAAGGAAACAACTCAGGTGAAAAGTAACAGAATTTACATCATAAGGTACAGAGAGGAAAAGTCTGGTGTGCTAGAGGGAGATTAAAGATAGATGTCAAATCAAACATAAAATTATAAAAATCTATCATAGGATTGTATAAGGAGACCAATTTTATTTGGGTAGGGACTACCTATCTTTTAACTGGATCTCTGAGCTCTAGGCAGAGCCTATACCAAATCCTGGGTTTCCAAAAAGGGAGAATTATTATGAGGCTAGACCAAATGATGTTTTTACACTGCACTTAAAGATAATTTTTTTTAAACAGACATTTCTAAGTGTTGAATACGCTATTCCTTAAAAACCCAAGGCTAGCCTCTGTTGCAAATAACTATTTTAGTCAATAAACCATGTAACACAATACAAAAGCAAGCAGTTTAAAAGCTGAGATGAACTTGTCCGTTTATACTTTTGGCGCCTTCTCCACTTTCTTTTTTTTCTTTTTTTTTTTTTTTTTGAGACGGAGTCTCGCTCTGTCGCCCAGGTTGGAGTGCAGTGGCCGGATGTCAGCTCACTGCAAGCTCCGCCTCCGGGGTTTACGCCATTCTCGGGGGTTTACGCCATTCTCCGGGTTTACGCCATTCTCCTACCTCAGCCTCCCGAGTAGCTGGGACTACAGACGCCCGCCACCTCGCCCAGCTAGTTTTTTGTGTATTTTTTAGTAGAGACGGGGCTTCTCCACTTTCTTAAAGGAACCCAGGCTAAACTATTTCAGGTCCCTCATGCAGCAGAGGGTGCAAGAGAAAGGAGAGACAGCAGAAGTAAATGAAGAAAACAGAATTAAGTCAACTGAGAAGAAAAACCTTGCTCAAAAGAACAACAAGGTCGTAGGAGAGAAAAAAACAAACCATGAAGACCTTTCAAATACAAACACACACACGTATCTTGGATGTTAGCTTTTAATTAAGTTGACTTTAACAAATGAGCTCCTTTAAAAAAAGAAGTTTTTAAATCTCATTACCATATTTCAACTGAGACAAATTGGTGCTATTTCATTTTCTTTTCTTTTTTCTTTTTTTTGAGATGGAGTCTTGCTCTGTTGCCCAGGCTGGAGTACAATGGCAAGATCTTGGCTCACTGCAACCTCTGCCCCCAGGTTCAAGTGATTCTCCTGCCTCAGCTTCTCGAGTAGCTAGGATTACAGGCATGTGCCACCATGCCCAGCTAAGTTTTGTATTTAATTTCTTTGTTTTTTTTTTTTTTTTTTTTTTTTGTTGTTGTTGTTGTTGTTGAGATGGAGTCTTTCTCTGTTGCCCAGGCTGAAGTACAGTGGTGCAATCTCAGCTCACTACAACCTCTGCCTCCTGGGTTCAAGCAATTCTCCTCCCTCAGCCTCCCGAGTAGCTGGGACTACAGGTGCACACCGCCATATCTGGCTGATTTTTTGTATTTTAGTAGAGACAGGGTTTCACCATGTTGCCCAGGCTGGTCACAAACTCTTGAGCTCAGGCAATCAGTCTGCCTTGGCCTCCCAAAGTGCTAGGATTACCGGCGTGAGCCACTGCTCCCACCTTTATTTTTTTGTTTTTTATTTTTTGTTTGTTTGTTTGCTTTTGTTTCTTAAATTGCTGCTATTTCAGAAGTACAACCATTGCTCTTTCAGATTGGCCTGGCTAGCTAAAAGGTGGCCTTGTAAATAAAGCCCGTGTAGTACTCAAAATAAAAAATCTTTCCTCTTTTTTCTTTTCGCTGGCTGTTTTTCTCCCCCACCATACCACCTTTTTGTGTGTGTGTTTGTGGGAATTTATGTATTTGAGAGGCCTTGTTCCCCATAATTGGAACTTTCCTTCAGATTTGATCAAGTCTCATAGAGTCGGTCAAACCTAATGGGACAAAGACCAAAACAACAACAAAAACAGAAACAACAATGACAAACAGCTAAGCAAAACAAATGATCATAAACTTACATGATTACTGAATGCTTTAATGGTAAGGAGAAATTATGATCATCTGGTTGTTAACTTTAGCCAAGACTAAACCTCAATTCAGCTACTTACCTAGGGATGGGTCTCAGGCTGAAGACTGCTCTCTACCATCCTAGAAGCAGGAAAAAAAAAATCATCTTTTCTGTTGGAAGCAAGCTCAAACTCACAAAGGAATTACCTGCCTTCCATTGTCATGGAAGCAAGTAAAACTCCAAAAAAAAAAAAAAAAAAAAGAGGCAGTTGTACAGCAAAATAAACTTTAGATCTCAACCAAACTTTGGGAGAGCAGGGATTCTCTGGAAATCCTCAAAGAAGTCCTCTGAGGACTTCCTCTGGAAGTCCTCAGCAAAGTATTCATAAAATTAGCTTATGCTGATACCAAACACCAGTAGGAGATTTGTCAAAGTTCAATTGTTCCTCCACACAGAGTCCCTATGTGGTTACCAAAATGTTAACCCCAGTAATTTGAGACAGGTCTCAGTTAATAGAAAATTTGGCCAGGCATGGTGGCTCAAGCCTGTAATCCCAGCACTTTGGGAGGCTGAGACGGGCGGATCACGAGGTCAGGAGATCAAGACCATCCTGGCTAACACGGTGAAACCCCGTCTCTACTAAAAAAAATACAAAAAACTAGCTGGGCGAGGTGGCGGGAGCCTGTAGTCCCAGCTACTCGGGAGACTGAGGCAGGAGAATGGCGTAAACCCGAGAGGCGGAGCTTGCAGTGAGCTGAGATCCGGCCACTGCACTCCAGCCTGAGCAACAGAGCGAGACTCCATCTCAAAAAAAAAAAAGAAAATTTATTTTGCTAATTAACTGGGTGTGGTGGCACTAGACTGTAATTTCAGCTACTCGGGAGACTGAGGCATGAGAATTGCTTGAATCTGGGAAGTGAAGGTTGTAGTGGGTCGAGATTGCGTCACCGTACTCCAGCCTGGGCGACAGAGTGAGACTCTGTCTCTAAAAAATAAATAAAAATAAAAAATAAAGTTTATTTTGCCACAGTTGAGGATGTGCACCCGTGACAGTCTCAGGAGGTCCTGATGACATGTGCCCAGGGTAGTCAGAGCATAGCTTGGTTTTATACATTTTAGGGAGAAATAAGACATCAGTTAATATATGTAAGATGAACATCGGTTTGGTCCAGAAAGGTGGGACAACTCAAAGCAGGGAGGGGGCTTCCAGGTCATAGGTAGAAAAGAGACAAATGGTTGCATTCTTTTGAGTTTCTGATTAGCCTCTCCAAAGGAGGCAATGAGATATGCATTTATCTCAGAGAGCAGAGGGGTAAGTTTGAATAGAATGGGAGGCAGGTTTGCCCTAAGAAGTTCCAAGCTTGACATATCCTTTTAGATTAGTGATTTTTTTATGTGTTGGGGGGCTCATACCTATGAATAGAGACATAAAGTAGAAGGATGGCTTTCAAGTGATGAGGGAAGGGAGGAGTGAGGAGTTAGTGTTTAATGGGTATAGAGTTTTAGTTTCACAAGATAAAAGGAGTTCTATAGATGGATGGTGGTGATGGTTGCACAACAATGTAAATGTACCTAATACCGCTGAATTCTCCATTTGCAAATGGTTAAAATGGGCCGGGTGTGGTGGCTCATGCCTGTAATCTTGTTGTGGGAAACTGAGGAACGGAGAGACCAATTTGCGAGTACTAGAGGGTATTTATTTTAAGGTACGCACTGGCTGAGTGGATTCATATACAAAAAGCTGAGCATTAAACAAAGAGCAGGGTTTTTATAAGTGGACTTACAAAAGTAAAACAAAAGCAGTTAATCATATAGTGCATAATTTGTGGCCTTGCATAGCTGGTGGCCTTGTAGCTGCGTCAAAAGAAAAACAAGAACTGGCTAAATACAGACATTTGTAAAACATAATCATGCTTAAGAAGCCAGAGAAAGGAGTAACAGTAAAGGAATTTGTCTTTCTCTTTTTTTTCCCTTCAACCTTGTTCTGGAGGGGAGAGGTGTCTGGAGCCCGTTCCTTTGGCCTTGGCTTCTCAAACAGCTTTATCTTATAACTGACCTTGAAGTGAGCTTGCTAGGCAGAGGAAAACTTGTTCTTTTCTTTTTAACCCTTGCCTTTCCTGTTACTTTTCTTGGAGTGAATGAATGCATATTTATTTTTAAATTTCTGCCTCAGTTTCCCCCCTTGATGCCTTTTATAAAAGAAGTTTAATAGGAGGCATCACTATTATTTAATTTTGCATGAAGAGACAAGTTTTATTCTTTAGACAAAGGTTGATATTTACATAGAGCCTTTAGCTGACTGGTAGTTTGCCTAGCTACTATTGCCTCTATAGTTGATTGAATGTTTCTAACAAGGAGAGGTAAGAGACAAGGGAGTATTAGGCAACTTCCTAGTATGGCCAGAACCACTCTTATTAAAGTCTTAAAGCCTCCGAAAAATGAAAGACAGCCTCCAAAGAGAGAACTGGAGACCACCCTTTCTATGTTTGAACTGGAACATGGGTTAATTTTCTTATTCTTGCAGTTATTTCCGTAATTGTCTTTCCATTGTCGTTGATTTCCAGGCAGCAATTAGTTAGATTGAATTGTCCACATACTCCTCCTTCCTGGGCTAGGAGGTAGTCTAAAGCTAATCTGTTTTGATAGATAGCAGTCCTCATTTTTGTAGCTTGCTGGGCCAGTAAATCTAATGCATTTGCTGTTTTATTAGTGATCTCAAGCCCTGCCTGTAACCTTATGATGCGCTTAAGCATGTAAGTAGGAATATGGTAACTCCATGACCTATTTTCCGCGTAGGTAGCTGGCCATTTCTGGGTCATAAATTGAATAGGTGATCTCATTGTAAGTACAAGTTCCTAGGTAAGTCCCTGTACACTCATAATAAGTATGGTATAATAGAGTCCTGGTTATACTGTTTTCTGACCATGTAGTATGTGTACAATGGGAACACCCTTCTATGGGTGTTTCTTCTAGCATGGTTAAGGTGGGTAACAACAGCAAAACAATGTACAGTGTATTCATATCTAGTAAGGACAGAAGAGGTCCTTACTTGGGGGAGGAGGTTGAGAATAGTGACAGAACAATAGTAAAACAGTTAATATTACAAGGAAAACTACTAGTCCTAAGATTTCTAACTGCATTTACTTGCTTGATGAGTCATCAAGCTTTGGCTGTGCATAGACTAGTCAACTTTCAGTGTGTGACTAGAGCAGGGCTTGTTGTTTCCTCAAGCTTCAGCCGTGTGTAGGCTGGTCAGACTCGAGAGTGACCAGAGCAGGGCGATCATCTTTAGCAGCAGTTCGGTCTCATCTCAGGATCAGCTGGGTTGGATGATCTGGGTCCTGCTGGCTGGTCCACTTGTCTTGAGTTGTCGGTTTCAGCCGACTGTGGTGGATCCAATGCACAACACCTGCAACTTTAACAGTAGTGGGAGTGGATAAGATTACAGTATAGGGCCCATCTCATATGGGTCCTAGAGAAGTTGGAGTCCACTTTTTAACCCAAACAGGATCTCCAGGTTTAAAGGGGTGTTCTGGGTCTGTTAGACTTATAGGCATTCTTTTCTGTACCCAGTCACGAATCTCTTGCATGGCTATTCCTAAAGCCTACATTTGTTTTCTTTTCTTTATCTTTTTTTCTTTTTTTTTTTTTTTGAGACGGAGTCTTGCTCTGTCGCCCAGGCTGGAGTGCAGTGGCGTGATCTCAGCTCACTGCAAGCTCCGCCTCCCAGGCTCATGCCATTCTCCTGCCTCAGCCTCCCGAGTAGCTGGGACTACAGGTGCCTGCCACCACACCTGGCTGATTTTTTGTATTTTTAGTAGGGACACGGTTTCACTGTGTTAGGATGGTTTCGATCTCCTGACCTTGTGATCCACCCGCCTTGGCCTCCCAAAGTGCTGGGATTACAGTTGTGAGCCACCACACCCAGCCGCATTTGTTTTCTTAAAGTTAATTCCCCTAGTTCTCAGAGGTTTCCTTTAATTTGACTTATGATTGGGGGAGGCCGAATGAATAAAATCTCATAGGATGAATACCTAGTTTGTTTGGTGGGGGTGCACCTGACTTGGAGGAGGACTATAGGCAAAACCTAATTTCATTTCACATGAGTGTTTTGGCAATATTTCTTCAGTAGCTGCTTGAGTATCCAGTTCATGCATTTTACTTTTCCTGAACTTTGTGGCCAATAGGCTGTATGTAACTTCCAGTTTATTTTTTAACAGTTTTGTTAAATCTTGCATTATTTCAGCTACAAATGCCAGCTTATTGTCTGACTCTAAAGTTAAAGGCAGTCTAAACCTGTGGATAATATCTCTTAACAGTACTATAGTCACTTGTGCTTTTTCTGTTTTGATGGGGAAAGTTTCAACCCACCCTGAGAAGGTGCAAACAGACACTGGCATGTACCGATAGCCTCCAGCATGGGGCAATTCGGTAAAGTCTATTAGTAAGTTTTCACAAGGCATGGCTACTACTTATTGAATTCCTGGGGGCCACGTGGGTCTATGTTGTGGGTTGTTCGGAGCACAGGTTAAACATTGCGCACAGACAGCTCGAGTGATAGCAGAGAGCCATGGCACATAGAAATGACATTTTAATAACGTTTCTAGTGCCGTTTTCCCCATATGAGTTCCCTGATGAATTTGTTTTACAAACTTAGGAGCCAACATCTCTGGAATGAGTAATCTCCCATCGTATAATTTCCACCACCCTCCTTTAATATATTTTTAATCTTCCTGGGCAAACCAGGCTCTTTCATTTGGAGTATAACTTCGGTCCTCTTGGAGGGGGGTTCTGGGAGGAGAGGCATAGCTAAAGCTTCCTCTTTAAAATGTGGCACAATCATTGCTGCCTGCTTTGCCTCTCTGTCTGCCTTTCTGTTTCCTTTAGCTTCTGGCGTTCTTGCCTTTTGGTGCCTTCTACAGTGCATTACAGCTACTTTTTCTGGAGCCTATACAGCCTCTAAAAACTGTAGAATCTTTTTTATACTTTATTTCTTTGTCTCCAGCTGTTAAAAGTCTTCTTTCTTTATATATTGCTCCATGTACATGCAATGTAGTAATAGCATATTTAGAGTCTGTGTAAATATTGACTTTCTTGTCTTTTGGTAGCAACAGTGCTCTTATCAAGGCCATCAGCTCTGCCTTTTGTGCTGATGTTCCAGTAGGCAGAGGCTGAGCCTCTACTACTGAATCCAATGCTACCACTGCACACCTGGCTCGTCAGACACCCTCTAACACAAAACTACTTCCATCTGTGAAGTACTCGACATCTGGGTCTCTGAGGGGTTTGTCTGTAAGATCTTTCTGATTGGAGAATACCTCATCTACTGTTTCAACACAGTCATGAAGGGGAGCTCCCGGTTTGACTGGGAGCGAGGTAGCTGGGTTTAGAGTGTTCAGTTTTTAAAGGAATGTAGGGATTTTCACATAGAAGCCCTTGGTACTGAGTTATTCTCAGGTTTGACAACCAATGGTGACACTCAGAGTTATGACTGAGTGTGGCACCCAAATGATTAACTGCTGTCTTTAGAGTCAATTTGCTAGCTTCTTGTGTTTAGCAAGGTGGTGGCAGCTAATGCCTTAACACAGGGAGGCCATCCTAGCATCACAGAGTCCAATTGT
Organism: Macaca mulatta; assembly: GCF_049350105.2. Lineage (NCBI taxonomy): Eukaryota > Metazoa > Chordata > Mammalia > Primates > Cercopithecidae > Macaca > Macaca mulatta. Next base: position 77,995,507 of record NC_133419.1, on the reverse strand, counting down.
TTGGATAAGTATGCTACCGGGTGATGCTATGACTTTTTAACTTGAGTCAGAACTCCTATAGCCATTCCTTTTCGTTCATGAACATATAGAAAGAAAGGCTTAGTTATATCTGGTGGTCCTAAGGCTAGGGCCTGAGTTAAAGCTTCCTTGATTTGTTTGAATACTGTTTTCAATTAGTGTCCTAAAGGAGGGTTTTTTTTTTCTGCCCCTTTTGTGGCTTCATATAACGGCTTAGCCATCAATGAAAAGTTTGGAATCCAGATGCGGCAAAATCCTGCTGCCCCTAAAAATTCTTTTATTTGACATTGGGTGGTTGGGGTTGGAAGTGCACAAACGGCTTGTTTTCACTTATAGCCAAGCTAGCATTCCCTGTGGCTCGCTATGAAACCTAGATATGTAACCCTTTATGGCAAATTTGGGCTTTCTTTTTAGATACTTTGTAACCTGCTTTCCACAGGAGATGGAGGAGGTCTTGGGTTCTCTGATAATAGTCCTCCCGGGTTGGGGCCGCTAAAAGAAGGTTGCCTGTGTACTATAACAAGGCACAGTTATCATTTGGCAGGGTATAGGCCTTGAGGTCTGAGGCCAGTGTTTCCCCAAAGATTGTAGGGGAGTTTTTGAACCCTTGTGGGAGCCTAGTCCAGGTGAGCTGCATAGCTTCCTTGTCCCATTGAAATGCAAAAATGGGCTAACTGGTGCTAAGCAAATATAAAAGAAAGCGTCCTTTAAGTCTAAGACTGTAAACCTAGTGGCACTTGTTGGAATAAGTACCATTAAAGTATATGGGTTTGGTGCCACTGGATGGATGGTCACCATGGCCCGGTTTATGGCATGCAAATCTTCACCAGTATATACTCATCAGATCTTGGTCCCAGCAGTGGCCTTCATAGTGGCAAAAGTGGAGAATTCCAGGGGGACTGGCATCAGATTAAGATTCTATATTTATAGAGCCATTCTAAATATTTGCAGACACCCTGTACAGCCTTTTGGGGAACCGGGTACTGACGAACCCAGACCGGAGTTGCTCTTGGTTTCAGTTCAGCTACTATGGCTGGATGCTTTACAGCCAGCCCAGGTGGGTTTTTTTCAGCTCATACCCCAGGAATTTTATTAGCTAGTCCAAATAATAATTTTTCTTCCCGTGTATGAGGCTGCATTGGCACCTGCATTTTCTTTCTATACAGTCTCTGTTCCTCACTTGTGGAATGGCAAGGGTTAACACCATGGCTTTCGAGTGACTCAGATTTAAAGTCATTTCTCCCTGCAGGCCAAAAGTAATTTGTGCTTGCAATTTTTGAAGTAGGTCTCTTCCTAACAAGGGAACTGGACAATTTGGGAGGTATAGGAATTCATGCTGGACTTCTTGTCCTCCTGTAACACACCTTCTGGGCTCATAGAATGGTCTTTTCTCTGAGACTCCAGTATCTCCTACAATAGTTGTATAGTTCGGCCGGGCACGGTGGCTCATGCCTGTAATCCCAGCACTTTGGGAGGCCAAGGTGGGAGGATCACAAGGTCAGGAGATCAAGACCATCCTGCCCAACATGGTGAAACCCCGTCTCTACTAAAAATACAAAAGTTAGCTGGGTGTGGTGGTGGATGCCTGTAATCTCAGCTACTCAGGAGGCTGAGGTAGGATAATTGCCTGAATCCAGGAGGCGGAGGTTGCAGTGAGCCAAGATCAGTGCCATTGCACTCCAGACTGGGTCACAGGGCAAGACTCCGTCTCAAAAAAAAAAAAAAAAAAAAAAATTGTATAGTTCTTGGATAGTGGCCCTATGGATTGAGCTACTACAGAGTGTTCAGCCCCGGTATCTACCAAAAAGTCCGTCAACTGGCCTCCAACTTCTAATGTGACCATAGGCTCCTGAAGGCCCAATGAGAAGAAGCCTGATGTGTCCTAGTCCTCACATCCTTTAACTCCACCACCCCGACCAGATCAGTATCTGGTTTTTCTAAGGTGTGGCAGCCCTTGGCCGATGGCCTCTTCATCTCATGGCCTTGGCCATTTCTTTCATTGCTTTCTGGATATTCATCCTTCTACTGTCTTTTCTTTTTGTATCTCGCATATTGATCCCTCTCTAGCCTTGGTTGGCTTTCAAATCCTAGTCTAACTTGACTTCTTCTATGGCTACGTCTGCATCCACATCCCCTCACATTGTTAATCTCTTTTTCTATAAGGGCTGCTGTCAACAGATCAGCCTTTTTCTTAAGCCTCCGAACTGCTTCCTTCTTTGCCTCCTGGTCATAGTTAACATACGCTTTGGTGAAGCTGGGTAGCATTCATATCTGTAAAACCTAACTTCTGAAACTTTTGTTTGATATCACCCTGGGCCTGTCCTACAGATGAGGTATTCACCATACACTGATTTTCAGCAGCCTCAGGGTCAAGGTAAAAAGTCGGTATGCCTCACAGAGTCTTTCATAAAACTGGCTAGGGCTCTCATCACTTCCCTGAAGCACCTCTGAAATCTTCCCTGTATTAATTGCTTCCTTTCCACCAGCTCTTAGCCCCTGCAGAAGTGCCTCTCAGTACCTCTGCAGGCACAGAAGCTGAGTTGCATTCTCTGTGTCCCAGTTGGGATCTTGGTCTGGGAACTGACCCTGAGCGTGTGCCTGAGCATTCACTTTGTCTGCTGATGGATGGACTTCTACCCAGCAGAGAGCTGTCTGTGTTATTCTCCTGTGCTCTTCACTGTTAAATAATGTGAGGAGGAGCTGCCTGCAGTCTGGCCAGGTTGGATTGTGTGTCAGAAAGATGGATTGCATCAGATCTATAAGAGCTTGGGGCTTTATCCATGTAGGAGGGAGTATGGTGTTTCCAGTTTAAGAGATCAGTGGTTGAAAGGGCTGGTAAATGAAAATCTGTTGCCCCCCCTGAACTTGACCTTGGTCATCATAATAAATGGGCTCTTGCATCTCCTTGAGAGGCATTTGCATAGCTTGAGAATGGCCAGATCTGAGACAGCCTGCTTGACTATCTTGACTTCTTTCCCTGGCCTCTTGAGGCTCTGATCCTCTCCTTCGGGGTGCAACTTGGGGCACGCTGGCTCCTGAGTCTGGTTCCTGGGGGACTGTTGGCCTCGGTAAAGGGGGGTAGGCTGGGACATATGGAGGAAGAATCTCTGTTCCCTCTGGCGGTTTCTGCAAAATTGGCTTTTCTTGTTCTCTCTGGGACTTCCCTTTTAACTTTGCCGGCGAAACTGCTCTTACTTTTTACTCTTGGCTGGGCTCGGGCCACAAGTGTTTTGCAATAAGCTGCTAAAAAGGGCTGGATTCAGGCCGGTCTTATCTGTGCCATATTTAACTGTGAATCAATATAAGGAAATTGATCAGGTTACTCAGGCTGTCCTCTGACTCCTGTCACCATCTTAAATACACAGCCAATTATTTCCCTATCTATAGTTCCTTTGGTTGGCCATCCAACACCAAAAGAAGGCCATTCTAATTCACAGAGAGTTCTCAACCTCTGAGGGGTTAACTTAACTCCGTAATCTGCTGCAAAACCTTTCTTAAAGTTCTGTAACATGGACTCCAATGGAGTAAGTTTTGATGACTCTCCTACCATTCCTCCCTTTACAGCACAGCACATTCACTCTTGCACACTCACTCGTCCTCTTGTTTAGGCCTACTATACCATCTCCTATTACAGCAGTTTTCAGACGCTGCTTGGCTTTGGAGAGATTCTTATTCCTGTTACAACTCTGAGCTGTAGGGCAGCTCCTATTAGCTGTATGCAGATTGCTACTAGTCTTAGTTGGCCCCACACTTTGCTCGGGCACATAGTCCACATGAAGAGATCTGTAACTCCCCACTTCGTGGCTGATGAGCCTAATTAGGCCCCTCCATTCACACACTTTTACACATTTCCCCACTCCCAGTTCCTGTGTTCCTAATTGGGGTGATGAGCCACTCTCGCCACCTCCAGTTTCCTTTTCCTAACCAACTTAGTGAGCCACTCTCGCTTCCTGTGTCAATTAGGGTGTGAGTTTCATCCGAATTGATGAGCCATTCTCATCGCCCCCCAGCCCCTCTGGGTCAGACTATTAGGCACACCCTGGGAGATGATCAGGCTCCCTTTCCATCCTTATGATGGGTCCTGCCTTGGGCCCCAAAACCTTACCACAGTTCCTGAAGTGCGCTCTTTCTAGAATCATCCTGTAGCTCCTCTCAGGTTCCGTTGTGCTGCTGGGTAGGGGTGCCTGGTCACAGGAGAGCTGATTTCCCCTCCAGGCTGAAGTTCTCCTGGTGGCGCCTGGGGTCACAGGTCTCCCCTGGCTCAGGGCTGCAGCCCTCCATAGGCAGAGGAGACAGTAAGCCTGTCATCTCCACTCCTGGCTGGCTCGCCAAGAAATGTTACGGGAAACTGAGGAATGGAGAGATTGATATGAGAGTACAGGAAGATACTTATTTTTAGGTATGCTCCGGCTGAGTGGATTCATATCCAAAAAGCTGAGCATTAAACAAAGACAGAACAGGGTTTTTATAAGTGGACTTACAAAAGTAAAACAAAAGCAGTTAATCATATAGTGCATAATTTGTGGACTTGCATAGCTGGCCTTGTAGCTGCATCAAAAGAAAAACAAGAACTGGCTAAATACAAACATTTGTAAAACATAATCATGCTTAACAAGCCAGAGAAAGGAGTAACAGTAAAGGAATTTGTCTTTCTCTTTTTTTTCCTTCGACCTTGTTCTGGAGGGGAAGGGTGTCTCGAACCTGTTCCTTTGGCCTTGGCTTCTCAAACAGCATTATCTTATAACTGTCCTTGAAGTGAGCTTGCTAGGCAGAAGAAAACTTGTTCTTTTGCTTTTAACCCTTGCATTGCCTGTTACTTTTCTTGGAGTGAATGAATGCATATTTATTTTTAAATTTCTGCTTCAATCTTAGCACTTTGGGAGGCCAAGGTAGGTGGATCACGAAGTCAGGAGGTTGAGACCAGCCTGGCCACCATGGTGAAACTCTGTCTCTACTAAAAATATAAAAGTTAGCTAGGCCTGGTGGCACGTGCCTGTAGTCCCAGCTACTTGGGAGGCAGAGGCAGGAGAATTGCTTGAACCTGGGAGGTAGACGTTGCAGTGAGCCAAGATCACGCCATGTACTCCAGCCTGGCGACAGAACGAGAATCCGCCTCAAACAAAACAAAACAAAGAAAATGGTTAAAAATGGAAATTGTTATGTTTATTTTACCACAATTAAAAAAAAACAAAGAAATGAGCTATCAAGCAAAGCAAAGACATGGATAAATGTTGAATGTATATCAGTAAGTCAAAGAAGCAAGTCTGATGAATTTTTACTGTATAATTTTTTTTTTTTTTTTTTTTTTTGGAGACAGAGTCTGGCTCTGTCACCAGGTTGGAGTGCAGCGGCGTGATCTCGGCTCACTGCAACCTCCACCTCCCAGGTTCAAGCAATTCTCTTGCCTCAGCCTCCTGAATAGCTGGGACTACAGGGGCCTGCCACCACGTCTGGCTAATTTTTGCATTTTTAGCAGAGATGGGGTTTCACCATGTTGGCCAGGATTGTCTCGATCTCTTGACCTCGTGATCCACCCGCCTCGGCCTCCCAAAGTGCTGGGATTACAGGCGTAAGCCCCCATGCCTGGCCATGATTCTACTTATATACATTATGAAAGGTAAAACTACGGAGATGAAAAACAAGTTGGTAGGAATTCAGTAAGGGAGGAGGATTGAATAGGTAAATCACAGGATATTTTAGGATGGTGACATTATTTTGTGTAATACCATAATGGTAGTGACATGGTACATGACACCTTGCATTTGTCAAAACCCTTAGAACCTAATGTATGCAAATTAAAAAAAATCATTTAGGAGCTCAGATAGATGATCCCAAGATGAAATAAAGAACGTGACAAAATAATCCAACCATATTATGAAAAACCCTCAATGAAGGAAATGGGAGAAAATTGCTCACCTAAGTAACTTTGGAAATAAGTGGATTCTGTAAAACTAAATGCAAAAGGAATACAGACTGGGGAGCAATATGGCCAAGTGGGGGCCTCCAGAAATTGTCCTCCCTGCAGGAACACCAAATTGAACAACTATTCACACAAAAAACACCTTCATTACAACCAAAAATCAGGTAAGTAATCATAGTACCTGGTTTTAACAGCACATTAAGGAAAGAGACACTGAAGAGGGTAGGAGAAATAGTCTCAAATTGCCTACAGCACCCCTCTCTCGTTGCCTGGCTGTGGCTACATAGCCGACAGAGAGAGAATCTGTGCACTTGTGGGAGGGAGAGTGCAGTGATTATGGGACTTCGCATTGAAACTTAGTGCTGCCCTGTCACAGTGGAAAGCAACACAAGGCAGAACTCAGCTGGAGGCCATGGAGGGAGCATTTGGATCAGCCCTAGCCAGAGGCATGTTGCCCATCCCAGTGGTCAGAACTTGACCTCTGGCAAGCCGCCACCATTTGGTAAAAGTCTTGGGTCCTAAATAAATGTAAAGGCAGTCTAGGCCCTAAGGATTGCAATTTCTGGGCAAGTCCTATTGCTGTGCTGGGCTTGGAGCCAGTGTACTCATACTTGGGTACTTGTGACATGTACATGGAGCCAGGGAGGCCAAGGGAGTGCTTACATCATCCCTCTCCCAACCTCAGACAGTGCAGTTCACAGCTCTGGGAAAGACTCCTCCCCTCTACCTGAGGAGAGAAGGGAGAGTAAAGAGGACTTTGTCTTGCAACTTGGATACCTGTTCAGCCACAGTAGGATAGGGCACCAGACAGAGTCCTAAGGACCCCATTCTAGGGTCTAGCCATCACATGACATTTCAAGACACACCCATGGACCAGAAGGGAACTCACTGCCTTAAAGGGAAGGAATAATCAGCAGTGGTAACCAGGTATTACTCACCCTGGGCCTTGGGTAAAACTCAGAGCTGTGTTGCCTTTAGATGTGACCCAGCACATTCCTAGCTGTGGTGGCTACTTGAAGAAAGAAGGTGGAGGGGTAAAGGGCACTTTGTCTTGTAGCTTGGGTACCAGCTCAGTCACAGTGGGATAGAGCACCAAGCAGTCTCTTGGTGTCCCCAATTCCAGCTCATGGATGGCATTTCTGGACCTGCCCTGGGCCAGAGGGGAGTCTCCTACCCTGAAGGGTGAGTCCCAGGCCTCACAGCATTTACACAAGCTGATTGAAGAGCCTTTGGGCCTTGAGTGAACGTTGGTGGTAGCCTGGCAGTACTTGCTGCAGGCTCAGGGCAGTGGTGGCCATGAAGAGAGACTCCTGTTTGTGGAAAGGGGAGTGAAGAGGGGGAAGGACTTTGTTTTGTGGCCGGGGTGCCAGCTCAGCAGCAGTAGATAAGATTTCTAAGGTTCTTGGCTCCAGACTCTGACTCTGAGATGGCATCTTTGGATACACCCAGGGCCAGGGGGACCTTACCACCCTAAAAGGAAGGACACAAGCCTGGCCCTATTTGTCACCTGCTGATTGTAGATCCCTTGGGTCTTGAGTGAACATAAGTGGTAGTCAAGCAATGGTCACTGTGGACCTTGGGTGAAACCCAGTGCTATGTTTGCTTCAGGTCTGACCCAGGGCAGTCCCAGTGGTGGTGACCACAGGGGAACTTATGTCACCCCTCTCCCAGCTCCAGTCAGCTCAGTACAGACAGAGAGAGACTTCATTTGTGGGGGAAAGTAAAGGATGAGAACAAGAGTCTCTGCCTGGTAATCCAGGGAATTCTCCTAAATCTTACCCAAGACCACTAAAGCACTACCTCTACAAGTCTGCAAGAGCCACAACATTACTGGGCTTGGGGTTCCTCCTAGTGCAGATATGGCTGCAGTGATAAAAAAAACTTAAATCACAGCATCCATGTCCCTTCGAATGGCTGGAAATCCTTCCCAAGAAGGACAGATACAAACAAGCTCAGACTGTGAACACTACAATATACACCTAATTCTTCAATACCCAGACACCGATGAACATCCACAAGCATCAAGACCATCCGGGAAAACATGACCTCACTGAATGAACTAAATAAAGCACCAGCGACCAGTCCCAGCTGTCTCTTAGCAGAACTGATCAAGCAGAAGAAAGAATTAGTGAGTTTCAAGACAGGCTATTTGAAAATACACAGTCAGAGGAGACAAAAAAGAATTAAAAAGAAGAAAGCATGCCTGTAAGATCTAGAAAATAGCCTCAAAGGGCGAAATCTAAGAGTTATTGGCCTTAAAGAGGAGATAGAGATCTGGGTAGAAAGTTTATTCAGAGAGATAACAGATAGTTTTCCAAACCTAGAGAAGGATATCAATATTTAAGTACAAGAAGCTTGTAGAACACCACACAGATTTAGCCCAAATAAAAGTACCTTGAGACACTTAATAACCAAACTCCCAAAGGTCAAGGGTAAAGAAAGGACCCTAAAAGCAGCAAGCGGAAAAGAAACAAATTACATACAATGGAGCTCTAATATGCATGGCAGCAGGCTTTTCAGTGGCAATCTTACAGGCCAGGAGAGAGTAGCATGACAAATTTACAGTGCTGAAGGAAAAAAACTTTAATCCTAGAATAGTATATCCAGTGAAAATATCCTTCAAACATAAAGGAGAAACAAAGAATTCCCCAGACAAAAGCTGAGGGAGTTGTCAACACCAGACCTGTCCTACCAGAAATGCAAACAAGAGTTCTTCAATCTGAAAGAAAAGAATGTTAATGAGCAATAAGAAGTCATCTGAAGATATAAAACTCACTGGTAGTAGTAAGTACACAGAAAAGCACAGAATATTGTAACACTGTAATTTTGGTATGTAAACTACTCACATCTTCAGTAGAAAGACAAAAGACGAACCTGTCAGTGTTACAGCTTTTTAAGAATTTGTCCAGCAGGCTTTCTTGTTTTTACTGGAAGCCTCCCTCACAAAAAATGAACCTGTCAAAAATAATAACTACAACAACTTTCCAAGATATAGACAATATAGTAAGATATAAATAGAAACCGCAAAAACGTAAAAAGCAAGCAGATGAAGTTAAAATGTAGAGTTTGTATAAGTTTTCTCATTGCATGTTTGTTAGTTCATTTGTTTATGCAATCAGTGTTAAGTTGTCATCAGTTTAAAATAATGGGTTGTAAGATATTATCTGCAAGCCTCGTAACCTCAAATCAAAAAACATACAACAGATACACAAAAAATAAAAAACAAGAATTTAAAACACCACCAGAAAAAATCACCTTCACTACAAGGAAGACAGGAAGAAAGGAAAGAAGTAGGTGAAGACTACAAAACAACCAGAACACAAATAAAATGGCAGTAATAAGTTCTTACTTAACAATAATAACATTGAATACAAATGGACTAAACTTCAATCAAAAGACACAGAGTGGCTGAATTGATTAAAAACACAAGACCCAATGATCTACTGCCTGCAAGAAATATACTTCTCCTATGAAGACACACAAACACTGAAAGTAAATGGATGGAAAAAGAAGGGGCAGGAGTAGCTGTATTTATATAAGACAAAATCGATTTCAGGACAAAAGCTATTTAAAAAAGACAAAGAGGCCGGGTGCGGTGGCTCACACTTGTAATCCCAGCACTTTGGAAGGCTGAGGTGGGTGGATCACCTGAGGTCGGGAGTTCAACACCAGCCTAACCAACATGGAGAACCCTGTCTCTACTAAAAATACAAAATTAGCTGGGCAGGGTGGCCCATGCCTGTAATCCCAGCTACTTGGGAGGCTGAGGCAGGAGAATCGCTTAAACCCCGGAGGCAGAGGTTGCGGCGAGCCGAGATCGAGCCATTACACTCCAGCCTGGGCAACAGGAGTGAAACTCTGTCTCAAAACAAAAACAAAAACAAAGAATATCATTGTAAAATGATAAAGGGGTCAATTTAGCAAGAAGATAATAACAGTTATAAAAATATATGCACTCAACACAGGAGCACCCAGGCATATAAAGCACATATTATTAGAGCTGAAGAGAGAGAGACCCCAGTACAATAGCTGGAGCCTTCTACACCACATTTGCAACATTGGACAGATCATCCAGACAGAAAATCAAAAAAGGACCATCAGACTTCATTTGTACTATAGACCAAATGGACCTAATAGATATTTACAGAACATTTCATCCAACAGCTGCAGAATACACATTCTTCTCCTCAGCACTTACATCACTCTTAAGGGTAGACTATATGTTAGACCACAAAATAAGACTTTAAAAATTGAAAAAAAAAAAAAAAACCCAGGCGTGGTGGCTCACGCCTGTAATCCCAGCACTTTGGGAGTCTGAGGCTGGCAGATCACCCAAAGTTGGGAGTTCGAGACCAGCCTGACCAATATGGAGAAACCCCGACTCCACTAAAAATACAAATAAAATTGGCTGGGTGTGGTGGTGCATGCCTGTAATTCCAGCTACTTGGAAGCCTGAGTCAGGAGAATTGCTTGAACCTGGGAGGCGGAGGTTGCGGTGAGCTGAGATCGTGCCATTGCACTCCAGCCTGGGCAACAAGAGCGAAAATCTGTCTCAAAAAAAAAAAAAAAAAATTGAAAAAAAAATTATATCAGGTATCTTCTCTCACTACAATGGAATACAACCAGAAATCAATAAGGAGTTTTGAAAACTATACAAACACATGGGAATTAATAACAATATGCTCCTGAGTGATCATGGGTCAATGAAGAAATTAAAAAAGACATTTTAAAATTTCTTGCAACAAATGAAAATGGAAACACAACATGCCAAAACCTATGGGATACAACAAAAGCAGTATGAAGAGGAAAGTTTGTAACAATAAGCACCAACATTAAAAAAAGGTAAAACATCAAACAAACAACCTAATGATGCATCTTAAAGACCTAGAAGGCTAGCTTGGTGGCTCACACCTTGTGGCCAGCACTTTGGGAGGTTGAAGTGGGCAGATTGCTTGAGCCCAGGAGTTCAAGACCAGCCTGGGCAGCATGGCAAAACCCCATCTGTATAGAAAATACAAAAGAGAGAGAGAGGGAAAGAGAGAGAGAGAGACAGAGAGAGAAAGAGAGACAGAGAGAGAAAGCTAGAAAAGCAAGAGTAAATCAAACACAAAATTAGAAAAAGAAAAGAAATAATAAAGATCAGAGCAGAAATAAATGCATTTGAAATGAAGAAAACAATACAAAAGATCAACAAAATGAAAAGTTGCTTTTTTTTTTTTTTTTGAGACTGAGTTTTGCACTGTCACTGAGGCTAGAGTGCAGTGGTGCGATCTCAGCTCATTGCAACCTCCGCCTCCCGGGTTCAAGCAATTCTCCTGCATCACCCTCCAGAGTAGTTGAGATTACAGGCATCTGTCACCATGCCCGGCTAATTTTTCTTTTTCTTTTTTTGTATTTTTTTTTTTTTTTTTTTTTTTGAGACGGAGTCTCGCTCTGTCGCCCAGGCTGGAGTGCAGTGGCGCGATCTCGGCTCACTGCAAGCTCCGCCTCCCGGGTTCACGCCATTCTCCTGCCTCAGCCTCCCGAGTAGCTGGGACTACAGGCGCCCACAACCGCGCCCGGCTAATTTTTTGTATTTTTAGTAGAGACGGGGTTTCACCGTGGTCTCGATCTCCTGACCTTGTGATCCGCCCGCCTCGGCCTCCCAAAGTGCTGGGATTACAGGCGTGAGCCACCGCGCCCGGCCTTTTTTTGTATTTTTAGTAGACACAGGGTTTCTCCATGTTGATCAGGCTGGTCTCAAACTCCTGACCTCATGATCTGCCCGCCTCGGCCTCACAAAGTGCTGGGATTACAGGCGTGAGCCACTGCGCCCAGCCGAAAAGTTGCATTTTTGAAATGATAAACAAAAGTGACAAACCTTTAGCCAGACTAAGAAAAAAAGAGAGAAGTTCCAAATGAATAAAATCAGAGATGAAAAAGAAGACATTGCAACTGATACCACAGACAGAAATTCAAAGTTCATTAGAGACTACTAGGAACAACTGTATGTCAATAAATTGGAAAACCTAGAAGAAATGGATAAATTTCTAGACACATACAACTTACCAAGATTGAACCATGAAGAAATCCAAATCCTGAATAGACCAGTAACAAATAATGGGATTAAAGCTGTAGTAAAGGTCTCCCAGCAAAGCAATGCTCAGGGCCCAATGGCTTTGCTGCTGAATTCTACGAAACATTTAAAGAAAAACTAATACCAATCCAACTTAAATTATTCCAAAAAATAGAGAAGGCAGGAATACTTCCAAACTCATTCTGCAAGACAAGTATTACCTTGATATCAAAACCACACACAGACACATAAAACAAAAAAAACAAAACAAAAAACAAAGAAAGAAAACTACAGGCCAGGCCAGTATCTTTGGTGAACATTGATGCAAAAGTCTTCAACAAAATATTAGCAAACTGAATTCGACAACACATTAATAAGATCATTTATCATGACCAAGTGGAATTCATCCCAGGGATACCAAGATGGTTCAACTTAATCAGTTTGATACATCATATCAACAGAATGAGGGACAAAAATCCTGTGATCATTTCAATTGCTGCCAAAAAAGCATTTGGTAAAATTCAACATCCTTTCATGATAAAAATCCTCAACAAACTGGGTATAGAAGGAACATGCCTCAACACAATAAAGGCCATATATGACAGACCCACAGCTGGTATCACACTGAATGGGGAAAAACTGAAAGCATTTTCTCTAAGTTCTGGAATAAGACAAGGATGCCCACTTTCACCACTGTTTTCAACATAGTACTGAGCAATCAGACAAGAGGAAGAAAGAAAAAGCATCCAAATTGAAAAGAAAGAAGTCAAATTGTCCTTGTTTGCAACTGATAAGAGCTTATATTTGGAAAAACCTAAAAGACTCCACCATAAAACTACTAAAACTGACAAACAAATTCAGTAAAGTTGCAGAATACAAAATCAACATACAAAAATCAGTAGCATTTCTATATTCCAACAGTGAACAATCTGAAAAAAGAAATAATCTTATTTATAATAGCTATAAATAAAATAAAATATCAAGGAATAAACTTAATCAAATAAGTGAAATATCTCTGCAATGAAAACTATGAAACATTGATGCAAGAAATTGAAGAGGACATCCAAAAAGTGAAAAGATATTCCCTGTTCATGAATTAGAAGAACAATATTATTAAAATGTCTATATTACTCAAAGCAATTTACAGATTCAATGCAATCCCTATCAAAATATAAGTGACATTCTTCACAGAAATGTAATCCTAAAATATATATGGAACCACAAAAGACCCAGAATAGCTAAAGCCATCCTGAGCAAAAAGAACAAAACTGGAGGCATCACATTACCTGACTTCAAATTATATTACAGAGCAATAGTAACCAAAACAGTATGGTGCTGGCATAAAACCAGACACATAGACCAGTGAAACAGAATAGACAACCCATAAACAAATGCATATAACTACAGTGAACATTTTTTACAAAGTTCACAACAACATACCTTGCAGAAAGGACAGTCTCTTCAATTAATGGTGCTGGGAAAACTGGATATCCATATGCAGAAGAAAGAAACTGGACTCCTATCTTTCACCATATACAAAAATAAAATCGAAGTGGATTAAAGACTTAAAAGCTAAGACCTGAAACTATGAAACTACTAAAATAGAACATTGGGGAAACTCTGCAGGGGTATTTTGTGGGTCTGTCATAGATGGCTTTTATTTGTAGCTATTGGGTAAGGATTTCTTGAGTAATAGCTCATCAGCACAGGCTACCAAATAAAAATGGACAAATGGGATCACATCAAGTTAAAAAGCTTCTACACAGCAAAGGAAACAATCAACAGAGTAAAGAGACAACCCACAGAATGAAAGAAAATATTTGCAAACTATCCATCTGACAAGATATGAATAACCAGAATATATAAGGAGCTCAAATAACTCAATAGAGAAAGATATAATAATCTGATTAAAAACTGGATAAAAGATCCAAATAGACATTTCTCAAAAGAAAACATACAAATGGGAAACAAGTATTTAAAAAGGTGTTCAACATCACTGATCATCAGAGAAATGCAAATGAAAACTACAATGAGATATCATCTCATCTTAGTTAAAATGGATTTTATCCAAAAGATAGTCAATAACAAACACTGGCACAGATGTGGAGAAAGGGGAACCCTCATACACTGTTGATGGGTGTATATATTAGTATAACTCCTATGGAGAACAGTATATAATTTCCTCAAAAAACTAAAAATAGAGCTACCATATGATCCAGTAATCCCATTGCTAGGTGTATAATCAAAGGAAATCCGTATGTTGAAGACATCTGCACTCCCTTGTTTCCTGCAGCACTATTCACAATAGCCAAGATTTGGAAGCAACCTCGATGTCCATCAACAGATGAATGAATAAAGAAAATGTGGTATATATACACAATGGAGTACTATTCACCCATAAAAAAGAATGAGATCCTGTCATTTGTAACAACATGGATGGAACTGGAGGACATTATGTTAAGTGAAATAAGCCAGGCACAGAAAGACAAACTTCTCATGTTCTTACTTATTTGTGGGAGCTAACAGTTAAAACCAGTGAACTCACAGAGCGTGTGATGGTTACCAGAGACTGAGAAGGCCAGTGGGTGAGAAATGGGGATGATGGGTAACGTATATAAAATATAGTTAGATACAATGAATAGGATCTAGTGTTTGATAGCACAACAGGGTGACTGCAGTCAGCAATAATTTGTTGTATATTTTAGAATAACTGAGGGAGTGCAATTAGAATGTTTGTAACACAAAGAAAGGATGAATGCTTGAGGTGATGGATACCCCATTTACCCTGATGTGATTACTACACATTGTATGCCTATATCAAAATATCCTATACACTCCATGAATATATATATACCTACTATGTACCCATAAAAATTAAAAATTAAAAAAAAGCAAAATAAATTTCTCTAGCTTTATCTTACATGTTTTACCACCAGCTAACATATATAATATTAATAATTAACATCCCAGGAATAATCCATTACTAAAGACCCAATGCTCCACCAAGTGAACCTTGCCCTCCCGTGAAAGAACGCTTTAAGAAGCTACTGACTACTCACCATTGCTCTAGTGCAGCACTACCACCCTTGGCCCTGGGCAGACAGGACCCCATCCCGCTGTGGAGTACCTACCTTGAAATTTTAAGTTTCTCCCTTTTGACTGGCACCGGCTGGGACTAGTAGTGTTCTCCAGGTGGGATGCTCCAAACTCAGTTTCTCCCCTTCAAGTGCTCTCTAACCTTCTTCCTAGTGCATGGGGTCAAACAGATGTCCTGAGGAGCTGCAGAATATGTGCCTGTGGGGTTGTCTCAGAGCCCAGTGGCGAGGCCACATTTCCAAAAGGACAGCCTGTGGGGCAGATCACGC
This sequence comes from Macaca mulatta, assembly GCF_049350105.2. Lineage (NCBI taxonomy): Eukaryota > Metazoa > Chordata > Mammalia > Primates > Cercopithecidae > Macaca > Macaca mulatta. Next base: position 77,980,149 of record NC_133419.1, on the reverse strand, counting down.
CTGCTGGCCAATACAATATTATTTTATTAGCTTATGTGAAGTTGGACCATTAGGATGGTGCTGATGCAGATTTCGGTTGACTGTCACAAGCAGACACTGAGTTGCTATACCTTACACTTGGTCAATCTTCCCCCTCATATATCTTGGAATTTCTGCTGCTTCTCTACTACTGACCTTTTGGCTTGGGCTGCATGTGTGGGCCTGTCCACTGACTCTTGCCTGTGTACACTGTGACACCTCCTATCCAGAGCACCCTTGTGCAGGTGGGCCACTCATCTATTCTGCCTGCTGATGAAAGGAAAGGGTTCTACTGACATTGAAGAAGATTACATTCAAGGAAATGCAATGATAACAGCCTAATGAGTTCAAAAGAAGACATAGTTGGAAGGTGAGTTGTGTGTTTGTGCCATAAAATCTGAAATGATAGGCTGGGCATGGTGGCTCACGCCTGTAATCCCAGAACTTTGGGAGGCCCAGGCAGGGGGATCACCTGAGGTCGGGACTTTGAGACCAGCCTGACCAACATGAAGAAACCCCATCTCTACTAAAAATAAAACGTTAGCCAGGCATGGTGGCGCATGCCTGTAATCCCAGCTACTCGGGAGGCTGAGGCAGGAGAATCACTTGAACCTGGGAGGCAGAGGTTGTGGTGAGCCGAGATCACACCATTGTACTCCAGCCTGGGCAACAAAAGTGAAACTCTGTCTCAAAAAAAAAAAAAAAAAAAAAAAAAAAAAAAAAATCTGAAATGATAATTTAATATCACCAGAAAAGTAGTTATCATTTCCATTCAGACTCTGGGTAAGACGTGCATTTGTGTTAGTCATCAATGAAGCATGATAACAATCTTTATAACAGAGTCACTGGAGCCACATGTGTATGGTGGATGATTCAGTGTCATGAGTTAAAGGTTTTGAGGGTCAGCAGAGGCCAAAATGTCTATATTGCTTCAATACAAACAGGTTCTAAACAGTCATGGCATTGTGAGTAATAACAGCATTGCTACCTTCTTCAGGAGTGGGAGCTATGAAACCAGCGAGGAATGGTGCATTTGCAAATAAAGAACATAAAAAGATGGTTCTCAAACCAGAACAGAAAGACACAGCACCTGGACACTACAAAGAAGATTCATGTGAGCCGGGCGCGGTGGCTCACGCCTGTAATCCCAGCACTTTGGGAGGCCGAGGCGGGCGGATCACGAGGTCAGGAGATCGAGACCATCCTGGCTAACACGGTGAAACCCCGTCTCTACTAAAAATACAAAAAATTAGCCGGGCATGGTGGCAGGCGCCTGTAGTCCCGGCTACTCGGGAGGCTGAGGCAGAAGAATCGCTTGAACCCAGGAGGCAGAGGTTGCAGTGAGCCGAGATTGCACCATTGCACTCCAGCCTGGGCGACAAAGTGAGACCCCGTCTCAAAAAAAAAAAAAAAAAAAAAAAAGATCCATGTGCACTGACTTGACAACAAATACCTGAACACCTCTTCTCTACTCATTCTAAATCTTCATCAGTAAATCACCATAGCTCACTTGAGCTCATGAGTTTTGCAATACCTTTTAAAACATATTGCTAATATTAACATTCCCCCCACCCACGTACACACTCACACACACTGGCCCAGGGCCTTGCACGTTCCAGGGAAATAGTCTTCTGTGGAAGGTGGTGGCAGCAATTTTGCACCCCACCCCCCACCCCACCCCACTGCCCCTTGGGGCATTTGGCATTGTCTGGAGACAGTTTTGATTGTCACAGCAGGTGGGAGCAGGGATTGCTACTGGCATCCAGCAGGCAGAGGCCAGGGATCCTATGAAACATCCTGCAGTGCACAGGACAGCACCCAGGACAAAGAATTGATTTGGTCCCAAATGCTATTAGTGCCAAAATTGAGAAACTGCCCTAAAGGCATCCCTGTTCTAGTAAACTCATTCTTAGGCTTATCTGTTCCCCCACAGCGTGTTTTTCAAAAGGAGCCACACACCACTGCCTCAGACTCACATGGATGTCATTTAAAATGCCTACTTACAGATCCTTAATCAGATATCTGTGGATGGGGTCCTGGAATAAGCTCCCAGTGACTCTTGAAACTGTGAGAACTAGTGCTCCGGAAATGGCCTTGGCCACCCATCTAGATTCCCTTACCTGGGGTTTTTGTTCATTCTCTCAATGAATATGAATTGAGTGCCTAGTCTGTGCCAGGCACTGTGCAAGGCACTAGGGACAGATGAAGTCTCTGTCTTCAGGTGCTTAAGTTGGGGCAGAGAGCCAGAAAATAATAAACATATAATATGAGATGAGTGGTGGAGGTGCTGGAAATTAAAACTACACAGGTCAAAGGGGATAGAAAGGGACTGGGGATGGATTTGTGTGTTTGTGCTACTTTGTGAGAGTATCTAGGGGAGCCTTTCAGGCAGGGGAACAGCAAAAGGGAGGAGGCCAGTGGGCAGAGCAGGGTGAAGGAGAGACATGGTGTTGGAAACTGAGGCCAGAGAGAGAGAGCTGTGTATCAGGTCACCCAGGGTCGGGTGGGTGAAAGGGCCAGGGGTAGGAGATAAGCAGAGTTGGAGGATACAGACTCTGATAGGATCTTGGAATGGCTGTGAGTAATGGGGAAACCGCTGGGGGCGGTGGGGGGAACTCAGAGGGAGGGTTTTGTATTGCAATACCCACAACAGCACAAATGCTTAAGTGGAGGAACGTTTGGCCACATTTGTCAAATGCCTACAATTTGCCAGGATTTTACACACGTGTTCTAATTTGAACTTAAAATACTAATGAGATGAGTGTTACTGTCCCCATTTTATAGATAAGAAAATTTCAGACCCAGAAAAATTAACCTGACAAAGGTTATACAGACAAGTTATTAGAAGGAGGACTGGGCACAGTGGCTCATGCCTGTAATCCCAGTACTTTGGGAGGCCGAGGCAGGCAGATCACAAGGTTGGGAGTTCGAGACCAGCCTGGTCAACATGGTGAAACCCCGTCTCTACTAAAAATACAAAAATTAGCTGGGCATGGTGACTTGCGCTTGTAATCCCAGCTACTCAGGAGGCTGAGGAAGGAGAATCGCTTGAACCTGGGAGGTGGAGGTTGCAGTGAGTTGAGATAGCACCACTGCACTCCAGCCTGGGTGACAGAGCGAGACTCCATTTCAAAAAAAAAAGGAGAAGGTCTTATTATTTGATCCTTAGAGGACTTTATTATTTGATCCTCAGTTCTTATTTATTTTCTCGTGTTGCTGTCATTGATTCCTTCTTAGTATTAAATTTGAAGAAAGAAAATGATGTTACCGCCAGGAAGGCACTGGAAAGATGGCAAAACAGCAGGTGTGGCTAGAGTTTCGTGTGCTGGGCTGTCCTCGCTAATGCTTACTTACACACTTGGCCTGGCCCAAAGTGCCACAAGATGGCAGCATCTTATACTCATTTGTTTGGTGGCCATTCATGCTCCACAGTTGACTTTTTCAGTATGAAGATACTGAATAAAAAATAGCACTTTGGGAGGCCAAGGCAGGAGGATTGCTTAAGTTCAGGAGTTCAAGACTAGCCTGGGCAACATGACAAAACCCCATCTCTACAAAAATATAAAAACTGGCCAGGTGTGGTGGTGCGTGTCTGTAGTCTTAGCTACTTTGGAGGCTGTGGTTGTAGTGAGCTGAGATCATGCCATTGCACTCTAGCCTGGGTGACAGAGCTAGACTCTGTCTCAAAAAAAGAGGGTTACAGCCCATATTTGGAAATGGAGGCATTTTAACAAGAAATATTTATCTGGAAATAGAGTGAAAGCCCCTAAGTTCACAAATATTTTACCCATTCACAAGCATTAGGCATTTGCCTCCATCCAAGTAAGCAAGATTTAAAAAAACCATTTCCAATGCCATGTGAGAGTTATGCAAAATAGTAGAATGCAATAATTTCAAGTTTCCATTTGGGGCATCAGAGAGAACTGTGTAAAAATTCTAGCTCTGACATTTAGTTACATGATGTTGGGGAAATGAAAATCATTTCAAACTTATTTCTTCATTTGTATAATTCCTACCCCTTAAGTTAACTGTGAATATTAAGTAGCACACATAGAGCTCTAGGTGAAGTGCTTGACACCACTCAATGTGTAGTAACCATTATATAATAATCATTCATTGTTGTTTTTCTCTAGCTTCCTAATGCCACAATGGTAGGAAACCTTAGAGATTATCTAGTCCAATGCCTCTCCATCTTGGATGCACTTTGGAATCACTTGGGGAGCTGAAAAAGTCTGCTGCCTAGGGTCCCAGCCCAAGGCTCTGGTCTGGGGTGCAGCATAGGCATTAGGAGACAGTCTCCTTCTGTCACCCCAGGCTGGAGTGCAGTGGCAAGATCATGGGTCATTGCAGCCTCGACTTCCTGGCTCAAGCCATCCTCCCACCTCAGCCTCCCCAGTAGCTGGGACTACAGCTATGCACCACCATACCCAGTTGAGTTTTGTATTTTTTGTAGAAATGGGGTTTTGCCGTGTTGCCCAGGCTGTGAACTTCTGCCTTCTGCGATCCACCTGCCTTGGCCTCCCAGAGTGCTGGGATTACAGGTGTGAGCCACTGCGCCCAGCCCATTGGGATTTCTTAAAGATCTCTGGATGATTCTACTGCCAGGCAAGGTTTCAGAGCCCGAACACCGGCAGTGGTCGACTTGTGGGTTGGTAAGAGAATTTACCGGCAACAGTGTAGGTTTGAAAAAGGAAAGTTTATTAGAAAGGAAGAATGTTGCAAAAGGGTGCAGCGGGGTGCCTCAGTGAGAGGACTGAGAGTGCCACCCTCCATGGGTTTTTCCTTAGGGGTATTTATGGTTGTCAAATGAGTTTCGGCATTCCAGAGGTGTATAGAAATTTTAGTCACTTATAGGTTTTTTTCGGGGAAAGAAATCTGAAACCAGAAGCCTGCTTTAGATAATAGGAAAGTCGTTTTGGCGAGGTCTTGGCTCACTACAACCTCTGCCGCTTGGGTTCAAGCAATTCTTGTGCCTCAGTCTCCCAAATAGCTGGGACTACAGGCACCTGCCACCAAGCCTGGCTAATTTTTTTTTTTTTTTGGTATTTTTTATTAGAGGTGGGGTTTCACCATGTTGGCCAGGTTGGTCTCAAACTTCTGACCTCAGGTGATCTGCCTGCCTCAGCCTCCCAAAGTGCTGAGTTTACAGGCATGAGCCGCCACACCCTGCAGGGAAGTCTAATTACTTCTAATTTTCCCCGAGATAAGGAGTTTTGCCTCTGTATGACCTGTTTGATGGTCACCAGGTGGTCTTTTTTCCCTTCTAAATTCCTCAGATTAGGAGTTTTTGTCTCTGGGCCTGTTCAGTGGTCACCAGGTGATTTTCACTCTCCTCATTTTCCCCCAACCAATATTTTGATCAAATCTTTGACCCTTTAATTCCCCCATGCTCATGTCTACCTACTGCCTACTGGTGTTACATGCATCTCTGTGAAGAGACCACCACACAGGCTTTGTGTGAGTAATAAAGCTTTTTAATCACCTGACTGCAGGTGAACTGAATCCGAAAAAGGAGTCAGCAAAGGGAGAGAGATAGGGGTGGGGCAGTTTCATAGGATTTGGGTAGGTAGTGAAAAATTACAATTAAAGGGGGTTGTTCTCTTGTGGGCAGGGGCAGGGGTCACAAGGTGCTCAGTGAGGAGCTCCTGAGATTCATTGCCCAGGAGAAGGAGTGTCACAAGATCAGTTAGGGTGAGGCAGGAACAAATCATAGTGGTGGAATGTCCTCAGTTAAGGCAGGAATTGGCTACTTTCACTTCTTGTGTGGTTCTTCAGTTGCTTCAGGCCATCTGGATGTATATGTGCCAGTCACAGGGGATATGATGGCTTAGCTTGGGCTCAGAGGCCTGACATTCCTGTCTTCTTATTTTAATAAGAAAACCAAAACAAAATAGTGGTGAAGTGTTGGGGTGGCGAAAATTTTGGGGGGTGATATGGAGAGATAATGGTGATGTTTCTTAGGGCTGCTTTGAGTGGGATTAGGGGCAACGTGGGAACCTAGAGTGGGAAAGATTAAACTGAAGAAAGATTTTGGGTTAAGGGGTGATATTGCGGGGTTGTTAGAAGGAGCATTTGTCATATAGAATGATTGGTGATGGCCTGGATGCGGTTTTGTATGAATTGAGAAACTAAATGGAAGACCCAAGTCCAAATAAGAGAAGGAGAAAAGCAGGTATTAAAGGACTAAGAATTGGGAGGATGCAGGGCATCCAATTAGAGAGTGCCCAAGGGGGTTTAGTGTAATTATTTGCTTGGTTGGCGAGTTTTTGGGCTCTATCCTTGAGTTTTTTTGTTTTTTTTTTTTTATGTTGTCATATCCAGGCCAGACTGATTTAGGTAAAAACAACACTCTTCATTTAAAAATATACAGAGTCCTTTTTGAGCAGTAAGTCAAGGCCTATTCCTGTCTTCTTATATTAATAATAAGAACAAAACAAAATAGTAGTGAAGTGTCGGTGTCATGAGGGGAACAGGAAGCTGTTCAATGCTATTTGCAAATTGATTTTTGAGGGTAAGGAAAACTAGTGTACATGTGCCTGTTCAATTAACAGGTACACACATGTAGGCGGAGGAGCCACAGAGGAAGAAGAGACCTTGCGTAAGGCAAAACTGGAAATGTAAAGTGAAAAGATGAGAAGGAGAAAAACTGGCCATGAGGGACAGAAGTTGGAATGCTAGCTGCTTCTTTAGCTACCTTATCAGCATAAGTGTTGCCCTGAGCAATGGGATCTGATGCCCTTTGATGCCCCTTGTAGTGAATGACCCCAGCTTCCTTGGAAGTAGAACAGCTTTAAGAAGAGTTTATTTATTAAGGAGGCATTAATGATGGAGGACCTTGTGTAGTGAGGAAACGTCTTTCTGCCCATATAACAGCATGGTGGCAAAGGATGTGGAGGGCATACTTAGAATCTGTATAGATATTGACACGCAGTCCCTTTGCAAGAATGATGGCTCAAGTTAAGGCAATGAGTTCAGCTTGTTGAGAGGTAGTGGAAGGGCGCAGGGCTATAGACTCAATGATAGATGTGGGAGACACTATGGCATAGCCTGCCTTTGCCGGTGATTAGTGATTTGGCCTGGAAGAACTACCATCAATCAACCAAGTGTGGTCTGGGTGGGGAACAGGAAAGAGGGAAATATGGGAAAATGGGGAGAATGCCATGTGGATTGGAGAGATACAGTCATGGGGTTCAGATGTAGTAGCAGGAATAAGATGAGAGGCCGAATTGAAGTCTGGCCCAGGAACAATGGTAATTGTGGGAGATTCAACAAATAGTGAGTACAGCTGAAGGAGCCAGGGGGGCAGAAAGTATATGCGTCAAACGTGAGGAGGAAAATAGATTTTGAAAGTTATGGGGACTATAGAGAGTAAGTGGAACATAGCTTTTTAAGGGCCTCTGAAAGTATTAGAGTGATGGCAGCCACCGCATGCAGACATAAGGGCCAGCCTAAAACAGTAAAGTCAAGTTGTTTGGACAAAAAGGCTACAGGGCACAGTCCTGGTTCTTGTATAATAATTCTGACTGTATAGCCCTGCACTTCAGCTGTGTGTAATGAAAAAGGTTGGGATGAGTCAGGGAGAGCTAGTGTGGGAGCAGTCTCTACAGCTGTTTTCCAGGAACGGAAAGAGGAGTGGGGAAAGGATTTAGGATCTATGGGGTCAGCTAGGTTTCCATTTGTGAGTTCATATAATGGTTTTGTTAGGATGGCAAAACCACGTATCCAAAGATGAAAGTATCCAGCCATGCCCAGAAAGGAAAGGAGTTGTTGCTTTGTAGAATGGGTTTGGGTTTGGGTTTAAGAGATCAGCCGGACACAACCGGCAGAGAGAACATGTGTGTTTTCATGAAAATTATGCTGAGGTAGGTAACAGGTGGAGAAGAAATTTGAGCTTTGGAGGGGGATACCCGATATCTCTTGGAGAATAAATGTTGAAGGAGCAGAAGGGTGTCTTATTGAGAAGATTCAAAGGAGGGGCTACAAAGTAGAAGGTCATGAATATATTGAATAAGGTGAGAAGCACAGGGGTGGAAAGAAAGTTAATCATGAGAAAGAGCTTGGCTGAAGTAATAAGGGCTGTCCCTGAAGCCTTGTGGCAGTACAGCCCAGGTAAGTTGCTGAGACTGATGGGTGTCAGGGTCAGTCCAAGTGAAAATGAAGAGAGACTGGGATGAAGGGTGTAAAGGAAGAGTAAAGAAACCATCTTGGAGATCCAAAACAGAAAAATGGGTTGTGGAGGGAGGTATTGAGGATAGGAGAGTATATGGGTTTGGCACTATAGGATGGATGGGAAAGATGACTTGATTAATAAGGCAAAGATCATGAACCAACCTGTAAGACTTGTCTGGTTTTTGGACACATAAGATAGGGGAGTTGTAAGGAGAATTTGTAGGCTTTAAGAGGCCATGTTGTAACAGGCGAGTGATAACAGGCTTTAACTCTTTTAAAACTGCTGTGGGATGGGATATTGGTGTTGAGTAGGGTAAGGGTGATTAGGTTTTAATGGGATGATAAGGGGTGCATGATCAGTCACCAAGGAGGGAGTAGAGGTATCCTATAATTGTGGATTAAGGTAGGGAGATACAAGGGGAGGATGTAAAAGAGGCCTTGAGTTGGGTAAAAGTACAGCAGTAAGATGTGGCTTTAGCCCAGGAATAGTCAGGGAAGTAGATAATTTGGTTAAAATGACTCAGCCTAATAAGGGAACTGGGTAGGTGGGGATAACTAAAAAAGAGTGCATAAAAGAATGTTGTCCAAGTTGGCACCAGAGTGGGGGAGTTTTAAGAGCTTTAGAAGCCTGGCCGTCAATACCCACAACAGTTATGGAGGCAAGGGAAACAGGCCCTTGAAAAGAAGGTAATGTGGAGTGGGTAGCCTCCGTATCAATTAAGAAAGGGATAGACTTATCCTCCACTGTAAGAGTTACCTGAAGTGTCTGTGATGGTCCAGGAGGCTTCCGAGGCGATTGGGCCACATCAGTCTTCAGCTGCTAAGCCAAGAAGATCTGGGAAGGAGTTAGTCAGAGAGCCTTGGGCCAAAGTTCCAGGGGTTCTGGGAGTGGCTGCCAGGCAAGTTGGACAGTCTGATTTCTAGTGGGGTCCTGCACAGATGGGACATGGCTTAGGAGGAATCCCAGGCTGTGGGCATTCCTTGGCCCAGTGGCCAGATTTCTGGCACTTGAAGCAAGATCCTGGGGGAGGTGGTCCTGGAGGAATGCCTGGCTGCTGCGGTTTGGGCATTTTGAAGTTCTTGTGTGCTGGAGATGTGGCTGGTGATTCTCTCATAGTGGAGGCAAGCAATTGCAACTCAGAAATACATTGCCACTTGGCTGCCTCTTCTCTATTATTGTACACCTTGAAGGCAAGGTTAATTAAGTCCTGTTGTGGGGTTTGAGGACCAGAATCTAATTTTTGGAGCTTTTTCTAATGTCAGGAGCGGATTGGGTAATAAAATGCATATTGAGAATAAGACGGCCTTCTGGCCTCTCTCAGTCTGGTGTGATAAAGTGTCTATCAGTTGTTGCCAAATGGGCCATGGACTGGGCTGGGTTTTTATATTTGATGAAAAAGAGCCTAAATGCTAACTGATCTGGGAGAGGTCAGCTAAAGAAAAAGGAGCATTAACCTTGACTATGCCTTCAGCTCCAGCCATCTCTGTAAGAGGAAATTGTTGGGCAGGTGGGGGCGGGCTCGTCATGGAACGAAACTATAAGCAGGATGAGGTGTCAGGAGGGGAGGTGATAGAAGGATAGGGTTGGGGAGCAGAGGCTGAGGAAGAATTGGGACCTGGCTCAGCCTGGCAAGGAGCAGCCTGGGGAGCGGAGGAAAGTTGAGATGGGTCTGTAGAAAAGGAGGGTTCAAAGGACTCAGAGCTTGGGATGGAGCCTGAAGGAACAGACAGGGGAGAAAGAAGAAAGATTTGGGACGAGTTGCGTTGGGAGCAGAGACTAGGGAGGGACCGATGTGTAAAGAATGCCTAGACGTCAGGCACCTCAGACAATTTGCCGAATTTTCAACAAAAATTATCTAGGTCTTATAGGATAGACAAATCGAAAATACCATTCTTTGGCCACTTGAAACTATTGTCAAGTTTGTATTGGGGCCAAGTGGTATTACAGAAGAAAATAAGATGTTTAGGTTTTAGGTCAGGTGTTAGTTGAAGGGGTTTTAGGTTTTTAAGAACACAGGCTAAGGGAGAAGAAGGGGGAAAGGAGGGCAGAAGGTTGCCCATAGTGAAGGAGGTCAGTTTAAAGAGAAAGGTAGAGACACGGGGTCGGGGGCGGGGGTGAGCAGCGCTGGGCTAGGTATAATGTGGGTGAGCAGCCAAAGCAGGCATCCCCATGATTGACTTGCCACCAAGGAAACGTGGGTAAATGACCAAGGCAGGCATCCCCGCGGTGATCAGACACCAATGGAATGTGGGTGAATGATCAAGGCAGGCGTCCCTGCAGTGATCAGAAACCAAGGGAAGACTTTCTTCCCAAATCCATGACTGACATTGGAGTTTTTGAGTTCATGGATAAAATGTGTCTCCTTTGTCTCTACTAGAGAGGAAAAAGAACTGGAATTGGAAGGACAGGGAGATTGAAGGGTAGCGAGAGAGACTGGAGAAGAGAGTGAAGAGACCACTTACCTGATTTGAAATTGGTGAGATGTTCCTTGGGCTGATTTGAGGACCCAAGGTTGTAGGTGGATCTCCTCATGGGTGAGGACAGGGGACCAGTCTCCTGAAGGAGTCCCCCTGTCCTAGGACTTCAGCACCAAATGTCACAGGTATCCGTGTGAAGAGACCACCAAACAGGCTTTGTGTGAGCAATAAAGCTTTTTAATCACCTGGGTGCCCGTGGGCGAATCCGAAAAAGGAGTCAGCAAAGGGAGAGACATAGGGGTGGGGCAGTTTTATAGGATTTGGTGGGTAGTGGAAAATTACAGTTAAAGGGGGTTGTTCTCTTTTGGGCAGGGGCGGGTGTCACAAGGTGCTTGATGGGGAGCTCCTGAGATTCATTGCCCAGGAGAAGGAATGTCACAAGGTCAATTGATCAGTTAGGGTGGGGCAGGAACAAATCACAGTGGTGGAATGTCATCAGTTAAGGCAGGAACTGGTTATTTTCACTTCTTTTGTGGTTCTTCAGTTGCTTCAGGCCATCAGGATGTATATGTGCCAGTCACAGGGGATATGATGGCTTAGCTTGGGCTCAGAGGCCTGATAATTGGGGTCTCAAGAAAGGGAAAACACCACAGTGAAGAGGGGTGTGGAGTGTGGCTACTTCCTGCTGAAAGGGGGCATTGAAGGCATAGGTTGCATTTTTTCCTTTCTTGCTCTGTCATGAAGGGAATGAAGGGTCATGAAAAACTTGTTCAGGACAGGGAAAACCGGATTCCATCAAGAGGCCCCATGCAAACAGAAGTTGCTGTTACTGGCCGGTATTGGGATTGCATAGCCTTCTGTAGGTGGAATCTTTGCAATCTGGAAGATATAAATTTAATGAGCATGTTAAAAAAAAGCAGGGACCAAATATTAAAAGAAGAATGACAAGGAACAAAGGTCCAAGGAATGGGAGAAGCCAAGTGAGTTTTGGAAACCAATTAGTAAAAGTTTTGGTCCAGTTTTGGTTACTTTGGGAAAGTGTGTGTAGTCATTTGGCTTGTTTGAAAATTTCTTGGACGTTAGTTTCCACTTCTCTGGACACATTAATGTAGGTGCAACAGGTTTTGTTGATGACAGCAAAGACTCCTCCCTGTTCAGCTAGGAGGTAATCCAGAGCACATCTGTTACCAAAAACCAGAGGAACCAGATACCTGCTTTAGAAAATAGGGAAGTCTAATTACTTCTAATTTTCCCCAGGTAGGGAGTTTGGCCTGTTTCATGGTCACCAGGTGGTATTTGCTCCCTTTTAAATTCTCAGGTAAGGAGTTTTTGTTTCTGGGGCCTGTTCAGTGGTCACCAGGTGATTTTCAGTCTCCTCATGTACTATGTAGCCAGGGTAGAGAATTATTTCTCCAGACCAATACCCTCACTGTACAGATGGGAAAGACAAGCCCGGAGAAAATGAAAGTGATTTGCCTGGTGACATGAAATCAAGAACTCACACTGAGGTATGCTGACTCCTAGTTATGGGTTCTCTCGGCACTCGACACTGCCTTGGGCTCACTTCCTGTGCTTCCACAAATGCTCTGCCTACACCAGGTCCACCCCAGTGTCTAACCCACAGCAATGCCAACAGCCGTGTGAGTGTTTATTATTGTGCTGCTTTACATATATTATCTCTAATCCAAACAGCACGCTTTCAAGAAAGGTGAGCGTATCCCCGTTGTAAGAGGAGGAAGCTGCTGCTCAGAGACTTTAAGAGACTAGCTACAGTCACAGCTAGTGAAGACAGTTCAAAATTTGATGCAGTCTTTTGGACTCCAAAGCCTAGGCTCTTTAGCTACACTCACCTCCATCTGTTCCTGCTCCATCTTACCTTCCCCAGGTTATCTCTTTATCAAGAGCTAGCTGTAATTCTACACCCTCCCCAAAAGCCCTTCCACCCCAGACCACAGGGATCTCTTCATCGACTCAACTTTCATGGCAATAATCACCTGCATTAGCTGTTTGGCAAATTCTAACTCACATGGTAATTTATTTCATCATGTATATGACTTGCGTCCTTATCTCTGAGGCTGAGAAAGAGAAGAAGCCTCCTCTAACTGTGTTTCTGTACTTGTCCTGTAGCTGTGTTGATATTGCAAGAGCATAACATTTAGTCTGTTATAAGATTCTGGCCTTGGAAATACCTAGGGAAGGGATGGCTGTAGGCCCAAGTGGAGCTGAAAATTCAAAATGATAAAGAACAGCGTTCTCTTCGGGTTCAGATTTGTAGTAATATTTATTCTCTTTTCTATAAGTAAGCCTCCAGGTGGCAGTTGAAAGCCTAGTTGTGAAAGCGTGAGTGTCTCATAAATGAAATCACAAAATCTCAGGCTGGAAGGAATTTTTCTCATCTAACCACCAATTCAAAGCTAGAATTCCCTCCCTGACGTAACAACAACTATGGCAATATCTCTTCCATCTCAGGGGCTGGTGATGAGAAACCCGCTTTTTTCGAAGCACTTTTCCCATGTGTGGTCAGTTTATTAGAATATTGTTCTTGATTTTATGTGAAAACTGCTTCCTTGTAGCTTCTACGTACTCCACAAAGAAACTAAGTGCATCTGGGCCGAGCGATGTGAGAACAGCAGAGTCTGAAGATCTGGAGAGCATTCGACTGGCTCAGAGAAGCCTCCTTTTCACTTCTATTCTTCCCAAGGGCTTCTCCCCAAGAGCCTGGACTTGGTTTAGCCAAACCCACTTTCTCTGACCAAAATAACAAAGAGGCCAGGGCAGGCGGTTCATGCCTGTAATTCCAGAGCTTTGGGAGGTTGAGGTGGGCTGATCACTTGAGCCCAAGTGTTCGAGACCAGCCTGGGCAAAATGGTGAGACCCTGTCTCTCAAAAAATTTAAAAAAATTAGTTGGACATGGTGGCACATGCCTATAGTCCCAGCTACTCAGGAGGCTGAGGTGGGACGATGGCTTGAGCCCAGGAGGCGGAGGTTGCAGTAAGCCATGATTGTGCCACTGCACTTCAGCCTGGGCAAAGAGCAAGACCTTATCTCAAAAAAATAAAATAACAAAGAGAGATTAATACCACACTTCCTGGTCTCAAATGTATTCCTTAGAAATATATAGAACAAGGCCAGGTGTGGTGGCTCACGCCTAGCACTTTAAGAGGCCAAAGCAGGTGGATCCCTTGAGCCCAGGAATTTGAGACCAGCCTGGACAATGTGGCAAAACCCCATCTCTACAAAAAATACAAGAACTGCCCAGGTGTAGTGGTGCATGCCCAGTTACTCAGGAGGCTGAGATGGGAGGATGGCTTGAATATGGGAGGCAGAGGTTGGAGTGAACCGAGATTGCAGCCTGGGCAACAGAGTATGAGAAAGAAAGAAAGAAAGAGAGAAAGAGAGAAAGAGAGAAAGAGAGAAAGAGAGAGAGAAAGAGAGAAAGAGAGAAAGAGAGAGAGAGAGAAAGAAAGAGAGAAAGAAAGGGAGAAAAAGAGAGAGGAAGGAAGGAAGAAAGGAAGGAAAGAAGGAAGGGAGGGAGGGAAGGAAACAAATATATATACCGACTATGTGCCCACAAAAATAAAAAATAAAAAAATTAAAAGAAATGAAAAAATATATATGTAGAACAAACAAGTGTCTCTTCTTCTAGGGCTCTGAAGACAGAGATTGAGTCATCCATCCATCCATCCATCCATCCATCCATCCATCCATGCATCCATCCATCTGTCCACCATCAAACATATCTTTACTTGGAGCCTACTATGTTACAGGCACTGAGTGTGCTAGTGGGCAGTCAATAAGTGGTAAATCCTTAATAACCTGATGATTAACTCAGTCACAGGTAGGTCCAATTTTACACGGTACTTGCTTTTTTTTTTTTGGAGACAGAGCCTCGCTCTGTTGCCCAGGCTGGAGTGCAGTGGTGCGATCTCTACTCACTGTAACCTCTGCCTCCCAGGTTCAAGTGATTCTCCTGCCTCAGCCTCCTGAGTAGCTGGGATTACAGGTGTGCGCCACCATGCGCAGCTAATTTTTGTATTTTTAGTAGAGAAGGGGTTTCACCATGTTGGTCAGGCTAGTCTCGAACTCCTGACCTCGTGATCCACCCACCTCAACCTCCCAAAATGCTGGGATTACAGGCATGAGCCACTGCGCTCAGCTACATGGTACATTTTTGAGAAGAGATTGGAGAGACAAGGGAACTGGCATTTACTGAAAAGTTGCCTATCAGGCGAGGTGCTAGGTGCTTGCTTTACATGCCTTATACTGTTTAAGACTCTCTAATGAGATAGGTTATCTACATCTCCACTTTACAAAGGAGGAAACTGAGGATTAGAGAGCTTAATAACTGGACCAAGGACCCACAGCCAGGAAGTGTTGGAGCTGGAGTCTGGATACAGCGGTCCCCAACTGCAAAACCACCACAATGTAAGCCTTGCATGGGGCTCCCTAGGACAGCAGAAGGGATAACATGGTCCCCTCCTGTCTTGTGTCTGATATAAATATCACTTTTTTTTTTTTTTTTGAGATGGAGTCTCACTCCGTCGCTCGGGCTGGAGTGCAGTGGTGCAATCTCGGTTCACTGCAACCTCCACCTCTCAGGTTCAAGTGATTCTCCAGCCTCAGCCTCCTGAGTAGCTGGAATTACAGGTGCCCACCATCATGCCTGTCTAATTTTTGTATTTTTGGTAGAGACGGGGTTTCACCGTGTTGGCCAGGCTGGTCTCAAACTACTGACCTTGCCACCTCGGTCTCCCAAAATGCTGGGATGACAGGCATGAGCCACCGTACCTGGTGACATATTGCTTTAAGTTTTCTTTTCACACTTTCACACCAAATCCCTCATTTTCAGCTTTTTAAAAAATGTATGTTTTTAGAGTGATTTACTTATGGTTTCTCATAAAAGTCAAATTTCCCATCAATACTTTCTGTTATAAACTTGGACACGGGACAGAGCACATGAAAATCATTATTTCATATGTAATCATGTGTAATTTGGGTATTCATTAGTTTGTTTTTATTTATTTATTTTGTTTGTTTGTTTGTTTTTGAGACAGGGTCTTGCTCTGTCACCCAGGCTGGAATGCAATGGGATGATCTTGGCTCACTGCAACCTCCGCCTCCCGGGTTCGAGCAATTCTCATACCTTAGCCTCCTGAGTAACTAGGACTACAGGCACATGCCACCACGCCCAGCTAATTTTTTATTTTTTTATTTTTTATTTTTTATTTTTTTAGTAGAGATGGGATTTCGCCATGTTGGCCAGGCTGCTCTCGAACTCCTGACCTCAAGTGATCCACCTGCCTCAGCCTCCCAAAGTGCTGGGATTACAGGCATGAGCCGCCATGCCTGGCCATAGTTTGTCTTTATTTGATTATATTTATTTTAATTGATCAGTTGCTGTGTTAAGAATATCAAAGAAAATTTTCAAGAAAATAAAAAGGATTACCCCAAGTCTCATATTCTAATACAACTATTTTCATTCTAATTCATACTCATAGTACATATTTTTCTTTGTCAATTCTATTGTAAATAAACGCAGGCTATTATTTTGATTATTTTCACTCAACATTATTTAAGGATCATTTACTCATGTTTCTATGTAGCCTTCTTTTTTTTTTCTTTTTTAGACAGGGTCTTACTGTCACTCAGGCTGGAATACAGTGGTGTGATCATAGCTCGCTGCAGCCTCAACCTCCCGGGCTCAAGCAATCCTCCTGTCTCAGCCTCCTGAGTAGCTGGGACCACAAGTGTGTGCCATCACGTCTGGCTAATTTTAAAATCTTTTGTAGAGGCAAGATCTCACTCTGTTGCTCAGGCTGGTCTTGAACTCCTGAGCTCAAGTGATCCTCTTGCCTCCCAAAGTGCTAGGATTACAGGCTTGAACCACCATGCCCAGCCCTATGTAGCCTTCCTTTTTTTCTTTTTTTCAGACAGGGTCTTGGTTTGTGGCCCAGTATGGAGTAGAATAATGTGGTGTGACCTCAGCTCACTGCAACCTCTGTGTCCTGCACTCAGGTGATCCTCCCACCTCAGCCTCCCAAGTAGCTGGGACAACAGAACCACACCCAGCTAATTTTTCTCTTTTCTTTTCTCTCTCTCTCTCTCTCTCTCTCTCTCTCTCTCTCTCTCTCTCTTTCTTTTTGAGACGGAGTTTC
Source organism: Macaca mulatta (assembly GCF_049350105.2). Taxonomy (NCBI): domain Eukaryota; kingdom Metazoa; phylum Chordata; class Mammalia; order Primates; family Cercopithecidae; genus Macaca; species Macaca mulatta. Next base: position 77,963,388 of record NC_133419.1, on the reverse strand, counting down.
ACTCTGTTGCCCAGGCTGGTGTGCATTGGCTCAACCTCAGCTCACTACAACCTCCAGCTCCCAGGTTCAAGTGATTCTCCTGTTTCAGCCTCCCGAGTAGCTGCCAGGCCTGGGTAATTTTGTATTTTTAGTAAAAAAAGAGTTTCTCCATGTTGGTCAGGCTGGTCTCGAACTCCCGATCTCAGGTGATCTGCCCGCCTCGGCCTCCCAAAGTGCTGGGATTACAGGCATGAGTCATCACGCCTAGCCTAATTTTTCTATTTTTAGTAGATATAGGGTTTCTCCATGTTGCCAAAGCTGGTCTCAAACTCCTGGGCCCAAGCTATCTATCTGCCTGCTGACCAACAGTCTTATCAATTTACATATTTTAAGGCCTTTAGAGATGAAGTTCAAGGATTACTGAAAAAAAAAATTCTGTCTCCCTTTTTAATTCATGATTTAAGCAATGTTCTCAAGCACAGCTTTAATTCTTTTTGCAGTATCCATTCAATGTGTTACAACACCAAGAGGATAGAAAACTATTTTTCTAATAAGTAGGACATTGTCTTTTTGGTTTTGGAGGCCTTTGTCAGAATTGGATTTGCAGTATTAGTATCTCAAGATAATGGCCGTGAGTCAAATCGGTGCTTATTTCTTCTCAAATCCTCAGTGCTCTGATCATGGCTCTTGCCTGCTGAAGCCCTCAGTTGCAGCTTCTGGAAACCTAGTTAGGTTTCAGTTAGTCAGTTATTCATCAGGGCTTTGCTTTGTGGACAGAGGTTCTTCCTGGTCGTTGCTTCTTGTTCTTTCAGTTCCTACTATTTTTTTTTTTTTTTTTTTGAGATAGAGTCTCACTCTATTACCCAGGCTGGAGTGCAGTGCAAACTCCGCCTCCCAGGTTCAAATGATTTTCCTGCCACAGCCTTCTGAGTAGCTGGGATTACAGGTGCATGTCATCACACCCGGCTAATTTTTGTATTTTTAGTAGAGACAGGGTTTCACCATGTTAGCCAGGCTGGTCTTGAGCTCCTGACCTCAAGTGATCTGCCCGCCTCAGCCTCCCAATGTGTGGGGATTACAGGTGTGAGCCACTGTGCCTGGCCAGTGCCTACTGTTTCTGGCAGTGAGTCAAGTGGTGGAGACCATGGTTTTGTGGGATTGTGCTGTTGTTTTTGTCATTGTTGTTTGTTTTGTGCAATCTTAAATGTGTTTCTTTTTCTTTTTTTGAGATGGAGTTTCACTGTTGTTGCCAAGACCAGAGTGCAATGGCGTGACTTTGGCTCACTGCAACTTCTGCCTCCCGAGTTCAAGTGATTCTCCTGCCACAGCCTCCTGAGTAACTGGGATTACAGGCATGCACCACCACACCCGGCTAATTTTTTGTATTTTTAGTAGAGATGGGGTTTCTCCATGTTGGTCAGGCTGGTCTTGAACCCCCGACCTTGGTGATCCACCCACCTCGGCCTCCCAAAGTGCTGGGATTACAGGTGTGAGTCACCGTGCCTGGCTTAAATGTGTTTCTTTCTGCAATCTCCTCTTCTACAGCTTAAAGGCTACCAGAGGCAGCAGGAGAGAGAAGCTGGGATATGACCAAGGTTAGAGGTTTTTCCCCCCAGTCAGTGCCATAAGGTCATGCTTATCTCTAAGGCTTGTACTTAAAACAGTATTTCAGACCAGGCACGGTGACTCACGCCTGTAATTCCAGCACTTTGGGAGGCCAAGATGGGCAAATCACCTGAGGGCAGGAGCTCGAGACTAGCCTGGCCAACATGGTGAAACTCCATCTCTACTAAAAATACAAAAATTAGCCAGGTGTGGTGGCGGGCACCTGTAATCCCAGCTACTCAGGAGGCTGAGGCAGGAGAATCACTTGAACCTGGAAGGCAGAAGTTGCAGTGAGCCGAGATTGCGCCATTGTATTGCAGCCTGGACAACAAGAACGAGACTCCATCTCAAAAAAAAAGACAGCATTTCTTGACCTATGGTTGGGGAGCTCCTATGGGCCACTCTTCAGATGGTCGGAAGAGGCCTACGAGGCCTCCTGAAGGGCTGGGCCTCTCCAGTTCTTGATCTGCAAATCCATTTTCCCTTTGTTTTAGCTAAGAGGTGGGACAGGAGAGAAGACAAAACACTGTGTATGTTCATGCAGAAGTGATTCATCAAAGTAGAAGAAATATTAAGAAGTTTCCAACAAATGATAGAATGTTCTTATTCACCTTAAAATAAGTAGGATTCGTCTCTGGGATGATTCATGCTGAGCACTGCAGCCAAATGGAACTGCTGTGGGCAGTAGATATTTATGGATTTAACATTCAAGGTTTTTACCATTCCTGAGTAAACGGTGGTCATGTGTCATTTTTCTGAGACCTAAATCTAAATCCTGCGCATTAGGACATGGACATGAAGAGGCAGGCTGGTGAGCTCTGCTCTCTAACGTGTGAGGATGCAATGAGAGGTCAGTGACCTGCAACCCAGAAATCCCTCACCAAAACCTGACCATGCCAACACTCTGATCTCAGACTTCCAGAACTGGGAGAAATCAATTTCTAGTGTTTATTACTTTAAAAAAGCAAGTCACATAGTTAGTTGCTAAGCTAGCCTGGCTAATGGTCCATCCTTTACAGCATGTGTAGTTTGGTAGCTATATACTCAGCATCAGATGTGCACTTTATGAGAAAAATTTCTTGATATAGTGGTATATAGGAACATTTAGGGTTCTAAAAGTTCTTGGATATATCCTTCAAAACTGTCAAAGTCTATCATTCTTCAATTCTACTCTGTTATTTCCTGGTTCCATGCCTTTGGATTTACTCTTATATCTGCCTAGCCTCCCCCCATATCCAACCATTAAAATTATGTTTAAGGAGTGTGTTACCTCTCTCAATTAAGCTTTTCTTGATTATTTTCCACTAGCATAATCTCTCCCTGCTTAGGACCTCCTTAGAATTTTGTTTGTATCTTCTTTATGGCTTTTATTTTATCCAATCTTGTATTAGGGTTCACTGGAGAAACAGAACCAACAGAATATATTTAGCTACATAAGAGGGGATTTACTATGAGAATTGACTCATGCAATTATAGAGGCTGAGAAGACCAATGATATGCTGTCTTCGAGCTGGAGAACCAGGAGAGCAGGTGGTTAATTCAGTCTGAGTTTGAAGGCCTGAGAACCAGGGAAGCTGATGGTGTTACTCTAAAGTCCAAGGCCAAAGGCTGAGAAACTGGGAGGCCACTGGTGTAAGTCCCAGAGTCCAAAGGCAGAGAATCTGGAGCTCTGATGTCCCAGAACAAGAGAGAGGGTTGATGTCCCAGAAAGAGAGAGCAAATGCACCCCTCCTCTGAGTTTTTGTTCTATCCAGGACCTTACCAGATGGGATGATGCTTGCTCACATTGGCAAGGGGATCTTCTTTACTCAGTCTACTGATTGGAATGCTGATCTCTGCTGGAAACGCCCTCACAGACACACCCAAAAATCATGTTTTACCAGTGATCTGGGTATCTCTTAACCCAGTCAAGCTGACACATAAAATTAACCATCACGGACCTTCAATGATAATAATCTGTATGCTCTATTTTATTTCTAACTCTGAAATTATAGTCATCTTTAGTTTATCAGTGGATCTTATTCATCTGAGAAGGGTCCCTGTGTCCCCAACCACCCTACTTCCACAGAGCCCCAGCATGACAGGGGCAAATAAATATTTGTTAAGTTGAATTGGGTTAAAGGCTGGTTCTGTTGTAGCAAAGTAAATACACACCTTTGGATGATAGTTTTTGCTGTATGTTACTAGGACTTTTGATAGTCATCTATAAATAAAATGATATTGCTATGTTCTTTGGATAACCTGACCTGGGGAATACAGCAAATATATGAGTCTGAGCCAGATCAATAGTTGCTCTAACATGGATGTTTAATATTCCTTCCATCTTCTAATTTGACAATTCTCTACCTTGTCCAAGTCTGCCTTTCTCAAATCTAATTCCTATTCACTCTGTTATGGTCCCCTCTTTTTTATTCCCTTTCTCATTACATCGTATTGAAACATCAGAACAATAGAACACATGCTCTAGAGAGCCTATTGGCTCAAGTTGTCTAAATGAAGAGTTAATTTAAATGTTCTTTCTTATAGCAAAAGTTTAACCAAAGCCTGTATCAGCTTTATAGGCACCTTCTAAACAATTTTGGGACCTGTTTCCTCTCCCTTCCCAAAATCCACTTTTTTCCTTTCCTTCACAGGGAAGGGAATTTCTTGAAAATATTGTCTACACTGTCTTTCTCTATATCTTACATCCTATTCAACTTACAGCTTATCTCACTAACTGTGTCTTAGCCCAGGTTCTCTAGATTACAGAGCCTGGGGTCAGGATTCAGGTGCTGATTCCCTTTCTGGGATCTTAGAAAGGAAAAATGAAGACAAGTCAGCAGAGGCAGGATGATGTGTTACAATGCTGGTCCCTGCTTCCAACAAGCCATGAGGAGAAATGGCAGGTGACTTAGCAGGTAGTGTCCTTCAGCCATGGGGGTTCTCTGGCATGGCTGCAAGGAGCGATCACACCTTAAAATGCAAGCGAACAATGAGAAAAACGTATCTGTTTGCCTCACTTCTGTCTCCTATTTCCCATTTGACAAGGTTTGCCCCACAAGAAGATAATTCCCTCCTACTTCTGCTGTGTAACTTCCATGGTGCATCGTCTGGTCCATTGGCACCAGCTCAGGAAGCAAGATTTCATGCCCTGTGGTAGGTATGACAAATGTTTCATTCTATCTGAAAGTGGAGGAGCAATTTTATGTGCAAGGGAGCGTATGTAGGCCATGCAGGTCTAGGACTTCAGTTCTGACTTCAGGCAACTCAGGGAAGTCAGCAAAGGTCGAGAATAGTGAGAGGCGAGTGGTGTCTTTGGAGAGAAGAAAGCAGTTGAAGGAATGTGACAGGCAGCATGAGGTTATGCCCAATACACAACACAGGCAGAATTCACCCCCACTTTTCTACTGAAATTGCTTTTGCCAAGGTCATCGAAGAGGTCTTGGCAAATCCAGAGAACCCTTTCTAGTCGTCTTATTGGACAGCTTTGTTCCATCTGACACAACTGGCTATGTTCTAACCGAAACTCTGTCCTCCTTCTGTTTTCCTGATCCACAGAATAGGTTCTGTTCCTACCTCTCTGGCTGTGTCTCTTAAGGACGTCTTCCTTTTTTCCATCTCTTTATTCTCTGTGGTTCCATTTTCAGCCTTCTTTCTTGTATCCTTACTCTCCACATTTAGCTATCTTCTATGCGCTGATCATTGCCAAATCAATATCTGAGGCCCAAATCTCTGCTCCAGATCTATGTGTATAACTGTTCTCTACCTGGATGTTCAACTCAGGATGTCAAATATAATATTGCTAAAATTGATTCATCTTCTATACTTCCCCCCCCAATCGCCACCAAACCTGCTTTTCTTCCTGTGACCCTGTCTTGGTAAATGTCACAAAACCAAGAACTGGGCAGTTCTTTTGAACTCCTGTCTTTCCTTCACATCTCACATTCGATAAGTCATTATTTATTTATTTATTTTTTGAGATGGAGTCTCCCTATATTGCCCAGGCTGGAGTGAAGTGGTGCAATCTTGGCTCACTGCAACCTCCGTCTCCCAGGTTCAAGTGATTCTCCTGTCTCAGCCTCCCAAGTAACTGGGATTACAGTTGTCCACCACCACCTGCGGCTAATTTTTTGTATTTTTAGTAGAGACAGGGTTTCACCATGTTGGCCAGGCCGGTCTTGAACTCCTGACCTCAGGTGATCCACCTGTCTTGGCCTCCCAAAGTGCTGGGATTACAGGCATGAGCCACTGTGCCCGGTCAACAAATTTTTAACTTTACATTATTGTTGACTACGGGTTCAATGCCGTACAACAGATCTCTACACTTAATCATCTTGCTTGACTGAAACTTTATGCCCTATGATTATTAACTCTTAATTTTCCTCTCCTCCAGTCATTGGTAACCACCATTTCACTCTTTGAGTCTGTGAATTGGACTAGGTAGAATTGTGCCATATTTGTCTTTCTGTACCTGGCTTGTTTCACTTATCATAATATCCTCATTATTCATTCATGTTGTCACATATTGTAGAGTGTCCTCCTGAATAGTATTCCATTGTCTGTATGTACCATCATTTTCTTTATCTGTTCATCTGTTGACGGACATTTAGGTTGTTTGTACATCTTGGTTGTTGTGAATGGTGCTGCAGTGAACATGGGAATGCTAATATTTCTTTAAGATCCTAATTTCAATTCTTTTTAAACATCCAGAAGTGGAATTGCTGAGTCAAATGGCAGTTCTATTTTTAGTTTTTTGAAGAAATTTCATTCTGTTTTCCATAGCAGCTGTACCATTTTGCATTTTCACCAATGGTGTGCAAGGGTTTCCTTTTCTCCACATCCTTACCAACAATTGTTATCTTTTGTCTTTTTGATAATGGCTGTCCTGGCAGGTGGGAGGTGATAGCTCATTGTGGTTTTGATTTGCATTTCCCTGATGGTTAGCGATGCTGTTGAACATTTTTTCATATGCCTATTGGCCATTTATATGTCTGCTTTGAAGAAATGTCTGTTCAAGTCAGGTTCTTGCCTGTTTTCCAATAGTGTATTAGGGTATTAGGTTTTGGTTCTTTTTTTTAACGATTGAATTGTAGAAGTTTCTTATATATTTTAGAGATTACTCTTTTATCAGTTATATGGTTTGCAAATATTTTCTTCCATTCTTTAGGTTGCCTTTTCACTCTGTTGAGTTTTTCCCATTGCTGTGCAGAGCTTTTTAGTTTGATATAGTCCCGTTTGCTTATTTTGTTTTTGTTGCCTTTGCTTTTGGTACTACAGATGAGGTCTCACTTTGTTGCCCAGGCTGAAAATTTCTTTCTTTTGCACGTGGATATCCAGTTTTTCCAAAACCATTTTTTGAAAATTTGTTGAAAAGACTATCTTTTCCACATTGTGTATCCTTGAAATCCATATCAAAGATCAATTGACTGTGTATATGTGGATTTATTTCTGGGCTCTCTATTCTATTCCGTCAGTCTATATGTCTGTCTTTGTGCCAGTACCATGCTGTTTTGATTTGTAATATATTCTAATATATTAGCTTTGTAATATATTTTGAAATCAGGAGGTGTGATAACTCCAGCTTTGTTCTTTTTTTCTTTTTCTTGAGATGGAGTTTTGCTCTTGTTGCCCAGACTGGAGTGCAATGGCGCTATCTTGGCTCACTGCAACCTCTGCCTCCCAGATTCAAGCAATTCTCCTGCCTCAGCCTCCCGAGTAGCTGGTATTACAGGCGTGCGCCACCATGCCCAGTTAATTTTGTATTTTTAGTAGAGACGGGGTTTCTCCATGTTGGCCAGGCTTGTCTCAAACTCCCAACCTCAGGTGATTCGCCTGCCTTGGCCCCCAAAGTGCTGGGATTACAGGCATGAGCCACCGTGTCTGGCCTTTTAGCTTTGTTCTTTTTGCTCAAGATTGCTCTGGCTATTTCTCTGTGGATTTCAGAATTTTTTTTTTTTTTTTTCTATTTCTGTAAGAAATGCTGTTGGGATATTTATTTATTTATTTATTTATTTATTTATTTATTTATTTTTGAGATGGAGTCTTGCTCTGCCGCTCAGGCTGGAGGTGCAATGGCACAATCTCAGCTCACTGCGAGCTCTGCCTCCCGGGTTCACCCCATTCTCCTGACTCAGCCTCCTGAGTAGCTGGGACTACAGGGGCCCGCTACCACGCCCCGCTAATTTTTTGTATTTTTTTAGTAAAAATGGGGTTTCACCATATTAGCCAGGATGGTCTGGATCTCCTGACCTCATGATCCGCCCGCCTTGGCCTCCAAAAGTGCTGGGATTACAGGCGTGAGCCATAGCGCCTGGCCACCATTGGAATTTTGATAGGGATTACATTGAAGGTGTAGATCACTTTGGGTAGTATAGACATTTTAACAATACCAAGTTTTCCAATCTTTAAGCAATGGATGTCTTTCCATTTACTTATGTCTTATTTAATTTCTTTCATCAATGTTTTAAGTTTTCAGTATACAACTTTTCACCCTTTTAGTCAAATTTAGTTCTAGGTATCTCATTTTTTTTTTGGGGGGGGGGATGGATTCTTGCTCTGTCACCCAGACTGGAGTGCAATGGTGCAATCTCGGCTCACTGCAACCTCTGCCTCCTGGGTTCAAGCGATTCTCCTGCCTCAGCCTCCCGAGTAGCTGGGATTACAGGCACCCGCCACCACCCCTGGCTAATTTTTGTATTTTTAGTAGAGACAGGGTTTCGCCATGTTGGCCAGGCTGATCTCGAACTCCTGACCTCAGGTGATCCACCCGTCTCGGCCTCCCAAAGTGCTGGGATTACAGGCGTGAGCCACTGTGCCCGGCTGGTATCTCATTCTTTTTGGTGCTATTGTAAATTAAATTATTTTCCTAATTTCCTTTCCAGATAGTAAGCATACAAAAATGCAATTGATTTTTATATTTTGTGCCCTGCAACTTCATTGAATTTATTTATTAGCTCTAACAGGTTATTTATTTATTTATTTATTTTGGATAGTGTCTTTAGGGTTTTCTACGTATGAGGCTGTGTCATCTGCAGACAGGGAACATTTTACTTTTTCTTTCTGATTTGGATGCTTTTATTTCTTTTTCTTCCCTAATTGCTTTGGCTAGGACTTGCTGTACTATGTTGAACGGAAGTGGTGAGAGTAGGCATTCTTGCCTTGTTCTTCCATTTTCACCATTAGTGTGATATTAGCTGAGGACTTTTCATTTTTAGCCTTTATTATGTTGAGGTAATTTCATTCTGGTCTTAGTTTGTTGAGAGCTTTTATCATGAAAGGTTGTTAAACTTTGTTAAATGCTTTTTCTGTACCTATTCAGAAGATCATGTGATTTTTATCTTTTATTCTGTTAATGTGGTATATTAAATTTATTGATTTGCATATTTTGAACCATCCCTGCATCCCAGGGATGAATCTCACTTGGTCATGATGTATGATCTTTTCAATTTGCTATTGGATTTGGTTCACTAGCATTTTGTTAAGTGTTTGCATCTATATTCATCAGGGATATTGGCCTGTACTTTTCTTTTCTTGTGATGTCTTCGTCTAGCTTTGGTATTGGGGTAGTGCTGTATTCATAAAATGAGTTTGGAAGTGTTCCTTCAATTCTTTGGGAGAGTTTGAGAAGGATGTTAATTCTTCTTTAAATGTTTGGTAGAATTCCCCAGTGAAGCCATCTGGCCTTAGGTATTTTTGTTGCTGTTGTTGGGAGACTTTTGGTTACTGACTCAATCTTCATACTAGTTATAAATCTGTTCAGACTTGCATTTAGTCTCAGTAGGTTGCATGTGTCTAGAAATTCATTATTTTTTTCTACATCGTCCAGCTTGTTTTTGGCATATAATAGTTCATAATAGTCTCTTATGATCCTTTTTATTTCTGTGACATCTGTTTTTCTTTCATTTCTGATTGTATTTATTTCAGTCTTCTCTCTTTTCTTTCCTAGTCTAGCTAAGAGTTTGTCAATTTTGTTTTATCTTTTAAAAAAACCCTCAGTTTTATTAATTTGTTTCTATTGTTTTATTTTATTTATTTCTGCTGTAATCTTTGTTATTTTCTTCCTTCTGGTAATTTTGGGCTTAGTTTATTCTTTTTAAGAAAATTCCTTGGCTTGTTAAGTTAGGTTGTTGAAATCTTTATTTTATTTTATTTTTGAGACAGGTTCTGGCTCTATTGGCCAGGCTGGAATGCAGGGACCTGATCTTGGCTCACTGCAGCCTCAGCCTCCCCAAGTTTAAGCCATCCTCCCACATCAAACTCCTAAGTAGCTGAAACTACAAGCATGTATCAGCATACCTGGCTAATTTTTGCATCTGTTGTAGAGATGGAGTTTTGCCAGATTTCCCAGGCTGGTCTTGATCTCCTAAGTTCAAGTGATTTGCCTGCCTTCCAAAGTGCTGGGATTACAGGTGTGAGCCACTGTGCCCGGCCTTTCTTCTTTTTAAATGTAGGCATTTTTCGCTATGAACTTCCCTTTTAATACTGCTTTTGCTGTATCCCGTAAGCTTTGACGTGTTGTGTTTTCATTTTTGTCTCAAGGTATTTTTAAATTTCCTTTTTGATTTCTTTTTTGACAGAGTTCAAGAGCGTGTTGTTTAATTTTCACATATTTATGAATTTTCCAGTTTTCCTTCTGCTATTGAAAGGGATGGAGGTTGCAGACACATACTACTGTGCCACATAGCTAATGTCACTCCTCTCAACATACAGTTTTGATTTAAGAAAAATCAAAGTTAATATTTCATATGTTAAAGACCAATAGCCAATATTATACTTAGCAATAAAACATTAGAAGCATTTCTATTGATGTTAGTAACTCAACTATAATTACCATTATTTAACATTATTCTGGAAGTGCTCATCAATGTAACAACGAGAGAAGGAAGTGAGGGAGGTATAAATATTTGATAGGAAGAGACAAAATTATCATTTTTCTAAGATGATATGGTTGTTTGAAAAACTATTAGACTTGAGACACTCAGAAAGTTTGGCAATTATAACAGAAATATTAAAAAACTAATAGCTCTCTTATATATCAGCAATACTCTGTTAAGGTAGATAATGGAAGAAAGAGCTCATATATGACAGCAATAAAAAAAATCAAAGCACCTAGGAATAAACTTAATGATAAATGCACATATCTACAAAACTTAACCATGAAATCTAAAAAGAAATTTGAATACAGGGAGAGGCAGTCTACATTCTGTAATTAGAAAATTTAGTATTGTAAAGGTATTAAATTTCCTCAAGCTAAACCTATACATTTAACAAAATCCCAATAAAAATACCTGGGAACTATTTTTAGAATGTGAAAAAAAACTATTTTAAGGTTTATTTAGAAAAATAAATGAAGAATGTCAAGCACACTTTTAGGAAGAACAGTAGTGAAAAATTCTTTTTCTACCACATATTAATGTGAACTAGCAAGATATAATAACTAAAACAACCCTAGAACTTAAAGTATAATAATAATAATAAATTAATTAATTAAAAAAATAACTAAAACATTGCTGTTTTAGCTAAAAAAGAGACAGTTCAGAAATATATCCAAATGTGTATAAGAGTTTAGTATATAATAAATCTGCTGCCTCATGTCAGTGGAGAGAGTTTTAAGATGAACTGTTTAATCATTAAAACAAAGTTAAATCCAAACTCACATAGTGCACTAAGATAAATTCCAGAGGATTAAACATTTTAATGTAAGTACAAGAAAATACAGGTGAATATTTATAAAACCTTGGGGATAAGGGATGACTTTGTAAACATGAAACTAAAGGCTTAAAGTATAAAGGATGATAGATCTGGTTGTATGAAAATGTAAAACTTTTATGTAGCAAAATTTATCATAAACTAAGTTAAAAGACAAATTACATTGGAGGAAAGTATCCTTAACCAAAGATTCTTTCTTTTTGTTTTTCTTTTCTTCTTTGACAGGGTTTCACTCTGTTGCTGAGGCTGCAGTGCAGTGAATCACCCGAACTCTTGGGCTCAAGCGATTCTCCTGCCTCATCCTCCCAAGTAGCTTGGACTACAGGCATGCGCCACCATGCCCAGCTAACTTTTTCATTTTTAGTAGAGATGGAGTCTCACTATGTTGCCCAAGCTTGTCTTAAACTCCTGGACTCAAGTGATCCTCCCACTTCAGCCTGCCAAAGTGTTAAGATTACAGGCTTGAGCCACCACATCCTGACCAAAGATTCTTCTCTTTAACATTCAGAGATTTTCTTCAAATCAAATAAATGAAAATAATTCTCCACTCACACTGCTTCACTTGACTAGCCTAAAAACAAAATTAAATTAAAAAGAAAAAGAGGGCTGGGTGCGGTGGCTCACACCTGTAATCACAGCACTTTGGGAGGCCGAGGTGGGAGGATCATGAGGTCAGGAGATTGAGACCATCCTGGCTAATATGGTGAAATCCCGTCTCTACTAAAAACACAAAAAATTAGTTGGGTGTGGTGGCACACACCTGTAGTCCCAGCTATCTGGGAGGCTGAGGCAGGAGAATCGCTTGAACCCGGGAGGCAGAGGTTGCAGTGAGCTGAGATGGCGCCACTGCACTCCAGTCTGGGCTATAGAGCAAGGTGCTGTCTCAAAAAAAAAAAAGAAAAAGAAAAAGAAAAAGAAAATATATAATTGACTAGAAAAGGCATTTTACATAAGAAAAAACCCAAGATGACCCAAGCATGAAAAATGTTCAACTTTTTTTATTTATTATGGTTTAAAATTTTTGTGGGTATATAACTGTACACACTTATGAGGTAATGTGATATTTTGATACAAACATACAAGGCATAATGATCAAATCAGTGTAATTGGGGTATCTGTCACCTCAAGCATTTATCACCTTCACGTTTAGTCAAAAAAATGCAAATTAAAACCACAAAGAAAAAAACAAGGATTAATATATGCACTGCAAAGAAGAGTCTGGAGATTCAGGCATTGTCAAACATGGTTAGCTCTACAAATGTATACAGTCCTTATAGAGGGTGTTTTCCTAGGAATGTATAGCTAAGAAATAATTAAGGATATATTTTAAGCTGCTTATAATAATAAAGAATTGGAAACCTCAGTGACCAAAAACAGGGGATATATGTAGCCACTTCAAAAGAAGTAGAAGAATGGGTAGGAACAACAACAACAACAAATTTAAAAAGGATGTATTTATTTACTTAGTTTTTTTTTTTTTTTTTTGAGATGGAGTCTTGCTTTGTCGCCCAGGCTGGAGTGCAGTGGTGCAATCTCGGCTCACTGCAACCTCCACCTCCTGGGTTCATGCAATTATCCTGTCTCAGCCTCCTGAGTAGCTGGTATTACAGGTGTGCGCCACCATGCCCGGTTAATTTTGTATTTTTAGTAGAGACGGGGTTTCGCCATGTTGGCCAGGCTGGTCTCAAACTCCCAGCCTCAGGTGATCCACCCACCTCAGCCTCCCAAAGTGCTGGGATTACAGGCGTGAGCTACTGTGCCTGGCCTATTTACTTAGTTTTTTACTGGAGGTTTTCCAGTAAGAACCTGAAAACCCAACATGGATGGAGCTAGAAGCCATTATCCTAAGCAAATTAAAGCAGGAACAGGAAACCAAATACCACATGTTCTCACAAGGAGGAGCTGAACACGGAGTCCGCATGGACACAAAGAAGGGAACAACAGACACTGGGGCCTACTTGAGGGTGGAGGGAGGGAGGATGGAGAGGATTGAAAAACTACTTATCGGATGCTGTGCTTATTACCTGGGTGACAAAATAATCTGTACACAAAGGCCCTGTGACATGCAATTTACCTGTATAGCAAACCTTCACATGTACCTCTGAACTTAAAATAAAAGTTAAAAACAACAACAAATTCTGAAAACCTCCTGGACAGATTAAGGAAGGACATTTAAAACAACAAGGCAATCTGGAAATGCAGCCAGTAGGGGGGGAAATGTTAGCTTGACAAGCTGGCACTAGCGTTCTGATAGGGAGAGACTGTTTTGAGTTAGCAGAATAATTTAGAATCTCTGTCAGCTGGAGCAAACAAAAGGAGCAACAAATTGCCTTGCACAAAAGGAAATGGGAATTGGCAGTAAGTGCTTTGGAGTTTACAGCTAGAGAAGATTAAATCTGGAAAATGAAAAGGGGAGGAAGGGAAGAGGGGGAGAGGGTGGGCAGCTGGCGGAAGCATGGCCAGTGAGAATTGCCCAGTGCCAAGAATGACTGGTGGACTCTTAAAAGAACTGCGAATACTTGGTTTCAAGATGTTTTCTGAGCTTCAGTATAAGCTAGCCCCTCTAGCCTCCACATCTTTCCTAAAAGTTTGCTAAACGGCTAAACACACAACCGTATTTAGGCCATCTTTTGGGGAGAGAAGAGGTTGAGAAAGTGTCCAACAGGGTGATGTGTTGTAGAAGAAAGGGCAAGGAGCGCAGGAAGTGTAATGAGGGGTGGAGATCAAGGCAGAAAATCAGAGGTAGAGGTGATCAAAAGAAATATACATCTGGCCCAATATGAGACCCTTCAGAGATATTCGTAGGGACTTGGGTTTCATGACATTCACAGGGTAGGGGTTTGAGCAGGATTCTTTTATATCTCAAAGGTTGGGGAGACACTAGAAGGTTGGAGGACCTTGTGAAATATACGGGGGTTGGGTGACATGCTGAGGTGAGGAGAGGGAGAAGGCTTAGAAAATTGTTTAGAAGAATATACAGCATACAAAATTTACCCATGATGCTAAGATGATAGCAATAATTATTTTTCTTTCTGTTCCTCTCTATCTTGATTCTTCTATAATAAATCCATTTTACTTGAATAAATTTTAAAAAGAAAATGTGCTGAGTGGATAGATCTATCCACAGGGATAGAAAGCTGTCTGTAGGTTATCAGGGGCTGGGGGGAGAGGGGAATGGGGAGTAATTGCTTAATGGGTATAGAATTTCCTTTTAGGGTGATGCAAATGTTTTAGAATTGGATAGAGGTGGTGGTTGCACAACATTATGAATGTACTCAATGCCACTGAATTGTTCACCTTAAAAAAGTTAATTTTATATTTTGTGACTTTCACCCAAGTAGGAAAAAGGAGGAAGAAAATGTACTGGGGAACAAGACAAGATCAATCAGACTCTGCCATTCTTCTGCTGTAAGTCCTTCAGAGACATCCTAACTCTTTGGCCTGGCTCCTCATGGCCTATCCCTGTCACTGCTCCAGCACAGCTACCCCTCCCTATAAACCTTGCTCTCCCAGTCATTCAAAACCATGTGCAGTGCTCTGAAAGGGCCTATTCTTTTCCGTCTCCTTGCTTTTTTATGGGTTTTCTCTTTTCTTGGAATGCCCTCCCCTTACTTTCTGCTCATCCTTCAAAACTCTGCTGAACATCTCTTTTGAGATGCTACCCCTGAGTCTGTAGTCTGAGAGTGTCTCTTTCCTGTGTTCCAGGAGCCTTCTGGGCATTTCTCTGTTACCTCAGGGTAGGTGATTGTGAACCCCTGGAGAACAGAACCCAGGCCTTCCCCTCTGTTTACCTTCAGAACTTGGCTCAGGACAGAAGCTACAGTGAATGTGGAATAAATAAGAATAGATATAGAATCCCTGAGACTAAAATAACATCTTTTTCTAATGTAAAAGCCTGGGCATGAAGTTTAAAAGGACTGGAAGATGTTGAAATGGCTTACTAAGGCATTTATCAGGACTGGTGATATAATATCTTTTCTGTGTCCCCTCCTGCCTTCTTCCTTTTTATGAATTATTTAGGGATTGCAGCATGGATAAAAATTCCACATAGATTAATAAAAATGTGACTGTAAGTAGCAAAATGATTCTAAATGGGCCTTATGAGGTGGCAGAATGCTGATAGTCTTAGGAAAATAAGGCTAAAAGCTCAATTATTCTTGTGAAAATATACAATAGGTCATAACATATATATTTTTGAGACCTAGATCCCATCTCAGGATGGTGTTTAAAAATACCTGTCTTGCAGGATTAAAAATGAACTTAATCCCTAACAAAATAACATATCTAGGCAAAAATCATCAGTGGTTGCTAAAATTATTAGGTGAATGGTTGATAAGAAACTTTGCAATGGATAGATGAGGCTGACAACCTTTGAACCTTCTGTACCACTTTTGCTTTATTAACAGTGGGGCAGCCAGACATTAATCCCTCCTGACAGGATGTAGTAGGAAGTATACAACACCACTTAAGAAATATTCTTGGGCCAGGCACGGTGGCTCAAGCCTATAATCCCAGCACTTTGGGAGGCCGAGACGGGCGGATCATGAGGTCAGGAGATCAAGACCATCCTGGCTAACACGGTGAAACCCCGTCTCTACTAAAAAATACAAAAAACTAGCTGGGTGAGGTGGCGGGCGCCTGTAGTCCCAGCTACTCAGGAGGCTGAGGCAGGAGAATGGCGTAAACCCGGGAGGCGGAGCTTGCAGTGAGCTGTGATCTGGCCACTGCACTCCAGCCTGGGCGACAGAGCGAGACTCCGTCCCAAAAAAAAAAAAAAAAGAAATATTCTTGCTAAAATAATTGAACCTGAATTTAACAATTTTCTAACCACTGGTTTGTGAGAAATATGAAAAACCGAGAAGCATGCAAATTGACACCGTAAGGACATAAAACATCAAATAAAAAAGATGAGAAATTCTCCAAGACAAATGACTCAATTTCTTCAAGAAATAAATGGTATGAAGAAAAATGGAGCAGGAAAAGTATAGATTCAAGAAGGTTTGAAGACTTAAGACAGGCTGGGTGTGGTGGCTCATGCCTGTAATCCTAGCATTTTGGGAGGCCTAGGTGGGAGGATTGCTTGAGGCCAGAAATTTGAGACTAGTCTGCTCAACATAGCAAGACCTCGTCTCTACCAAAAATTTAACAATTAGCCAGGCATGATGGCATGTGCCTGAGGAGGCCGAGGTGGGAGAATCACTTGAACCCAGAAGTTTGAGGCTGCAATGAGCTATGATTGTGCCACTGCATTCCAGTCTGGGCAACAGAGGAAGACCCCATCTCTTAAAAAAAAAAAAAAAAAAAAAAAGAGAGAGACAGAGAGACATACATAACACATACAAACAAACAAAAAGAAAAGATATTTTTTGGAGACAATGTGAGAAAATTACATGGATTGGGTATTAGATAATATTAAGGAATTACTGTTAAATTTATTGTGTGTGATAATGGTATTGTGGCTATGTTTTCTTAAGTTCTTATTTTTAGAGATTGAAATATTGATGATGAAATGATAAACCTTGAATTTACTTTTAAAACGCTCTCCCAAAAATGTGTTTGTGGGGATAGGCTGGGTGGGGTGGCCCATGTCTGTAGGACTGCTTGAGCCTAGGTGTTTGAGACCAGCCTAAGCAGCATAGTGAGACTCCATCTCTACAAAAAATAGAAAAAATTAGCTGGGCATGGTGGCACTCACCTGTAGTCCCAGCTACTTGGGAGGCTGAGGTGGGAGGATCACTTGAGCCTGAGAGGTTGAGGCTGCAGTGAGCTGTGATCGAGCTACTGCATGCACTCCAGCCTGGGTGACAGAGTGAGACCCTGTCTCAAAAAGAAAAAAAAGTATTTGTGGGGATAGATAAAACAATGATACGGAGTATTAATAATTATTGACTCTGGGCAATAATGAGCACATGGATTCATTATACTTTTCCTTTTTGTGTATAAAATTTTCCAAGTTTCTAAAAATAAACCTAACATTCAGTGACAATGTGGCAATGTTAATAGCTCATCTACTGAGCCAGGACTGTATTATATGAGAGCATTGTCAGACCAATGGAAAGATCTTGGCTTTGGAATCAGAAAGGTGTGAGTTTGAACCCCAGCCCTGCTACTTACTACCTCTATTACCTTGGACAAGTTACTTAATTCTCTGAATCTGTTTTCTCACTTGTAAATAGGGATAACATTACCTACGTCAGAAGATTGGAGGGACATGTGAGGTGATCTGTATAGAGTATCTATCGTGTGCCTGGCACAAAATAAATGCTCTATACATTAACTACCTAGGCCCAGTGTGGTGGCACATGCCTGTAATCCCAACACTTTGAGAGGCTGAGGTGGAAGGATTACTTGAGTTCAGGAGTTCGAGACCAGCCTCGGCAACATGGTGAATCCCCATCTCTACAAAAAATACAAAAATTAGCCCAGTGTGGTGGTACACACCTGTCATCCCAGCTACTCAGGAGGCTGAGATGGGAGGATTCCTTGAGTCTGGGAGGCAGAGGTTTCAGTGAGCCAAGATCATGCCACTGGATGCCAGCCTGGGCAACAGAGTGAGAACCTGTCTCAAAAAAATAAAGGAAATAGAAAAATAAATTAACTACCTTATACCAATCCACTTATTCTTAATTTCCTTTATTGGTTTTTAATATAGATTTAAATAATCCAGAGTGTATGAAATAAAGAGTGAAATTTTCCCTCACCACATCCCCAATCTCACTCTCCAGAAAAAGGAGCCACTACTGAGACTTTAGTGTGTATATTTCCAGCCTTTTTGTTTTTTGAGATGGAGTCTCACTCTGTTGGCCAGGCTGGAGTGCAGTGGCACAATCTTGGCTCACTGCAACCTCCACCTCCCAGGTTCAAGCAAGTCTCCTGCCTCAGCCTCCTGAGTAGCTGGGATTACAGGTACTTGCCACTACGCTCAGCTAAGTTTTGTATTCTTACTAGAAACCAGGTTTCACCATGTTGGTCAGGCTGATCTTGAATTCCTGACCTCATGATCCACCCACCTTGGCCTCCCAAAGTGCTGGGATTACAGGCGTGAGCCACTGTACCTGGCTCCAGCCTTTTTCTTTATGTCTATAAATATACACAGGTACATGCAACCACATATGGTATTTTTTAACAAAAATGAAACCACACATATAATATTGTTCTGCATTTTACTTTTTCCACATTACAATACATATCGTTTTATGTCATTTCATGTGCTTCTACAGTTATAATTCAATAAACAATGTTACTCATATGCCTTTGCTCCCTGGTGTATTTCTGTGAGCTAGAATCCTAGAGCAGAGTTGTTGAGTGGAAGGCTATGTGTCATGTATATTTTATCAATACTACAAAATGGTCCTAATGTCCCTCCACAAGTTATTTGGTTATTTTCACCTCAATTAAGATCTCAACATTATCAATTTTTCATATGTTTCTAAGTTGCATTACTGTCTTTCCGGGTACCACTTCTCAACTGGCCATGAAAGGGTGTCAGAGAATAAATTTGTTAGATTAGCAAAAATCAGCCTCATGGAAAATAGTCAAGCTCCATCCTGCTATTTGTCCCTGTTAGAGAATAATAGGCTGCCTGCTGTTTTCAAGGCTGGATGTGGTGGTGGATTGGATAAAATAAATGGGAATCCTAGTTTTCTTTGTGAAGAGCTAGTGAAGATTATGTGAGGCAGGATTCTGAAAGAAAGCGGGGGAATAAAACCTCCTCTCCAAAGAGATCCCAGCAGATGGCAACCGTGCAAAGGTAGACGAAGAAAGAAAGAGGAAGGAAGTGCCACCTTGATTCCCTGGGTAGTTCAAGATCTCACTTTTCCCTCCTGTTGTTCTAGTGACTTTTAGAGAGGACAATTCCAGAGAAAGATGGTTTCAAAAAGAAAAGAAACCCAAACTGAATCCAATTCTGCCTTACTTATGTGAGAGCACCTGTTAATGTGGTATACCATTGGTCCCAGGCAGACTCCTGAGAAAGATCACTTTGTAAACCACTCTTCTGTTGAGGGAAGGCCAACAATTGTCCTTTGTCCATGAAGCCCTCCCATCATCCTACTATGAAGCTGCTTGTCCAAGCTGCTGCAAGGTTTGGGCAAGAAGAAATTATTCCATTGTCTTGTAGAAATTAGGTCAGTAAGGTGATGTCAATCATGATGTAAGGCTTTCCTTGCATGCTGGCTATTCCTGATGTGGGAAATCATGAGTTGCTCCCTGGCTGCATGTACTTCTTTCAGTCCATAATATGGGCACATAGAAAATGGCCTGCTCCGTGTAAGAGCCATTCAAGTTCTAAAATAATTAAGTTAATAAATGTCCTGATCACTCTTGGACTTAGCAATAAGTTTTAATTTCACACTTTTTTTCCTTTTTTTTTTTTTTTTTTTTTGAGATATAGTCTGGCTCTGTCACCCAGGTGGGAGTACAGTGGCGTGATCCGCCTCCAGGGCTCAAGTGATCCTCCAGCCTCAACCTCCTAGTACCTGGGACTACAGGTGCACACCACCACATCCAGCAATTATTAGTATTATTTTTTTGGTAGGGGTGGGATTTTGCCATGTTGCCCAGGCTGGTCTTAAACTTCTGGGCTAAAGCAACCTGCCTGCCTCGACCTCCCAACGTGTTGGGATTACAGGAGTGAGCTACAGTGCCTGGCCTATTTTACACTTTTAAATCCAAGTTACTAACTCAGTAAAGCTTGAAAAACATCTCATTGTATTCAATCTTCAAAACATTTTTTGTCTTTAATTTGTTTTTAAGCCCAGGATCAAAGTCTTCTACTAATCTACAGAGGCTGACAACCAGCAAATGGTTAGTTTGGATATGAGCCTTATTGTAGACATGTTGCTTTTTCTTTGATAGGTAATTTTAATTATTTTGACAAATATTTGTGTGTCAGGTACTGTCCCGTGTGCTAAAGATAAAGCAAAACAAAATAACAAAAATTCTTGGCCGGGCGCGGTGGCTCAAGCCTGTAATCCCTGCACTTTGGGAGGCCGAGACGGGCAGATCACGAGGTCAGGAGATCGAGACCATCCTGGCTAACATGGTGAAACCCCGTCTTTACTAAAATATACAAAAAACTAGCCGGGTGAGGTGGCGGGCGCCTGTAGTCCCGGCTACTCGGGAGGCTGAGGCAGGAGAATCGCTTGAACCCGGGAGGCGGAGCTTGCAGTGAGCTGAGATCTGGCCACTGCACTCCAGCCTGGGTGACAGAGCAAAACTCCGTCTCAAAAAAAAAAAAAAAAAGAAACAAAAATTCTTGCCCTTGTAGGTTTACATTCTGGTGAGGAAACTTCATTCATTCATTCATTCATTCAACAAGCACCCATTGATATTCTAGTATGACTCAGGCCTTAAGCCACATACTGTGAATAAACAGGATTTTAGCCCTAACCTCAGAATTTAGTGGGAGAAATAAGATGTGTGCTCTTCTCTCCTCCAACCCTCCCCTACACACAGAACACAGAAGAGGGCAGGCTTGCCCAGCTTGCTCAAAGAAAGTTTCTCAAAGAAGATGACAAGTAAGATGAAACTTGAAGAATGAAACTGATGAGGGAGAAAGGCGGTCCAGGTAGGGAAGAGAGCGAGCATCGCATGCACGTGGCATGAGTCATGCTAGGAGATCGAGGAATGCAGTTGAATGGATGAAGCTGCCCCAGTGGAGTGCAAACTCCAGGGGGCATGTTCTGGGAACTGTAAGTCCCTTCTTGTGGCTGAAATTTAAAGTGTGTTGGGATGGGCAGGAGATGGAGCTGGGGAAGGGGGAAGGAGGAAAAGTCCAGATGTGAGGCAGCCATGGCTAAGGGCCTTTGTCCTGATGACAATTAGAACATTAGTGGATCATTTTAATCAGCAATATATCATGGTCCAATGATGTTTTATTCTTTTCTTGATAAAGGTGTATTTGAAAAATTACACAAATAATATGAGTTTATTTTGGAAGACTCCCTGGGGCCTTTCTGTGGGAGCAATGATTTCATTCCCTATTTGTATTACCGGTACATTGCACATCTCTCTCTGTCTCTCTATTGCTGTAAAAGCTCCTTTCTCTCTGATTGGACTTGACACACAGAAGGATCTCAGTAAAGATTTGCTGTTGTTGATGTCCACAGACACTGGCAACGTGCAGCCAGATTACACAAGGCCGTGATCTGGTCCAGACATGATACTCTGAGAAACTGGAGCTTGGAAAAATTTAACAATTCCATTGCCACTTCACTGTCATTATATTTTTTAAATTCTTATTTTGAAAAACTTTTTATTACGGAAACATTCATATATTAATGCATATTTTAAAAGTAGGAAGAGGCCGGGCGTGGTGGTTTATGCCTGTAATCCCAGCACTTTGGGAGGCCAAAGTGGGAGGATCATGAGGTCAGGAGTTTGAGACCAGCCTGGCCAACATAGTGAAACCCCGTCTCTACTAAAAATACAAAAATTAGCCAGGTACGGTGGCACGTGCCTGTAGTCCCAGCTACTGGGGAGGCTGAGGCAGGATAATCGCTTCAATCCGGGAGGTGGAGGTTGTGGTGAGCTGAGATCGTGTCACTGCACTTAGCCTAGGCAACAGAGTGAGACTTCATCTCAAAAAAAAAAAAGTAGAGAGAATAGAATGATAAACCCTCACGTGCCCATCATCCAGCTTCAATAATTAACAACTCCTAGCCAAAAATTGTTTTATTTATATCCTCTCTCTCTCCTTGACCTGCATTAGTTTGACATAAATCTGAGATATTACATATTTTAGTATGTATCTCTTAAGGATAAGAACCTTTAAAAAATTTTTTTCAACTATTATTTTAGATGCAGGGGTACATGTACACGTCTGCTCCATGGATATATTGCATGATGCTGAGGTTTGGGGTATAATTGACGCCATCACCCAGGTAGTCAGCATAGTACCCAATAGGTAGCTTTTCCACCCTTGCCCCTTTCCCTCTCTCAGCTCTCTAGTAGCCTGCAGTGTCTATTGTTCCCATCTTTATGTCCATGTGTACCCAGTGTTTTGCCACCATTTGTAAGTGAGAACATGTGGTATTTGACTTTCCGTTCTGCATTAATTCGCTTAGGATAATGGCCTCCAGCTCCATGCATGTTGCTGCAGAGAACATGATTTTATAATTTTTTATGGCTGTGTCATATTCCGTAGTGTATATGTACAGCATTTTCTTTATCTAATCCACCATTGATGGGCACCTAGGTTGATTCCATGTCTTTGCTGTTGTGAACAGTGCTATGATGAACATATGAGTGCACGTGTTTTTTTGGTAGAATGACTTATTTTCCTTTGGGTATATGTCCAGTGATGGGATTTCTGGGTCAAATGAGAGTTCTATTTTTAGTTCTTCAAGAAATTTCCATATTGCTTTCCACAGTGGCTGAATAAATTTACATTCCCTCTAACACAGTGTATAAGCATTCCCTTTTCTCTGCAGCCTCAACAACATCTTTCATTTTTTGACTTTTTGGTAATAGCCATTCTGACTGGTGTGAGGTGGTATCTCACGGTGGTTTTGATCTGCATTTCTCCGATGATTAGTGATGTTCACAACAGGATGCAATTGGAGAAACTGGTTGTCCTATTAAGGCTTTGACTGGAAGGGGATATGCTTCCTTTTAAGGAGTCAAGCTCAACTTGCAGAACTGAGAAAAGCCCCTTGGGAAACCTGGCCTCACACCCTTGTCTACACAGTCCCCATACAGGATTCCTAACCTATGGTAAGTAAAGAATGTCACTTTCCAACAGGCCCAGGAACCACATGTTCTTGGGACCTCAAGAAAAGAGGAGTTTATTCAACTTGCAGGTATTTGAGGATACAAACCCGTTGCTGGGCATGGCTTTAATAGGTCTTATCTGAGATTCCTTGTGGAACAGAGTTCCATTAAAGCCAATGTAAAAGACCTATGTAGAAATAATTATTCTTGCTATACTTTATGCAAATAATCAGACCAAGTATAAGACTAAATTCTATTTTGCAAACAACGCAATCCTTTCATAATTTGTCTTAAATGAAAATGAGGACCAGAGAGAGTGAAATTATGTTTCAAATCTCATCGTCATTAGATTCTAGACTCATTAGGTGTTTTTAAGTTTTTGCCTATATTTTTGGCTAACCCTGCTTATTCCTGTGAACCAATCAGCAATCTCTGGCTGCAGCTCAGAAAGAACAAAAGGGATGAGTAACATAGAAATCCAGATCAATATTCTAGTTCTGAGCAATTATCCTGCAAATCCTGCCAGGTGATGGGAATAAACAGGATGCCCTGGAGGTTTCCTTTGGGAAAGAAAGACCAAGGGAGCTAACCAAACCAAACCCCATGCACCCAAATCTTGGCAAGCATAACTATTGCCACTAGCTATCTGGGTGTGTCACAAGACATCCTTTTCTTTCCCTTGTTGGAGGAGGACTCAATTCCACAGCTGCACCTTAGCATTCAGTTTATGATAAGGAGTACATGCACCACCCGCCACCAGACACATTTTTTTGAGGTGGAGTTTCCGTTTTGCTGCCCAGGCTGGAGTGCAATGGCGTGATCTTGGCTCACAGCAACCTCTGCCTCCCAGGTTCAAGGAACTCTCCTGCCTCAGCCTCTCGAGTAGCTGGTATTCCAGGCATGTGCCACCATGCCCAGCTAATTTTGTAGTTTTAGTAGAGATGGGGTTTCTCTGTGTTGGTCAGGCTGATCTCAAACTCCTGACCTCAGGTGATCCGCCTGCCTTGGCCTCCCAAAGTGCTGGGATTACAGGCATGAGCCACCGTACCTGGCCTCACATTTTTGACCCAAACTCAATTCCAAGCTTTGGGTCAAGGCCCTAGGAAAGAAAACTGGATCTGAGGGATCCAGAGGCAGAAAATAACAGAAGTTAAAAGGCACAGCACAAGTGAGCATGACTACTTCCTGCCAATCAAGCCATGCTTCCCATAAAGGTCCCATAAAGGTCATGCTAGTATCCATGGCATAAATGAAGTCTAGGGAATTCAAAGGCTACTGACAGCAGGGAAGATAGGATATATGGATAAAAGTGGATACTCCCACTCCCTCAGCCTCCCTGTTAACATGGGTGAAAGCCACTTCGACACTCATGGGTGGCACCCTGTCACAGTTGCCAGGACTCGGGGATATAAGGATGGAAGAGAGAAAGAGCAACACCTCACTTTCTCTCCCTTACATACCCCAGATATTTGCTAGGAAGAGAAAGAAAAAAGGGATGCCTGGTGCCCTCTTTCTAGATGAGTAGCCATTCACTTTCTGTAATCCTTTCAAAAGTATTCTGAACCCCTGGGACTCCTTTGAAAAACTGCCGTCTTTTTTCCTTTTTCCTCCTCTGTCCTCTCTTCACTGACAGGTAATTGTGTCTCCATAGTATGGGACACTCCTCTCAGATGCATCCTCCAAACTGGGAAAAGTTAATTTCCCAAACCTTATAAACTGGTTGGCTTAGGATTGGGCTTGGGGAAGGGAACCCAGAAGCCTGACATGCTGGCAAAAGTGTAAAAGTTTGTTTTACCAGTCCGGCTTTTGGTCTCCCTTTCCCTGTGCAAACTGGTAAAAAGCCTCAGGATTTTTTGAGCTGTCCTTACCCCCACCTTGTTTCATTTTGATATATGTTTTCTAATAACCCAGTTTGTCTCTTCTCCCCTTCAGGCCATCATACTCCAAATGGTCATGCAACTGGAGCCTTGGATGATGGCTCTTTTTGCCAGGGACCTTTAGATAGGCCTCTGAGGGAGATCTGACAGAGTGCCCTGTCACAGGAAGCAGCTAAGAGTGGTCTTCCTCCTTATCCTTATCCTTATTCTAACGCAGTTAGATGGACTTCTTTAGAGTGGGGAATGAGACAGCCAAATGCATAGGCAGATAAAAAGGGGTTCCTGGAGAACCTCTGACCAGCCCCACAAGTGTTTATATCAGATGCTTTTGTTCAGATGAGGGAACCTGCATAGAGCTTTGTCTGAGCATGCCCACATGTGCCCTGGGGGAATGGGGTGGAGCCATGGGCAGGGGGAGGAGCCTGGCCTCCAATTCCTGTGTGGTGGCCTGGGATTCAGTCCCTGAGGTGAGAGGCCTGTTAGCAGTACTCCATCTCACTTTGTTGAGTCTTATTTCTTTTTTTCCCTTTTTGCCCAATGAAATCCTGCTCTATTTACCCTTCAGTGTGTCCATGTGTCTAAATTTTCCTGGCTTGTGACTAGAACCTGGTAGTAGCTGAACTAAGGAGCAAAATTCTGCAACAGTATTATCCTGCCTTCCCAATACAGTCTACATTTCCAAGTGACCAAATAGACCTGAGGAGGAAAAGTTCTTTACAGACAAATCCCAGCTAAAAAATGTGATAGGAATGATAGAATTAGAAAAAAAAATCACAATTTTACAAAGATCAATAAGGGATGAAAGCATTAGATAAAAAGCTTCTGGAGAACTTTACAATAGAGAGATCTGGCTGACACCCCTGCAACCACTGATCAATGTTGACTACACTCAGAGTGGGACAGCCAGACAGTATGTACCTCTTGAGATGTATGGGGAGAAAAAAGAAAAGGAACCCACATCTAATAAGGCCTTTGGGACTGATTTCTAGTTTACATGAAATACAGGGGATACAGACTCAAGTTTAAGTGATACTACTTATAAATAAATGGATAAATCCAGAATATGGGATATTTTACAGAACTATTGAACTAGTTTAATCAACAAGTCAATAGCATGAAAAAAAGGGTGGGGTAGAGCTGGGAAATACTGTTGTAGGTTTTAAAAGACTCAAAAGACATAACCTTCAAATGCAATGTAAGGACCTTGTTCAGATTCTGATTCTAAAGAACTAACCATAACAAATACATTTGGGGAGGTTACAAGATGGCCGAATAGGAACAGCTCCAGGCTACAGCTCCCAGTGTGAGCGACACAGAAGATGGGTGATTTCCGCATTTCCAACTGAGGTACGGGGTTCATCTCACTGGAGTGTGTCACACAGCGGGTGCAGGACAGTGGGTGCAGTCCACCGAGTGAGAGCCAAAGCAGGGCAAGGCATTGCCTCACCTGGGAAGCGCAAGGGGTAAGGGAATTCCCTTTCTTAGCCAAGGGAAACCATGATGCACAGCACCTGGAAAACCAGGTCACTCCCACCCTAATACTGCACTTTTCCAAGGGTCTTAGCAAACGGCACACCAGGAGATTATCTCCCACACCTGGCTCAGAGGGTCCCTGGAGCCTCCCTCACTGCCAGCACAGCAGTCTGAGATCTAACTGCAAGGCGGCAGCGAGGCTGGGGGAGGGACACCTCTCATTGCTGAGGCTTGAGTAGGTAAACAAAGCAGCCAGGAAGCTTGAACTGGGTAGAGCCACCGCAGCTCAAGGAGGCCTGCCTGCCTCTGTAGACTCCACTTCTGGGGACAGCGCATAGCCAAACAAAAGGCAGCAGAAACCTCTGCAGATTTAAATGTCCCTGTCTAACAGCTTTGAAGAGAGCAGTTGTTCTCTCAGCACAGAGTTTGAGATCTGAGAATGGACAGACTGCCTGCTCAAGTGGGTCCCTGACCCCTGAGTAGCCTAACTGGGAGGCACCCCTAGTTACCATTAGACAAATGGGTAACTAGAATAAACAGTGTAGAGAAGACCTTAAATGACCTGATGGAGCTGAAAACCATGGCAGGAGAACTCTGTGACACATGCACAAGCTTCAGTAGCTGATTCAATCAAATGGAAGAAAGGGTATCAGCGATTGAAGATCAAATGAATAAATGAAGTGAGAAGAGAAGTTTAGAGAAGAATGAATAAAAAGAAATGAACAAATCCTCCAAGAAATATGGGACTATGTGAAAAGACCAAATCTACATTTGATTGGTGTACCTGAAAATGATGGGGAGAATGGAACCAAGTTGGAAAACACTCTTCAGGATATTATCCAGGAGAACTTCTCCAACCTAGCAAGGCAGGCCAACATTCAAATTCAGGAAATACAGAGAACACCGCAAAGGTACTCCTCAAGAAGAGCAACCCCAAGACACATAATCATTGGATTCACCAAGGTTGAAATGAAGGAAAAAATGTTAAGGGCAGCCAGAGAGAAAGGTCGGGGTACCTACAAGGGAATCCCATCTGACTAACAGCAGATCTCTCGGCAGAAACTCTACAAGTCAGAAGAGAGTGGGGGCCAATATTCAACATTCTTAAAGAAAAGAATTTTCTTTAAATTTTCTTTCGTTTTTTTTTTTTTGAGACGGAGTCTCGCCCTGTCGCCCAGGCTAGAGTGCAGTGGCACGATCTCAGCTCACTGCAAGCTCTGCCTCCTGGGTTTATGCCATTCTCCTGCCTCAGCCTCCCGAGTAGCTGGGACTACAGGCATCCGCCACCTCGCCCGTCTAGTTTTTTGTAATTTTTAGTAGAGACGGGGTTTCACCGTGTTAGCCAGGATGGTCTCGATCTTCTGACCTTGTGATCCGTCCGTCTCGGCCTCCCAAAGTGCTGGGATTACAGGCTTGAGCCACCATGCCCGGCCTAAATTTTCTTAAACAAAAGAATTTTCTTTAAATTCTCTTAAAGAAAAGAATTTTCAACCCAGAATTTCATATCCAGCCAAACTAAGTTTCATAAGTGAAAGAGAAATAAAATCCTTTACAGACAAGCAAATGCTAAGAAATTTTGTCACCACCAGGCGTGCCCTACAAGAGCTCCTGAAGGAAGCACTAAACACGGAAAGGAACAACTGGTACCAGCCACTGCAAAAACATGCCAAAATGTAAAGACCATCAATGCTAGCAAGAAGCCACATCAACTAACGAGCAAAATAACCAGCTAACACCATAATGACAGGATCAAATTCACACATAACAATACTAACCTTAAATGTAAATGGGCTAAATGCTCCAATTAAAAGATACAGACTGGCAAATTGGATAAAGAATCAAGACCCATCAGTGTGCTGTATTCAGGAGATCTATCTCATGTGCAGAGACACACATAGGCTCAAAATAAAGGGATGGAGGAAGATCTACCAAGCACATGGAAAACAAAAAAAGGCAGGAGTTGCAATCCTAGTCTCTGATAAAACAGACTTTAAACCAACAAAGATCAAAAGAGACAAGGCCATTACATAATGGTAAAGGGATCAATTCAACAAGAAGAGCTAACTATCGTAAATATATATGCACCCAATACAGGAGCACCCAGATTCATAAAGCAAGTCCTTAGAGACTTACAAAGAGACTTAGACTCCCACACAATAATAATGGGAGACTTTAACACCCCACTATCAACATTAGACAGATCAACAAGACAGAAAGTTAACAAGGATATCCAGGACTTGAACTCAGCTCTGCACCAAGCAGACCTAATAGACATCTACAGAACTCTCCACCCCAAATCAACAGAATATACATTCTTCTCAGCACCACATCTCAGTTATTCCAAAATTGACCACATAGTTGGAAGTAAAGCACTCCTCAGCAAATGTAAAAGAACAGAAATTATAACAAACTGTCTCAGACCCCACAGTGCAATCGAACTAGAACTCAGGATTAAGAAACTCATTCCGAACCACTCAGCTACATGGAAACTGAACAACCTGCTCCTGAATGACTACTGGGTACATAACGAAATGAAGGCAGAAATAAAGATGTTCTTTGAAACCAATGAGAACAAAGATACAACATACCAGAATCTCTGGGACACATTTAAAGCAGTGTGTAGAGGGAAATTTATAGCACTAAATGCCCACAAGAGAAAGCAGGAAAGATCTAAAATTGACACCCTAACATCACAATTAAAAGAACTAGAGAAGCAAGAGCAAACACATTCAAAAGCTAGCAGAAGGCAAGAAATAACTAAGATCAGAGCAGAACTGAAGGAGATAGAGACACAAAAAACCCTTCAAAAAAATCAATGAATCCAGCAACTGTTTTTTTGAAAAGATCAATAAAATGGATAGATTGCTAGCAAGACTAATAAAGAAGAAAAGAGAGAAGAATCAAATAGATGCAATAAAAAATGATAAAGGGGATATCACCACCAACCCCCAGAAATACAAACTACCATCAGAGAATACTATAAACACCTTTACGCAAATAAACTAGAAAACCTAGAAGAAAGGGATAAATTCCTGGACACATACACTCTCCCAAGAGTAAACCAGGAAGAAGTTGAATATCTGAATAGACCAATAACAGGCTCTGAAATTAAGGCAATAATTAATAGCCTACCAACCAAAAAAAGTCCAGGACCAGACGGATTCACAGCCAAATTCTACCAGAGGTACAAGGAGGAGCTGGTACCATTCCTTCTGAAACTATTCCAATCAATAGGAAAAGAGGCAATCCTCCCTAACTCATTTTATGAGGCCAACATCATCCTGATACCAAAGCCTGGCAGAGACACAACAAAAAAAAGAGAATTTTAGACCAATATCCCTGATGAATATCGATGCAAAAATCCTCAGTAAAATACTGGCAAACCGAATCCAGCAGCACATCAAAAAGCTTATCCACTATGATCAAGTGGGCTTCATCCCTGGGATGCAAGGCTGGTTCAACATTCACAGATCAATAAATGTAATCAGAATATAAACAGAACCAAAGACAAAAACCACATGATTATCTCAATAGATGCAGAAAAGGCCTTTGACAAAATTCAACAGCCCTTCATGCTAAAAACTCTCAATAAATTCGGTATTGATGGAATGTATCTCAAAATAGTAAGAGCTATTTATGACAAACCCACAGGCAATACCATACTGAATGGGCAAAAACTGGAAGCATTCCCTTTGAATACTGGCACAAGACAGGGATGCCCTCTCTCACCACTCCTATTCAACATAGTATTGGAAGTTCCCACCCGGGCAATCAGGCAGGAGAAAGAAATAAAGGATATTCAATTAGGAAAAGAGGAAGTCAATTGTCCCTGTTTGCAGATGACGTGATTGTGTATTTAGAAAACCCCATCATCTCAGCCCAAAATCTCCTTATGCTGATAAGCAACTTCAGCAAAGTCTCAGGATACCAAATCAATGTGCAAAAATCACAAGCATTCTTATACACCAATAACAGACAAACAGAGAGCCAAATCATGAGTGAACTCCCACTCACAATTGCTTCGAAGAGAATAAAATACCTAGGAATCCAACTTACAAGGGATGTGAAGGACCTCTTCAAGGAGAACTACAGACCACTGCTCAATGAAATAAAAGAGGACACAAACAAATGGAAGAACATTCCATGCTCATGGATAGGAAGAATCAATATCGTGAAAATGGCTATACTGCCCAAGGTAATTTATAGATTCAAAGCCATCCCCATTAAGCTGCCAATGACTTCCTTCACAGAATTGGAAAAAACTACTTTAAAGTTCATATGGAACCAAAAAAGAGCCTGCATTGCCAAGACAATCCTAAGCCAAAAGAACAAAGCTGGAGGCATCACGCTACCTGACTTCAAACTATACTACAAGGCTACGGTAACCAAAACAGCATGGTACTGGTACCAAAACAGAGATATAGACCAATGGAACAGAACAGAGCCCTCAGAAATAATACCACACATCTACAACCATCTGATTTTTGACAAACCTGACAAAAATAAGAAATGGGGAAAGGATTTCCTATTTAATAAATGGTGCTGGGAAAACTGGTTAGCCATATGTAGAAAGCTGAAACTGGATCCCTTCCTTACACCTTATACAAAGATTATTCAAGATGGATTAGAGACTTAAATGTTAGACCTAAAACTATAAAAACCCTAGAAGAAAATCTAGGCAATACCATTCAGGACATAGGCATGGGCAAGGACTTCATGTCTAAAACACCAAAAGCAATGGCAACAAAAGTCAAAATTGACAAATGGGATCTAATTAAACTAAAGAGCTTCTGCACAGCAAAAGAAACAATCATCAGAATGAACAGGCTACCTACAGAATGGGAGAAAATATTTGCAATCTACTCATCTGACAAAGGGTAATATCCAGAACCTACAAAGAACTCAAACAAATTTACAAGAAAAAACAACCCCATCAAAAAGTGGGCAAAGGATATGAACAGACACTTCTCAAAAGAAGACATTTATGCAGCCAACAGACACATGAAAAAATGCTCATCATCACTAGCCATCAGAGAAATGCAAGTCAAAACCAAGTGGGATACCATCTCACACCAGTTAGAATGGTGATCATTAAAAAGTCAGGAAACAACAGGTGCTGGAGAGGATGTGGAGAAATATGAACACTTTTACACTGTTGGTGGGACTGTAAACTAGTTCAACCATTGTGGAAGACAATGTGGTGACTCCTAGGATCTAGAACTAGGATCTAGGATCTAGAACTAGAAATACCATTTGACCCAGCCATCTCATTACTGGGTATATACCCAAAGGATTATAAATCATGCTGCTATAAAGACACATGCACAGGTATGTTTATTGTGGCACTATTCACAATAGCAAAGACTTGGAACCAACCCAAATGTCCATCATTGACAAACTAGATTACAAAAATGTGGCACATATATACCATGGAATACTATGCAGCCATAAAAAAGGATGAGTTTGTGTCCTTTGTAGGGACATGGATGCAGCTGGAAACCATCATTCTCAGCAAACTATCGCAAGAACGGAAAACCAAACACCGCATGTTCTCACTCATAGGTGAGAATTGAACAATGAGAACACTTGGACACAGGAAGGGGAACATCACACCCCGGGGCCTGTTGTGGGGTGGGGGAAAGGGGGAGGGATAGCATTAGGGGATATACCTAATGTAAATGACGAGTTAATGGGTGCAGCACACCAACATGGCACATATACACATATGTAACAAACCTGGAAGTTGTGCACGTGTACCCTAGAACTTAAAGTCTAATAATAAATAAATAAAAATAAATAAATAAAATACATTTATTTAAACATCAGGAAAGTATAAAAATTATCTAAGAATTTGATGACACCAAAGAGTTGTTACCTTTGTTAGGTGTGTTGGTAGCAGTGTGGTTATGTAAGAAAATATTTGTGTGTGCGGTATCAAGGGAGACATAACATGAGGTCTGAGACTTGCTTTGAAATACTCAAATAGAAAAAGGAGAGAGATACATGAAGCAAATATGGCACAATTCTAATAATTGTTGAATCTAAGTGATGGGCATTTAAACAATACTATTCTAATTTTGTTTATTTTAAATTGCTTCTATTAAAAAAGATAGTGTGGAGACAGGCAAAATAGAATCTTCTGGATGACAATTCAGCCTGGTCCATGTGTATCAATGGAACAAAATAAATGGGAAAAGTTACTGCAAATCAGACTAACTTGCTCATCTTTAGCTGCCAGCTGCCACGATGCCACAAAAGCACATCTGGTGTCAGTGATAACACTTCAGACGATGAGATCAGGGTGGAAGGAAGGGCTGCTGGTGGGTGTAATGATTTTCTCTCTCACGCATCTCATTTTTGTTAACACCTGAGATGGCACCTCAGCAAATCTAAGCAGAGTGCTGAGTGGTTTGCAGTGCTCTTTCGCATCAGAAACATGCTAATCATACTCTCTTTGCTGATTCACTGGGGAATAATTTTTAGCCCTGTAAGTAGACAAAACTTTGTTTTTAAGATGAAGAATTACAAAAACCAGAGATGGCAAACACAGCCAACTCTGTGACCACTCTCCTCTCTAGTAGACTTCGCTAATTGATCACAACTTTCTTTCCCATTAGATTTGACTTCTCACCATGCTTCTCCATGTGGCCCCATATTCATAATATCTATTTGTCCTTCCTTCATAAAACGTATTCAAATGAATTTATAGATTAAAGAACTTGCTTAGCCATTTTTTTCATTTCCACAGCAGAACAAACAAGAAGAAAAATACCTTGAATACCAAGGAATTTAGAATACTTTGAATTTAAGAAAAACTTTATGTGGGGATTATTGAAATCTGGAATAATTACTTAGAAAGATTAAAAGGTGTTTTTCTTAAAAGGCCTGTTAAAAGTGGGCAGAGTCTTATTGTCTGGAATAATTTAGGACAGGCCACACAGCAGGAGGTGAGTGGCAGGCGAGCGAAGTTTCATCTGTATTTTTAGCCCGTCCCCATCACTCTCATTACTGCCTGAACTCTGCCTCCTGTCAGATGGCATTAGGTTCTCTTAGGAGCGTGAACCCTATTGTGAAGTGGGCATGCAAGGGATCTAGGTTATGTACTCCTTATGAGAATCTAATGCCTGATGATCTGTCACTGTCTCTCATCACCCTCAGATAGGACTGTCTAGTTGCAAGAAAACAAGCTCAGGGCTTCCACTGATTGTGGTTTCATTCTGAAACCATCCCTCCCCACATACACACACTGGTCTGTGGAAACATTGTCTTCCATGAAACCGGTCCCTGGTGCCAAAAAGATTTGGGACTGCTGACCTAGGACCAATGGACTTCACAACCATTCTAAGCCATCTGGCATTTTTGCCTCCTCAGCACCCCTTTCCCTTCATCCCTGTAATAGAATGTTATTTCCTTTGGTGAAATCTGTGTGTCTGCATAGGGCTGCCCCTTCCTTTTTACACAGTGGGGCAGACCTAGCTAATCAGATTACCTCATTTCTTTGACCACAGAAGTTAATAGTAGGATGGGTGCATGACTCAAACTGGGCACATTAAAATCCTATCCTGGCAAGATATTTTGGAAGAGTCTCTTTTTCCACTGAGTGCTGAAGTGGCTGGCTCTGAGGCTTGGGTTGCTGGTGGCTATAATGCCCTACGTGTGGAGAGAGCCAACAAAACAGAAACGTCAGAGACAATTCCTTAAATTATTTGAGCCCTGGGTTCTAATTATGCCTGAAGCAAGATTCACCCCTGGATTATTTAAATATGAGCAGCAATAAATTGCCTTACTTTTTCTTAGTTAGTTTATTTTTATTTTATTTTTTGAG
Organism: Macaca mulatta; assembly: GCF_049350105.2. Lineage (NCBI taxonomy): Eukaryota > Metazoa > Chordata > Mammalia > Primates > Cercopithecidae > Macaca > Macaca mulatta. The sequence continues at coordinate 77,929,230 of NC_133419.1, read as the reverse complement.
ACAGGGTCTCACTCTGTCACCCACACTAGACTGCAGTGACACGATCATGACTCACTGCAGCCTTGAACTCCTGGCCTCCAGCGATCCTCCTGTCGCAGCCTCCTGATTAGCTGGGACTACAGGAATGTGCCACCCCATCCAGCTGTTTTTGTTTGTTTGTTTGTTTGTTTTCTGGAGAGACGGGGTCTAACTATGTTGCCCAGGCTGGTCTTGAATTCCTGGGCTCAGCTGATCCCCCCACCTCAGCCTCTCAAGTGAGGTTACAGGCATGAACCACCGTGCCTAGACTTTGTAGTTAGTTTAAATTGGTTGGTTTAAATTAGGGAAAGTCTTGACTAGCATGGCATGTGGGATGCTTCATTTATTCAATTAACGTTTATTAGTCTGCTCTAGTCACGTGGGCACCCTGGAGATACAGAAAGAAAACAGTCCTTGTCTCACAGTTCACAGTTAAAAAGACAGTTATAAATCAGTAATTATATAATACCTGACACTTACATTACTGCTTAATATGTTCTAAGTACTAAATATTTTACATATACTAACTTATTTAACTCTGATAACAACCCTTTGAGATAGGTTGTGTTACTTTTTCCATTTTAGAGAAGGAAAATGAAGCACAGAGAGCTTTAAAAAGTTGTCCAAGTTTACCCAGTTCAGAAGTAGAAGATCTGGAATTCAAACCCACGTAGCCTGGTTTTTAATCATGACATTCTATAGCTTCATTACACCTAAGGCTCAATGTTGGAGTTATACTGAAAAATAATCAATAATGGCTACCATCCATTGAATGCACACTATGTGTCCAGTCCTAAACTAGGTGAATTTCTGCCTTAACACATTAAGTCTTTTCAAGAATTTAATGCAGTAAAGATTATTCTTTGTGTAGTTGAGGAACCTGAGGCTTAGAGAGGTTAAGTGACTTGACCAAATTGCACAGCTAAAAACAAGTGGCACAGACTGAATTTGGATCCAGTCATGTCTGCCTCTAAAGCCCTTCCTCTTTCCTGCCTTACATTCCAACTTTTCCACTAGAGGTGCAGCATTTCTAGGATGCTTATGATTGGCTGCCAGAAACCGAGAAATGAAGTCAACTTGGAGAATTCTCTAACATCAGAGAGTATGGCATATTTTGCTTGCAGCAGTGCTCTTGGAATTGGTGTACATCTTGCAACCTGATACTCCTGAACATACATTTGCTGTAACTGGGGAGAGGTTAAGACACTTATTGTAAGCGTCCCCTTTGGGAGTAAAAAAAAGGATGTTATTTATTTTTATGGCAGTCATTCAAATGTTGAAGGAGGAGACAGTACTTTTGTGCTGCTTCCTGCCTTCAGGCCAGACCTGCAAATAAGAAGGCTTTTGGATAAGGAATGAGTCGGGTATCCTGGGGACAAAGTGCACATTTCGTTAGAGATCCAGAAGGTAGTATTTGTGTGGGAAGATTTTCCATGATCCATAGAAGGCATTCTTGGCTAATAAAACCATCCCACAACACAAGAGAAGCTGGTAATGTTCCTCCATGTAACCAAATCATGCACAGGGTTTACTGATGCTCCACATTCCTTCAGGGAAAACATATACCTGTGTGCTTCCTCATCCAAACATTTATTAAGTGCTTATAAATCTCTTTATCTAGATTAACTCATTAAAGCCACATAACACTGCCATGATACAAATGAGAAAAATGAGGCATAAAGGACTTGACTCAGCAGCAATTGAATTATCTGCTTACCAGGAGTCAATGACGTTTGCTAACCAGTTTTTGCCAGGCACATATGGTGTAATTAAATTAAATTAAATGTACAATGGAAACCTATGAAATATGAGTGTAAAAAGAAGTCGAGCTATTATTCCTATGAAAGCTAAGTTGGATGTTTTGGAAAGACTAATAGAGTTTCTCTAAAAAAATTATTGCTATTCAGTTAGGTGACGTCATGCTCTTTTCCTCCTCTTTGCCTATTGCTGCTAATTAGAAGGACTTTTATCATATTTTCCTCCTTCAAATGTATCCTCCAGGATTCAGCTCAACTATGATCTTTTTTGAGAAACCTCTGATGGTCTGAATTCTACCAATTCTGCTACTCATTAGTGGTAAGTTGCTTAGTGTCTCTGAGCCTTAGAGTCTGCACCTGTAAAATGGAGACGATATCTACCTTGCAGGATTGTTATAAGGATTGAGATGATGCTTATTAAGTTATCTGGTCCACAGTAGGTACTCAATAAATGGCCTTAATTTTGATGTGCTGATCCCATGTTAGGAGCTATGGAAACTGATGAACGAGACAGCCCCTGCCCCAGGAAGCCTCAGACTAGTACATCACTGCCTGCTCTTGGCTCCTCTTGCCCCTTAGTGAGCTGAAGCAGATTTTCATAAATGTAGATGGAAACTTTTCTAGATGTTTTTAGATACTGACACCATTATGTCATCCAGGTTCTCAGTTAACATTTGATTTATTAACTAATCCTGAAGAGCACCAGCACAGGTGACTGTCTTTATTTATTTATTTATTTAGAGACGGAGTCTTGCTCTGTCGCCCAGGCTGGAGTGCAGTGGTGTGATCTCAGCTCACTGAAAACTCTGCCTCCCAGGTTCAAGCGATTCTCTTGCCTCAGCCTCCCAAGTAGCTGGGATTACAGGTGCCTGCCACTACACCTGACTAAGTTTTTGTATTTTCAGTAGAGACGAGGTTTCACCATGTTGGCCAGGCTTGTCTCAAACTCCTGACCTCAAGTGATCCACCTGCTGCAGCCTCCCAAAGTGTTAGGATTACAGGCGTTAGCCACTGTGCCCAACTGTGACTGTCTTATACTTAGTCACAAAATGATTTGTCCTGAAGCTTAAAGGGGCCATAGGAATAACTTCAAAAGGAATAGGTTCCCATTCATGGAAGCCACATGGAGCAGGCTCTGGAATCTCTCCAAATCATGGGTTCAAATCATGACTCTACCATTCACTGGCTCTTTGACCTTGGGAAAGTTATATAATGACTCTATCAATTTCCTTATCAGAAAAATGAGGATAATAATTCTCATTTCAAACAAATGGAATAAGGAGCAAATGAGATGAAGTGACAGTTGTCCAGCACAGTACTTGGCACATAGTAAATACCTAATAAATGTGTTAGTCTCCTAACAGGGGAATATAAGTAGGTGGGAATATAGAGAGGACACTGTTAACTGTGAGCTAAGGAACAGCAGGCCGGCCTTCCTTCAATGCTTCCTTTCCACCATCATCACAAAGAATCTGATCTGAATAGCCTATTGCTTTGTCCCTACACACAGTCTCTTCTCAGTCTTTCAGCAGAAATACTTTTTTTTTTTTTTTTTGAGACAGAGTCTCACTGTGTCGCCCAGGCTGGAGTGCAGTGGCCTGGTGTTGGCTCACTGCAACCTCCATCCCCTGGGCTCAAGTGATTCTCCCATCTCAGCCTCCCTAAAAGCTGGGACTACAGGGGTGCGCCACTGCGCCAGGCTAATTTTTTGTATTTTTAGCAGAGATGGGATTTTGCCATGTTGGCCAGGCTGGTCTTGAACTCCTGGCCTCAAGTTGATCCACCTGCCTCAACCCCTTAAAGTGCTAAGATTACAGGTGTGAGCCACCATATCTGGCCAGAAAGACTATTAATAAAATTCGTATTCCATTATTTACTTGCAGGATTATCTTGAGTGAGGTAAACAGCCTCTGGAAATCTCATTTTCTTTTCTTTTTCTCTGAGACAGGGTCTCATTCCATTGCCCAGGCTGGAGTGCAGTGGTGCCGTCGTAGCTCACTGTAGCCTTGACCTCCTGGGCTCAAGCCATCCTCCCACCTCAGCTTCCCAAGTAGCTGGGACTACAGGCGTGTGCCACCACATCCAGCTAATTATTGTATTTTTTGTAGAGACGGGGTTTTGCCATGTTGCCCAGGCCAGTCTTGAACTCCTGGGCTCAAGTGATCTACCTGCCTCAGCCTCCCAAAGTGCTGAGATTACAGGTGTGAGCCACCACGCCCGGCCTGGGAACCTTATTTTCTTTATAATATGCAGCTACAAGTGCATACACCTTGGAAGGATGATGAAAGGAATAAAAATAGTGCAAAGCATCTAAGCCACTGCTGACACATAATAGGTACTCATAGGTATTCAATGCATTGTAGCTAGTAATAGCATAGTAGGAGACCTCCTCTATGAACTAGAAGTTGGTCAATTAATTGAAAAAGTTGATTACAGGAGGGAATGTTCCTTAAAAAAAGATACATTAATTCTTCCCTTCACCATGCTTTACCAGTACCACTGAGAGCATCGAACCTGCACCATTGCTATCCCCAATGCTAGCTCCCATCCCCACTCCCGGCCTGTACCACTAGACATGAGTCACCTACAAAGATTAGAAATACTGCTCCAAACACAAAGTTTGGTCTGCAAAACTTGCAGGTTTTCCTGCTCACAGAGACCAAACAAATGACCACAGGCTGGGGTAGAAGGAGAAGAGGGTGAGGGTGGCACTCACCATGGACCACAGAATAGGAAGACGGGGAGAAATCTGAAATGGGGGAAGGGAGGGAAAACTGGAGGGAGGAGGAACCACAAAGGGGGAACTGCTTCGGTGACCAGCTGTCCTTCATGCTGCTGTCTGGAGTGGACTATCAACTGCCTGCAAAATTCGGTTGCCCGTGAGCATCCAATTTGAAATAAGCTCTTCTGCCCTGGAGGCAGTGGCCAGCTTTCCTTCCCCATCTGACCCTTCCCATGTTAGCAGTATCAACTCTTGTAAGCTGCAGAACATAAAGTGAGGGGACCTGGCCTCCTCAAGGGGTTAAGGTGCCCTGAAGGGAAACCTTATCCCCCTACCAAAGTGAGACTGGACATAATTAGCTTGACCTTGCCTTTGTGTTGGGATGATGTGGAACGCCCCCCAACCCCTACCTTGTTATGCATAGTGCAAGTTGCAAACACTAAGGATTTGGGGCGCTGTGTTTTTAAGTCAAACTGGAGACTCTCTGAGCTGGGACATAGAGTCAATGCAAAACCCACCAGTCAAAGACAATGTTCATATTTTAATCAAATGCACACTTCTGATTTAGTTGCTCATGCAGCTTATAATTAGGCCTTGTTTTAGGGGAAAAAAATTTAAAGCAGCTGTGTTTCAGTGCTATTCAGATCTGTGACTGACCCAGTTTTTAAAAATTAAAAAATGTGGCATAGATATTTGTCACGTCTTGGCACCTTGCTTACAGTCTGGTAAGATGAGTGTTGGGAAGCATTTTCTGAGCTGTGAGCATGGAAGAGAAAGGGCCTTGGAGCTGAGGGCATTGTATAGCCTGCAGGCAAAACTCCAGAGACGTAGATAGCTATCTCTGAGATTTAATACTGAAAGGAATAAAAATAATAAAAAGCATCTAAGCCAGTGCTGACACTGGAAAGAAGATGGCAAGACAGACTCCTAGACTCAACAAGACTCCACACTCACCGTAACAAGTGATAGATCTTAAAGACAAATCATTGTAGAGGTGTGTATGCTGGTGTTCTCGATGTTTTTGCCACCCCCATCCTCATGGCAGAAGTGAGCTATAAAGCTGAAGCCTTAATAATAAACCCTGTCCCCCTTCCTGTGTGCAGAGCCATCAGGCTCCTTCCTCAACCCTTGCAAAAAGGAAGATGGTTTATTCTAAAGAAACAGTGAATTAGGACTAGACTGTATTTCAGGATTGCCAAATATTGTATAATGGTTGGTTCCCTGTCTGCTCGTTATGAAAAAAAGCTTTCAGTAACACAACTCCCACCTACCTTCCCACACAGAAGTCATAGTCAGCTCTTCTTTGCCCTCCTTCTCAAACATGTGCAAGAAAAAACATTTCAGTAAAACAAAAAGGGTAAGTTAACGTAACAGAAAGAAACAATACTGGAGGAAGGGGAGATAACTCAGAGGAATAAGCCAAATAAATGAAATAAACAAATTTAAAAGAATCACCTCTTTAGTATTCTCATAAAGATGGTGCATCTACAAAATAAGAACAGGTTGCTATGAAAAGGGAAGAACTCACAGTGTAAGATAGAGGCTTTCCCAAAGTTGATAACAATCCTAACAGTTTAGAGAACATTACCAATAATGTCATATGTGAAGCAGAAAGAAACTTTTCCAAATTATCAATTGCAAAGCACAAACTTTGGTCAACCATAGAGACAAAACTGAATATCTTTCCATTTGCTGAGTTGAAAATGATATTACAAAATCGTTGTCCTAGGAAGAGGCTATCAAAGAGTAAACAGCTGGCCGGGCACGGTGTACACACCTGTAAACACCTGTAATCCCAGCACTTTGGGAGGCCAAGGTAGGGGGATCATGAGGTCAAGAGATTGAGACCAGCCTGGCCAACATGGTGAAACCCCATCTCTACTAAAAATACAACAATTAGCTGGGCGTGATGGCACGTGCCTGTAATCCCAGCTACTCGGGAGGCTGAGGCAGAAGAATTGCTTGAACCCGGGAGGTGAAGGTTGCAGTGAGCTGAGATGGCGCCACTGCACTCCAGCCTGGCGACAGAGTGAGACTCCTCAAAAAAAAAAAAAAAAGTTAACAATTAAAAGTTGTAGAGAAAATAAGTATATAGAACTGTGTCATGCGGTTAATTAATAAAAATATTATGTATCTCTGGCTGTCAACTGTAAAACTTGTCACTTGTTACAATTTCCTTTCCCACTCTAAATACAAATTTACTGTCAGATATAATTTTATACTCATAATTTAATATTATTTTTCTTAAAGAAGTCCCTCAAATTGTATAAGTCTCAGTGTCCATTAAATCAGGAAGTGGCCCTGGCAGTCAGCTACATTGCTTATAAATAGAATAGAGAAGGGGGCAAGCGAACAGAAGGCTAGACACTATAAGATTTTAATTTAGATACTTTTCAGACACATGAATCTCACTCTATGTTGCTTACAGCCACACACACAGATTCTAAAAGTATGAAAACATAGACTAGAAATTACAAGCCAATGTGTGAGAATAGTTGCCTTGGAGTAAGGGGTGCTGTCTGTTTTTAACTTTAAAAATTCTAAAGCAAAAATGAAAAACTGTTCATGTGAGTTTTTTTATAATGGACACATAGATGTTATATTATTCTCAGTGATATTCTTGCTTCTCAATTTAAATTGTACAACTGTAAAGCCATATTCGCTCACAATTTGGAAGGCATTGTTCGACAGTCTTCAGATATGCCATTTCTCAGGATATATGCCAGTCAGATGCCATCCTTCATAGATGACCTGTGTTTTTTCCCCTCTTTATCCTTGTGATCCTTCTATTTCACAGCAACATGTCTGAGTGTGGACCTTGAGTCTCTCTCATCATGCTAGGTTTCTGTGAACTTTTAAGCCTGAGGACTTATGTCCTGCAGCTTAAGGTAATTCTTTTCTATTAATGCTTGGCCAGTTTTGTCTCTGTCATTTTGTCTGTTCTTTTTTTTGATCTCCTGTTTGTCAAATGTTAAACTTGCTATTTTTGTCTTCCATTTTATGCAGGTTTTTTTTTTTTTTTTAGATGGAGTTTTGCTCTTGTTGCCCAGGTTAGAGTGCAATAGTGCGATCTCAGCTCACCAGAACCTCCGCCTCCCAGGTTCAAGCAATTATTTTGCTTTAGCCTCCTGAGTAGTTGGGATTACAGGCATGTGCCACCCATGCCCAGCTAATTTTGTAATTTTAGTAGAGACGGGGTTTCTCCATGTTGATCAGACTGATCTTGAACTCCCGACCTCAGGTGATCCACCTGCCTTGGCCTCCCTAAATGCTGGAATTACAGGCATGAGCCACCGTGCCCAGCCGCAGTGTTTTTTTTTTTTTTTTTTTCCTATTATATGGGAGATTTATTTTACCATCTTAGAACCTTTATAGTGAGTTTTTTGGCATTTATATTTTTGATTTTCTGAACTTTTTCCTGTTTCATAACATCCTGTTTGTAAATAGTCTGTCGACTATGAGGATACTCAAGAAGAAAATGAATTAGATGGTTTGAATTATAACATTTGCTTTTTGTATGTTTTTGTGTGTATATTGTTTTATAGATTCAGTAGTTTGAACACACAGGCCAATTTACAGGTGTGAGACACCATGCCTGGCCTCGAGTTTCTTTAAAGAGTTAAAATGTAGCAAAATAGTCTATCCATTATAAAATTGTTTATAAAATTGTTTAAGTCTTGAAATATAGATACAAAAAACATTAAGAATGCTAAAATATATTTTCAAAGACTTGGAAGAGTAACTTGAACAAATAAAATGTTCAAAGTTTATTCAAAAAGTTGATAAAATTTTTATATACCACTTTCAACTGAAATTTGGAAAGATGTTTTTAAAGGTTCCAATAAAATAAATGAGAATTAGAACACTGATTTGGATGTATATGCAACTTCACACACAGACTGTGGTATAAAAAATTTTATATATATATGTATTTGGTTTTTGTCCCTAGTTCCTAGCACAGAGCTCCTAAAACCCTAATTTCCTGAGTGATAGGAGTGTCTTTTGTTATTCATCAGGCACCCCTTTGCACCACAACCAGAGTTTATACTAATGAAGTGACTCAGGGTGGAGCCTCTAAATAGCTTCAGGATCGGGGCTGGTCTCCAGAAAGACCAAACATGTGATTAGAAGTTGGGAACTTTTATTTTTATTTTTTCAGAGACAAGGTCTTACTCTGTCACTTAGGGTGGAGTCATCATCACAGCTCACTGTAACCAGTGGCACAATCATAGCTCACTGTAACCTCAAATTCCTGGGCTCAAGCCATCCTCCCACCTCAGCCTCCCAAGTAGCTGGGACTACTGGCACGCACCACCACACCCAGCTAATTTTTGTATTTTTAATAGAGATGGGTTTTTGCTATGTTGACCAGGCTGGTCTCAAACTCCTGGCCTCAAGTGATCCTCCCACCTTGGCCTCCAAATGTGCTGGGATTACAAGAGTGAGCCACTGTGCAGGTTGAAGGTGGGAACTTTTAGCTTCACCCTCTGACCTCCCGGAAAGTGAAGGGGGCTGGAGACTGAATTATAAAAGCTCTTGAATGACAAGAGTTAGAAAGCTTTGAAGTTAGTGAACACATCCACGTGCTGAAAGGGTGGAGCAACCTGACTTCACAGGGAACTCCTGTGTTTGGGACCCTTCTAGACCTTGTACTATGTACCTCTTCATCTGACTGTTCATCTGTATCCTTTATAACAAAACTGTAATAGTAAGTGTTGCACTTTCCTGAATTCTGTGAGTCACTCTAGTGAATTATTGAGTCTAAGAAGGGTGTCATGAGAACCCCTGAATTTGTAGCTGGCTGGGCAGAAGTGTAGGTATCCTGGGCACCTCATTCATGATGGCAGCTGAAGCAAGAGCAGTCTTGTGAGACTGAGATCAGTGCTACCTCTGGGACTTAGTGTCAGGATTGAATTGACTTGCCGGACACCCAGCTGGTGTCAGAGAATTGGAGAATTGTTCTGGAAAAATGACATATATTTGGTGTTAGAAGATACTGAACACAGACTTATTTGCTATTTTTGGCAATGTGCCCTACAAATAAAATTTTTGGTAAATTCAATTTTATACAATTTCCATCAAAAAAGAAAATGATTGCTGCATTATTGAGTATACTCTTGACATAAGAGAACGTCTATTTCAACCAGCTGTCAATGAGTACTAAATCCTCCACTTATAATTTTGCACATGTGATGACTGGAAGATTTTTCTACAGACTAACTTAAGCCTCCATTATTGTCAACCTTTGCTTCTCTTCCATTCCCCACATACTTTTCATGCTGGACACCATAGTATTCATTCATATTAAATATTGATAAGTATTGTTGGCTCTGCACCATCACGTCATAATGCTGGTTCTATTGGTTCAATAACCATATGTGAAGGTTATTGTGAACTATATAAGTATATCTTAGTCTGTTTAGTGTTGCTATAACAGAATACTGCAAATTGGATAATTTATTTCAAAAAAGAAATGTATTTGGCCCACAGTTCTGGAGGCTAGGAAGTCCAAGGGCATGGCACTGACATCTGCTTGGCATCTGGTGAGGTCCTTCTTGCTGTGTCATCATGGTGAAAGGCAGAAAGGCAAGAGAGTGCCCAAGTGAGCAGGCAAGAGGGGGCTAAACTCATTTTTAGAAAAAGCCCACTCTCAAGAAAACTAACACACTCCAATGATAATGACATTATTTATGAGGGTGGAGCCTTCATGCCGCAATCACCACTTAACAGTCTTACCATTTAATTCTGTCACAATGGCAATTAAATTCAACATGAGTTTTAGAGAGAACATTTAAACCATAGCAATGTCCAACTAAACCCAAATTAAAGGTATTCTCAACTCATCTTCCCCTTAGCTGTATTCCAAAAATGTCTGTAGTCATTCCACTGCCACCCTGCATGAGAAGTAGTTGTAGGGGAAAGAAAAAGTGGTTTTAAATGATTGTGATGAGAGAATTTTACCTTTGCAAAATTTTGAGAACATATGACCATGCAACTATACTGCTACCAATCTAGGAAGAGGCCTGTTGAGTGAAAGGCTATGAAGCTTCATCTCCATGAGCTAGAGTCATGGAGCTAGAGTCTAACTCCATGAATTAGAGTCAGATTGCTCTAGTTCCAAGCCCAGCTCTAGCACTTAGGCACTTAACAACTGCAGGACCTTAGGTAAGTTACTGTAAGATGGAGGTTAATAACGACTTCACTGGGTTATTGTAAGAGTTACACGAGATAGTACTTGTAAAGCACTTAGAATAGTGCTTCACATAGTAAGCACTTAACACTTTCTTCCTAGCAGAGCATATCCAGTCTCATGGCTTTGAATACTGTCTATATGCTAATGACTCCAAAATTGGACATGTGTGTTTAGGCCTAGTCTATCTCTGAAAGATCTTTAAAGAACTAACAATAATGTCAGCCTACTTTTGATTTACTACGTTTTAAAATTAGTACTGTAATACCAAAACTAGCTGGGCATAGTGGCATGTTCCTGTATTCCCAGCTACTCAGGAGGCTGAGGTGGGAGGATCACCTGAGCCTGGGAGCTGAGGTTGCAGTGAGCCATAATTGTGCCACTGCACTCCATCCTGGGCAGCAGAGCAGGACCCTGTCTCAAAGTAAAGTAAAATAAAATAAAATTAGTACTGCATATTGCAATTTTAAAAATATATAAAAAGTAAGTAGTCTTGGAACCCTTGTGCTCTGCTGGTGGGAATGTAAAATGGTACAGCCACTATAGAAAAAAGTATAGGGGTTCCTCACAAAATTAAAAATGGAATTACCACATGATTCAGCAATTTCACTACTGGGTATACACTGTACCTAAAATAACTGAAAGCTGGGCCTTGAACTTTTATGTTTTGGATGTGGGTTAAAGAAATAACTTATGAGCCTACAAGGTTGTCCAGTTATTCAAATAGAATTCTACTCAGATTTTCCAAAAAGATAGATTTTGGCTTCTTGACGGATTGTATTATCAAACAATACTTGTGTACCTGGTGAAATCTTGGAGAAGCCATAGGGAAGGCAAGTTCTATGATTTTACCTGATAAGAGAACACATATGGAAAAACAGTAATAGATGTAATTTGCTTTGTTCCAGGCATATAGTTACCTCATTGAACCTTTAAAATATGTGTTTGTGGTGGTGGGCATTTGCTTCATTTAAACACAAGGAAACTGAAACTGAAACGGAGAGAAGTGTCTTGCCCTCGGTCACACAGCTGGCATGTAGGCAGTCATTTTTATTCCAAAGCCTGTGTCTTTGACTATATCATATTACCGCGTCCTGGTATACAGTGTGGAAATTGTTCCTAAACCTCAATAAACTTTCCCATTTTCCTTGTTCCTACTTGTTACCACATGAAAGAATACAGCTGTATGTATAACTGGAAGAACATGTACTTTCACACAATTTTGAATTATTATTATTATTATTTTTTGAGATGGAGTCTCGCTCTGTCGCCCAGGCTGGAGTGCAGTGGCGCGATCTCGGCTCACTGCAAGCTCCGCTTCCCGGGTTCACGCCATTCTCCTGCCTCAGCCTCCCGAGGAGCTGGGACTGACTACAGGCGCCCGCCACCACGCCCGGCTAATTTTTTGTATTTTTAGTAGAGACGGGGTTTCACCGTGTTAGCCAGGATGGTCTCGATCTGCTGACCTTGTGATCCGCCCGCCTCGGCCTCCCAAAGTGCTGGGATTACCGGCGTGAGCCACCGTGCCCGGCCACAATTTTGAATTATAAACAATTCCTGATAAAGTTAATAATAACTCAGTAATTTATTGCATTATATTGAGAGTGTGTTGCAAGTTGTTTAAATAGTACCCTTTCTCAGGCAGTCACACATATCACCGCAAAAGTATGATAATGAAAACAAAATTTAGAGAGGTAATATTTACATTGGCTTTAGCAATGGGGATGTATGGCTAAGTCATAACTGAATCACAAAGTACACATGTCTTAATGTCCAGTTATTAGCAAATTATAGGATAAAAATGCTACTGGTGAAAATATGTCTCCCTACATGTTCTATAATACTTAACAACCTAAACGAAAGAGGGAAAGGTAAGCTAACAGTTGTTTAAAATTAAAGAGGAAGAATAGCAGCAATTGAAAATCATGACAAACTCAAGACAACACCAAGGATTTGATGATCTGATAACAGAGTCTATTCCCCAAATTCAGGGCATGCCAGCTGTGTTAGGCCATTTGTGCATTGCCATAAAGAAATACCTGAGACTGGGTAATTTATACAGAAGAGAGGTTTAATTGGCTCATGGTTCTGTAGGCTGTACAGGAAGCAGGGCACCAGCATCTGCTTGGCATCTGGGGAGGCCTCAGGGAGCTTTTACTCATGATGTAAGGTGAAGCAGAAGCAGGCACTTCACATGGTGGGAATAGGAGTAAGAGTAAGTGTGGTGGGAGGTGCCACTTACTTTTAAATGACCAGATCTCACAAGAACTCATTCACTATCACAAAGACAGCACCAAACCATAAGGGATCCACCCCCAATGAACCAAACATCTCCCACCAGGCCCTACCTCCAGCGTTGGGGATTACAATTCAACATGAGATCTGGGTGGGGACAAATATCCAAACTATATCACCAGTTATCTGTGTGAGCCATGAACAGTAGGAGGCAAACTGAGGTTGCCACAATTGGCCTGGAAGACAAACTTCCTAGTGGAATACTGAAAACTTAGAGTCTTTAACAAACTCTTATAACAGCCCAGTGTTTGTTTATGAACATCACATTTTATAATGGATAATTCATTTAGTAGTTTACTAGTGAAAATGTAGACTTATAAAATTACGAATTTTGGGGTCCTTTTGAGGTCCATCAGTAAGACTCAGGCCCATCAGCAGATGCTGGCTCATTTTAAAGAATCCCTATGTAGGGGGAGAGGCATAGAGAATTAGAGTCAGAAAAGACTGGTCTTCAATACCCACTTATGAGACCGTGAGCAAATTCTTAGCTGCTCAGAGCTTTAGAATCTGTGGCACTCAGTGGTTTGCTGGAACTGGACAGTTGTTAAACCACTGATAGTTTAATATCAACTATGGTGGGAAGAGTTATGAAAATTGACAAACACCTCAAATTAGGGATGTCTTTCTCTCACAGGACAGGTTTACCAACATACCGCTGTCACAGTCCCATCCAATATACACCAAATCATGTAAAAATGGGGATAATGACTCCCCTGTAAGGATTAAATTGTTTTGGTGTTGACCCAAACCTAGATAATCAATAAACATTTCACAGGGTGACTGCCAGACACAATCACATGTAATTCCCAAGGCAGCCTGTGGAGGTAGGCAGTAGTATCTCCAATGATAATAATGTATTTTGCAATGCATGAGATGGAGCTACTAAAATATGCACCATCACAAATGAATCTCACAGCTTTCAGTGAGAGAAGTCAGACACAAAGTAACACATACTCTATGATTCCATTTATATGAAAAATTAAGAACTGATGAAAGTTCAGAAACTGAAAGAAGGTTATAGAAGCCAGAAGAATGCTTACCCCATTGGGGAGGGGGGTGGGACTGAGAAGGGGTATGAAGGAAATGTTGGAGTGCTGAAGAGATCTGGATGGTGGTTACACAAATGCATATAGATGCAAAAATTCATCATTATATACTCTTGAGATTATTGCATCTTATAGTAGACACTTCTTACTTGAATAAAAAAAGTTTAGTAAAAGGTATATTGGGGAGTCAGGTGTGGTGGCTCATGTGTGTAATCCTAGCACTTTGGGAGGCCAAGGTGAGAGGATTGCTTGAGGCCCAGAGTTCAAGACCAGCCAGGGCAATGTAGGGAGACCCCAGCTCTATAAAATTATTTTTAAAAATTAAAAATAGTGTGGTGGTGTGCACCTGTGGTCCTAGCTACTCAGGAGGCTGAGGTGGGAGGATTGCTTGAGCCTGGAGGTCGAGTTAGCAGTGAGCCACGATTGCACTGCTGTAACTCCAGCCTAGAAGACAGAGTGAGACCCTGTCAAAAAAAAAAGTATATTGGATTTGAAATTAGAAAAAGAAGAATCTGAGAAGGCATGTTTTATAAACTGGAAAGCATGATTCGAACCTTAGTTGCTCTTAATATGCATGGTGCTTAAAGAAGCAGAGCTGCAAAGGCTTCTTTACCTTCAAAATCTGAGTGTCCCTTTGCTGGCTAGAGATGCAGACCAGAGGACCCAGTGAAGGAGAGGACCTTCAGGTGCTCTGGTTGTTGATGGCCTTTAACAGTCCCCTGGCCCCTGGTTGCTCCCCATCTCTGGCCGCTCATCAGTCTCTCTAAGGTTCACTTGCTTTTCCTCTGTTTGTCTTTTAAAGGCTAGGGGCCCCAGAGCTCTGTCTTTACAACTCTCCTCACTGTACATGCTGCTGACCTGCTGTGTAGCTCCAGTTCTCACTGTAATTTCCTAACCCAATTCAGAGCTTTTTTCTCTGCTAGACCCATACTCAGTCATTCAACAACTATTTATGGGGTTATCTTTTTATGCCAGGTATCCTTCTTGGCACTGGGTCAGATTAGTGAATGAAACAGATGAAGATCTTTGTCTTCATGGAGTTTATATGCTTAAATTATGCTCCTTGGATGTACTAAAAACTCAGTTTTTCTCATATTATCTCATTGTTTTTATCCCTTGCTTCTCCCCAACCCTAAGTTTGCTCCTCCCATGTACCCCCCCATCTCTACGAAATGCACTGTTATTCTCTCAGAAACCTGGGAGTTATCCCTGACCCCCCTTTAATACATCATCATATGTCATAGGTCCATCAGGAATAAAGTAAATAAATAAATAAGTCACCATATGTTGACTATTCTGATTCCTTAATTTCTTTCAACCACCTCCGCAACCCACCATTTTTCCTGTATTGTCACCACCCCTCCTCCATTCCCCTTCTCAGCTGGCTTACTGTTCTCTCTGTCTTGTCCCTGCCTGTCATTCTCCATACAGTAGTTATTAATAGGATGATTATAAAATACAAATCAGAACTGGCTGCTTTCTGCCTAAACCTGTCCAGTGGGTCTGCCAGCTAAAAATCTAAATTCCTTACCTCGTCCTTATGTCCTCAATTGTCAGGCACAGTAGTGACAAGCAAAGCTGCTGAAACCTGGGTTTAAATCCAGGTTTGATCTGGCATGACCTTGGGCGATTTTTTGAATCCTCTCTATGCCTTACTTTCCTATCTATAACATGGGAGTCATAGCTCCAGCCTCAGGTCGTTGTGGGATTAAATTTGTTACTTCATGCAAAGTACTGAGAATAGTGTCTCGCCCTCAGCGTATGCGCAAGAACAGCTGGTTTTCTCTCTTACAAGGTTGCTGTGATGTTTAAATGAGTTAAAACATGCAAGGGGCTTAGAACAGTGCCTGGCCCATCCTAAATGTCTTTTAATATCAGTCGTCCCCGGTTATCAGTTATCGTTGCCTCTCTAATCTCACTTCATGCCCCTTTCCATCCAAACCTGACTGGGAGCCCTGTTGGACTGGCTGCAGTTTTCTCTCTTACACCTCCAGGCCTTAGAGTTCCTCCCTTGCCACCTTTTTCCACCCCAGCTCCCACTAATCTCTCAAGTCTCAGCTCAGGCACCAGTCCCTGGCACCCGACCTGGCTGGGCTAATTGGTCCCCCTTAGGTCCTGCTCTTACTTCTAACACAGCACTCTTCACACTTCTTGTCACTGTTTATTTAAAATGTACTGAGAAGCCCCCATCAACAGTTGAGGATAAACAAAATGTGACATACACATACAATGGGATTTTATTCACCCTTAAAAAAAGGAAATTATTTCTGCTACACCTACGACATGGATGAAATTTGAGGACCTTACTGGAAATAAGCCAGTCACAAAAGGACAAATACTGTATGACTCCACTTACATGAGGTACCTAGGATAGGCAAATTCAGAGGCAAAAAGTAGAATAGTGGTTATCAAGGGCAAGTGATGGGGAGAGGAATGGGGAGCTGTTGTTTAATGGATATGGAGTTTCAGTTTGGGAAGATGAGAAAAGCCAGGGAAATAAATAGTAATGGCCAGGCATGGTAGCTCACGCCTGTAATCTCAGCAATTTGGGAGGCCAAGGTGGGTGGATCACTTGAGGCCAGAAGTTTGAGACCAGCCTGGCCAACATGGTGAAACCCTGTCTCTACTACAAATACAAAAATTAGCTGGGCCTGATGGCGGGGACCTGTAATCCCAGTTACTCAGGAGGTTGAGGCAGGAGACTCGCTTGAACCCAGGAGGTGGAGGCTGCAGTGAGCTGAGATTGCACCACTGCACTCCAGCCTGGGCAACAGAGCAAGACTCCATCTCAAAAAAAAAAAAAAAAAAAAAAAAAAAGTAGCAATGGTTGCACAACATTGTGAATGTACTTAATGCCACTGAATGGCACACTTAAAAATGGCTAAAATGGTAAATTTTACATGATGTATATTTTACTGCAATAAAAATAAATTTTAAAAAATGTATTTGAGAAGCAGTATTAGCCTTGTGGTTCTCATCCTAACTCCAAATCGTGGCTCCACTAGGCTATCAGGCTGTGTGATCTGGTGGCAAGTATCTGACTTTTCTATACTTCAGTTTCTTCATCTGTAAAAATAGGCAAATTTCCCTCATATGATTGTTTGAAGATTAAATGAAGTAATGTCTGTAGAATACTTGATATGGTGTCTGGATAATGGTGAGCACTCATAAGTGTTTTCAGGTGCCTAACACCTTAGGTGCTCAATGCATGTATATACAATGAATGAATGACTGAACAGTCTTCTATTTCAAGTCCCTACCTCAGCAGTCCTTAAGTATGGTATGAGAACACACAGAGATCCCCAAAACCTCTTTTAGGTGTCCATAAAGTTAAACCCACTTTCAAAATAATGCCAAGATATTATTTGCCTTTTTCAGTCTCATTCTCATACAAGTATATGCAATATGAAAAGTTCATTGATATGATCTCAGATTCCACATTGCAACAACCTTTAAGAAATTCCCACTTGTCAAGTTTTAATGTGCTGTCAAAGAATATTCACACTTATCAGAAAAAAGCAATTAGAATACTCCTGCCTTTTCTAACCACATACAAGATTTTTTTCATTATACTTCAACTCAAGGAACACACTGAAATAGATTGAATGCAGAAGCAAATAGAAGAATCTAGCTGTATTCCATTAATCTAGGTAGTAAAGAGATTACAAAAATATGAGGAACGCTACTCCTTTCACTATATATATATATATATATATATATATATATATATATATCTTTAGAAAGTATAGTTATTTTTCATGGAAATATGCTATTTATATTAACAAACAAATACTTTATTAAGGTTGTTTTAAAATAAATTAATAGGGGCCGGGTGCAGTGGCTCACGCCTATAATCCCAGCACTTTGAGAGGCCGAGGCGGGCAGATCACTTGAGGTCAGGAGTTTGAGACCAGCCCGGCCAACATGGTAAAACCCCTGTCTCTATTAAAAATACAAAAATTAACTGAGCATGGTGGTGGTGACTGTAATCCCAGCTACTTGGGAGGCCGAGGCAGAAGAATTTCTTGGACATGGGAGGCAGAGACTGCAATGAGTTGAGATTGCGCCACTGCACTCCAGCCTGGGCTGGAGAGAGAGGGACTCCATCTCAAAACAACAACAACAAAAATTCATAAATACTTTATTTCATTATTAATTTATTTATTTTTGAGACAAGGTCTTGCTCTGTTGCCTAGACTGGAGTGCAGTGGTGCGATCATGGCTCACTGCAACCTCGACTTTCTGGGCTCAAGTGTTCCTCCAGAGTAGCTGGGACCACAGGCATGTGCCACCACACCCAGCTAATTTTTAAACTTTTTTTGTAGAGGTGGAATGTCATTTTGTTGACCAGGCTGGTCTTGAACTCCAGGGCTCAAGCAATCCTCCCATCTTGGCCTCCCAAAGTGTTGGAATTATAGGCGTGAGCTACCATGCCTGACCTAATAATTCATAACTTCTAATTTTAATTTCTAATATGGTTAATATTGATAGATATAACCCACATAAACAACCTTTGGGGTTCTCAATAATTTTTAAGTGTAAAAAGGTCCTGAGACCAAACAGTTTGAGAACTGCTGTCTTGCCTTGCGCTTGAACCACAACCAACCCATCCAGGGCAACTGGCCTTAGCGTGTGCTTTAACGCTGCATAGGATGGGGAAGCCACCACTTCGGGGAGCAGCTGGCTTTATCTTTGCACTACTCTGTCTGCTAAGAAGTTCTGGCAATGAGTCAAAGATGTGTCTCCTGGAGGTTCCCCACTGATTGGTCTTAGACCCACTCCTTGGTTTTACGCGTTGCAATTTGGAACCCTCTTCCAGGCCTGGAAGATAGTCATCCATTGCTCTTTGTGGTGGCCCCAGAGGGAATCAGTCCTTCCTTCTGGTGACTAAAGTGCAGATGCATTTTTCTGAGTCAGCCAGTGATTTGCAGGCAGCATTGCCAAGCCAGATAACTCACAGCTGCTTTCCCAGGAACCAGAAGATCATCTCCGGCCTCACACCAAATTTGATAAATTCATGTTGTTGTTGTTTTCCCCAATAAGTTGTTTTTTTCCATTATAAATCACACATGCTCATTAAGGAAAATAAAGAAAAGTAAAAAGAAAAGAGTCTTGAAAAGAAAATTTGGTCATAATTAGCCCTGACTTTCTTGTCTTGGCATCTCTCCTTTTTGGGCTTGCTCTGAATGCCATTCTTTTCATACAGTCCTTACAAGCAGATATGTATACCATGCCAGCCTTGTGAGGTCTGTGGGGTTGACAGGGCGCCCCCCGCTTGGTGGAGTGGGACAGCTGCTGGCGAGTTCATAGCTCCTTGAGGGCAGCTGAGGCAGGGCACTCAGAGGGAACAGGAAGCTCCTGCGAAGAAGCTTGATGCTTCTGCCATCTGAAGACACTTCAGGGCAGATCTCTTCCAGCTATGTGGGGTTAGAGAAGACTGACACTACTACAGCAGCGACTAGTAAATTTCTTTCTGCATTTTTGTGGGGAAGGGTAAAATAAGAATTTCCTCTGGGAATTCTACTTCTGAGAATCTATCCTAAGGAAATGATGAAAGATTTAGACTCATTATGTGTCTATCATTATTCATAAACCTTGGAAATGAAACTAAATGTTTAACAATAAAGGTTTAGTTTTAAAACTGTGTGATTGTATATTCTGTGCTGGTTGAAAATAATAGACATTTATGAAGTCTTTAATGACATGGGAAAATTCCCAACATAGAATGTTAGTTGCTTTTGTATATGGCTGACATATATGTAGTTCCTGGATAAATATTTGTTGATCAAAAACTGAAAAATTTAGAAAACTTTAAAAAGGAAAACACACACACATACACACACACATACACACAAGCAGGACACAAAACTATTTACAGTACAGTCTCAATTACATAAATATTTTTGTGACAAGGTGGAAAAAAAATCATCTTAATCGTTGGTGCCAATATATGTCATAAGGAGAAAACTGTCTTGGTGAAAACATTTTAAATGCCCAGCAGGCAGGTGTCAGCAGATTCCCAGCTCAGAGAAGGGGAAGCTGCTTTGCATGAAGTAAGGAGGAATTTGGTTTATTGCTTCTGAAAAGGAAGGGGAAGGAGGAAGGTATTGGTCAGGGTGCTCACAATTGCAAATGACAAAAATTTAACTCTATCTGGGTAGACGAAAAAACCCAGGTAACTAGTTAGAAACGTTTGGATTCAGGGACTGGAGCTTTCCCATCCATATTTGAGCTCTCTCTTCATGTCTTGACTCTTGTTTTTCTTTGTCTTGATTCATTCTCAAGCAGGCCTTCATAGGGGGTGGCAAAGACACCAGGAGCAATACCGATCTTCCTATCAGAGACCCTGGGGGCAAGAGTCCTTCACTCACCAGACATTCCCACAAGCCTGTCCCTGAGCAGCAGTGTGACCAGGAAGGTGGGATGCACCAACTGGTCACTTGTTTGGATCACTGGAACAGGGTGGGATCAGCCCTGCTCAAGTCATTTGAGGGAAGGGGTAACGGTGGTTCCCCAAGGGAAAACTGTTGCTTATTACCCGAGAAGAGGGGTCGAATTCAGTGAATGCTGGGCAGGCACAGAGAAAAGATGCCACCACAGGGAGTAGAGAGAAGAGAGAAGGATGAAGAAGAGAGGAGTCAGTGGAGAGACTGAGTCTGGGTGGAGTGAAGGGCCAGGGGAAGCTCCCCTGTGGCAGATAGTGGTCCTTCCATTTTGAATTGTTTGCTTTGCTATGGATGTGAAACTTTTTTTTTTTTTTGAGACGGAGTCTCGCTCTGCCGCCCAGCCTGGAGTGCGGTGGCCGGATCTCGGCTCACTTACAAGCTCCGCCTCCCAGGTTCACGCCATTCTCCTGCCTCAGCCTCCCAAGTAGCTGGGACTACAGGCGCCCGCCACTAGGCCCGGCTAATTTTTTTGTATTTTTAGTAGAGACGGGGTTTCACTGTGTCAGCCAGGATGGTCTCCATCTCCTGACCTCGTGATCCGCCCGCCTTGGCCTCCCAGAGTGCTGGGTTTACAGGCGTGAGCCACCGCGCCCGGCTGGATGTGACACTTTTATGTATTTCCCCTTCATCCTCTACATTGCCGGCAAATTCTACTAACCTCAAAACTGCTCTATGTGAGTGGGTTTTTTTGTTTGTTTGTTTGTTTGTTTGTTTGTTTTGAGACGGAAGCTCTGTCACCCAGGCTGGAGTGCAGTGGTGGGATCTCAGCTCACTGCAACCTCGCCTCCCGGGATCAAGTGATTCTCCTGCCTCAGCCTTCCAAGTAGCTGGGACTACAGGCACCTGCCACCACGCCTGGCTAATTACCTGGGATTGGGTTTTGGTGGAAATTGGAGTGGCTAAGTTTTGAATCTGGATCCATATGTACACTGCAGAACAGAGGACAGTGTGGGGAGCCAGGAGCCCAGAGGCTAGCTGGCTGTGGGAAGAGAAGGCTGTTGGGAAAGAACTGAAAATTTTTTTTTGAGACAGGGTCTCACTTTGTCTCCTAGACTGGAGTGCAGTGGTGTGAACATGGCACACTGCTGCCTCAACCTCCCAAGCTCAAGCAATCCTCCTGCCTCAGCCTCTTGAATAGCTGCGACCATCATCATCACACCTAGCTAATTTTTTTTTTTTTTTTTTTGAGACAAGTCTCACTGTATTGCCCAGGCTGGTCTTGAACCCCTGGGCTCAAATGATCCTCCTGCCTCAGCCTCCGAAAGTGCTGAGATTACAGGTGTGAGCCACTGCACCCAGCCAGAATTGAAATCTTGAGGAGGGTTTTGGATTTCCACAAGATGTGGAATTGGAGGGAGGAATCCAGTCAATTATATCTTGATTTTTTTTTTCTTTTTTTGAGGTGGAGTTTCACTCTGTTGCCCAGGCTGGAGTGCAGTGGCACAATCTCGGCTCACTGTAACCTTCGCCTCCTGGGTTCCAGCAATTCTCCTGCCTCAGCCTGCTGAGTAGCTGGGACTACAGGCATGCACCATCATGCCTGGCTAATTTTTGTATTTTTAGTAGAGACGGGGTTTCACCATGTTAACCAGGCTGGTCTTGAACTCCTGACCTAGTGATCTGCCCACCTCGGCCTCCCAAAGTTCTGAGATTACAGGCATAAGCCACCATGCCCAGTTTATATTTTGATCTTTAAGGGCAGGAGGGCTCCCAGTTGAATCTGAGTTATGTATATTCATCTTCGCTATACAAATTCTGTGTTTGTGAATTTTCATTTTTATGACCAGATTATAACAAAATTTTCCAAGGGAGCAAACTTCTTCCACTCACTTATGGTCAGAGCTTGCCTATCTCAGACGTGTGTGTTCAGAGGCCTTCCAGTCACTTTCAGAGCCAGGTGTAGAAGCAGAGATGGAAGTGTTCGCTGATGCCGGATGGTGGATTTATTGGGTGAGTGCTAGAGAAAGTCAAGAGGGTAGGACATTTAGCCAGGCTGTATCCATTCTGTTCTGTAGAAGCCAAAATGCCAGAAAGTCTACTGCTCTGTGTGTGTGTGTGTGTGTGTGTGTGTGTGTGTGTGTGTGCAGTGTCAGCACAAACCAACTCAGTGCTTTGGGAGCAATATGGACCCACGGCCCACATCAACTCACATAAATTAACATTCCCTGATGGTTGGGACAGACAGGCATGTAAACAACTAATTAAGACAAAAGGTGTAATAAAGGTATAACCAAAGTATCACTGGAATACCTAAGAGGCAGTACCTACTTCCTCTAAAGTTGAGAAGGGCAGAGTGGGATAAAAGACTTCCCAGAGGTGGGATCATGGGTTGGATCTAGAAGGATGAGTAGGAACTATACAGTGAAGGATAAAAAGGAGGAAACGCATTCCAGGATGAGGGAAGAGCTTGAGTGAAGACATCTCTAAAACTGTATGAATAGTGGGAACATTTGTCTAAAAAAAATTCATTTACATGTATATATGTGGAAGAGACTATGCACCAAAATGTTAGCAATAAGCCAGGTGTGGTGGCATGCACCTGTAGTCCCAGGTATTCAGGAGGCCCAAGTGGGAGGATTGCTTGAGCCCAGGAGTTCGAAACCAGACTGGGCAACATAATGAGACTCCATGTCAATACAAAGAAGAAAAATGTTAACAATAGATATTTCTGGTAGGATTATAAGTGAGTTTTTAGAATTTTATTTTCCTCCCTTTAAAAATTATCCTTCTCTTCTTTTTTTTTTTTCAGTAGTGAGTGGGTATCACTCATTAA
This sequence comes from Macaca mulatta, assembly GCF_049350105.2. Taxonomy (NCBI): domain Eukaryota; kingdom Metazoa; phylum Chordata; class Mammalia; order Primates; family Cercopithecidae; genus Macaca; species Macaca mulatta. Next base: position 77,905,983 of record NC_133419.1, on the reverse strand, counting down.
TATGAAAAGTTAAAGACCTTCTGCCAACTTTGGAAAATTTAATATAAGGCTTTACATTAGATTTCTATGTATAAAAAAAATTTCTTGCAGTTTAAAGAGGGAAGAAAATTTGGCCGGGCGCGGTGGCTCATGCCTGTAATCTCAGCACTTTGGGAGGCCAAGGCGGGTGGATCACGAGGTTGGGAGATCGAGAACACCCTGGCCGACATGGTGAAACCCCGTCTCCATTAAAAATACAAAAATTAGCTTGGTGTGGTGACGCGCGCCTGTAGTCCAAGCTACTCAGGAGGCTGAGGCAGGAGAATCACTTGAACACAGGAGGCAGAGGTTGCAGAGAGCTGAGATCTAGCCATAGCATTCCAGCCTGGCAACAGAGCAAGACTCCATCTCAAAAAAAAAAAAAAAAAAATTACAAGCAAGGGTGTTAAAAATACAACTATTTATTTGGGCATTCATTTAACAAATATGTATCATGTATTCTTTTGAGGTTGCTCAGATGATTCAGGCAGGGAGAGCCCTTCAAAGGCAGGCCATATAGATAAAAAATGAATGTAAGACAAGGCAGAGAGGTCAAGGACTGTGAGAGGTGGGCCATGGCACTGTGTCTGTGTATGTGTGTCTGAGAAAGAGCAATAATGAGCTTTTATAAATAACTGCAACGATTACTGTCAGCATTATCCAAAAAGATAGCAGACATCACACTGAAAGTGAATTCTGACCCATGAGTGGGTCATGAAATTAGTTTAAGTGGTCAAGACTGGAAATTTTTGTTTTGTTTTTAAATAAACTTTTCCTTTGGGAATAATTTTAGATTTATAGAAAGCATAGAATGATAGTTCAGAAAGTTTCCACATGTTTTTCACCAGCTCCCCCTAATGTTAACATATTACATTATGTTAACATAACCATGGTACATTTGTTAAAATAAATTAACATTAATATAATATTATTAACTAAACTATAGATTTTATTTGGGTTTCACCTGTTTTTCCACTAGTGTACTTTTTCTGTTCTAGGTTTCAATCCAGAATACCACATTACATTTAGAAGATTAGAATTTTTTAAAAAATGAAATGATATAAAATAGAATAGAAAATATCAGTACTTGCACAGACTAAGGTTAAGTATTATTTTATGAAAAGTTGTTTCTACTACACTTGGAGGTTGTATTTCTTACTGAAGGTAGCAGTTTTTTTTAAAAAGAAAGTCTTAGAAGACACCTAAAAATTAAGTATTCTTGCAATTATGAAGATTAATATTCTAGTGAAAAACAAAAAACACTTGCATACAGCATTGTGAGCACTATCTCAAAGTCAGAAAATGCAGAGGAACCTAGGAAAGTAGGACTAAGTAAGAATCAGAAGACACAGCAAGAGAGAGATCCTTTTGTTCCTTCCACAGTGATGTACTGAACAGCTTTGCCCTTTGGAATAGAACTGACTCCCTATATGCTGCTGAGTTGGATGGAATTCTTGGCTCAAGCAGCTGAACAGAATGCATCACTTGATAGAAATACACCACACACACGATCTCAGAGCCCAGCACTGCTCTCCTCATATCCCTCTCCTAAGCCAGGCTGTGCACTTGTAAATGAATTAACGGCTGTGAAAGCAGTTGGTAAAAGGCAGTTGGTATGAGCACTTTGAGTGAGTCACTTTCCTTCTAAGTGAGTCGCTTTCCTTCTGGGTCTCAGTTTCCTCATCTGTAAAATGGGGCTTCCCCATATGGCTTTTGGGAGAATCAAGTGAGAAGAAGAAAGTGATTTATAAATTGTTAGGGGCTATACAGACCTACGTAAAAATTATTATTTCAGATGTGAATCATCATTGGTCAACCTTTTGAGGGCAAGAATTATATTTTATTCATCTCCATACCTCTAGTGCCTCCCACCATAACCAGCCCACAGACTCATCTCCATGGGGAGATAAGGACCTGGGCACACCTTCCCCTGCCTGGACTTGCAGATGTTCGCCCAGTTCCTGAAGGCTTCCCACACCCTGTCCTGCTCCTCTCTATAGCAGGACAGATTCAGGCTAGATCAGCTCCATTGACCTTGCAGATTCCGGCGTGAGCATGGACCTTTACCAGAGCCCTGCCTAGGGAAGAGCCTCCTCAGTTCAAAGGGTGCTAGTGAGACTGGTTCTGGGTTCAAATCACCTATTTCAGGTTTTTTCATTTTATTTTGATTTTTGCTTTTTGGGGGATATAGGCTGTTGCCCAGGCTGGAGTGCAATGGTAAGATCTCGGCTCACTGCAACCTCCGCTTCCCAGGTTCAAACAATTCTCCTATCTCAGCCTGCCGAGTAGCTGTGATTACGGGCACTCACCATCATGCCAGGCTAATTTTTGTATTTTCTTTTTCTTTTGAGACAGAGTCTTGCTCAGTCGCCCAGGCTGGAGTTCAGTGGTGCGACCTCTGCTCACTGCAAGCTCTGCCTCCTGGGTTCACACCATTCTCCTGCCTCAGCCTCCCAAGTAGCTGGGACTACAGGCGCCCACCACCACGCCTGGCTAATTTTTTGTGTATTTTTAGTACAGACGGGGTTTCACCATGTTAGCCAGGATGGTCTCGATCTCCTGACCTCGTGATCCACCCGCCTCAACCTCCCAAAGTGCTGGGATTACAGACATGAGCCACTGCGCCCAATTTTTGTATTTTCAATAGAGACGGGGTTTTGCCACGTTGGCCAGGCTGGTCTCAAACTCCTGGTCTCAAGTGATCTGCCTGGCTTGACCTCCCAAAGTGCTGGGATTATAAGCATGAGGCACTGAGCCCAACCTAAGTTTTTATTTTATTTTTATTTATTTTTCTTTTCTTTTCTTTCTTTCTTTCTTTCTTCTTTCTTTCTTTCTTTCTTTCTTTCTTTCTTTCTTTCTTTCTTTCTTTTTTTTTTCTCTTGGGTCTTGCTCTGTTATTCAGGCTGGAGAGCAGTGGCTCACTGCAACCTCTGCCTCCCAGGCTCAAACAATCCTCCCACCTCAGCCTCTTGGGTAGCTGGGACTACAGGCATGCACTACCATGCTGGCAAATTTTTTTTTTTTTTCTTTTTGAGACAGAGTCTCATGCTGTCACCCAGGCTGGAGTGCAGTGGCCAGATCTCAGCTCACTGCAAGCTCCGCCTCCCGGGTTTGTGCCATTCTCCTGCCTCAGCCTCCCGAGTCGCAGGGACTACAGGCGCCCGCCACTTTGCCCGGCTATTTTTTGTATTTTTTAGTAGAGACGGGGTTTCACTGTGTTAGCCAGGATGGTCTCGATCTCCTGACCTCGTGATCCGCCCGTCTCGGCCTCCCAAAGTGCTGGGATTACAGGCTTGAGCCACCGCGCCCGGCGCTGGCAAATTTTTTTGTATTTTTTGTAGAACCAGAGTTTCACCATGTTGACCAGGCTGGTATTGAACTCCTGGGCTCAAGTGATCTGCTTACCTCGCCTCCCAAAGTGTTGGGATTACAGGATCGAGCCACCTTGCCCAGCAGAGACACATATTCAAACCATAACAAGGAGGATAGCTTAAGCCCAGGAGTTTGAGGTTATAGTCAGCTATGATTGTGCCACTGCAACCTAAGCGACAGAACGAGACCTTGTCTTAAAAAAAAAAAAAAAAAAAAAAAGACCCACCTCAGCTCAAATACCATCTTTTAATCTCCTAATACCCTGTGCAGAGGCATACTTATTGCTCTCTTCTCTGGGTTCCTATTGCATTTAATTAATTCCTTTTATGGGTCATAACATGTTGTACTGTGATTTATGCATATGTGTTTGTCTCCTCAACTGGCTTTTGAGCTTTGTTTTTGTTTGTTTTTTGAGATGGAGTCTCGCTCTTGTTGCCCAGGCTGGAGTGCAGTGGCGCAATCTCACCGCAACCTCTGCCTCCTGCGTTCAGGCGATTCTCCTGCCTCAGCCTCCTGAGTAGCTGGGATTACAGGTGCCTGCCATCATGCCCGGCTAGCTCATGAGCTCTTTGAGAGAAGGAAATGTTCATGATCCATCTCCGTATCTGTAGAAACCAGTATAAGACTGACACAGGGCAGGGGATGAGTGAAATGTGTTGATTAACTGAATTCACCCTAGCACAGTCTCACTAGATTCTTCAGTTTCCCACTCCTTGTTGCAACACTCAGCTTTTAGTTTCCATGTGCTTTTTATAGTCCTTTATTGTCAGTGTATGTGTGTCTTTATAGGTGAAGTGTGTTTCTTTTAGACAACAGATGATTGGGTCTTGTTTTTGATCCATTCAGCCACTCTATGTCTTTGAGTGGAGTGTTTAGTCCATTTACATTCAGTGTTATTATTGATAAGTAAAGACTTCTGTCTTTTTTTTGTTTTCTGGTTGTTTTATGGACTTCTCTTTCCTCTTTCCTTCCTTCCTGTCTTTGTTTTAGTGAAGGTGATTTTCTCTGGTGGTATGTTTTAATATCTTGCTTTTTATTTTTTGTGTATCTGTTGTATTTGATTTGAGGTTATCATGAGGCTTGCATATATCTTATAACCTGTTTTTTAAACCGATGACAACACTGATTGCATAAACTAACAAAGAGAAAACTAATGAAAACTCTATACTTTACTTTTTTTTTCTTTTCTTTCTTTCTTTCTTTCTTTTTTTTTTTTTTTTTTTGAGGCCGAGTCTCACTCAGGCTGGTGTGTGGTGCAGTGACACGATCACGGCTCACTGCAGCCTTGACCTCCCAGGCTTAAGCAATCCTCCCACCTCAGCCTCCCAAATTGCTGGGATTACAGGTGCGTGCCACCATTTCCAGCTAATTTCTACACTTTAACTTCATCCCCCTGCTTTTAACTTTTTATTGTTTCTATTTATATCTTATCGTACTGTCTATGTTGTAGTTATTTTTGACAGATTCATCTTTTAGTCTTTCTACATGACTATAGTGTTATAATAGTCTGTGTACTTGCTGTTGTCAGTGAGTTTTGTACCTTCTGATGATTTCTTATAGCCCATTAACATCCTTTTCTTTCAAATTGAAGAACTATCTTTAGCATTTCTTACGAGACAAGTCTGGTGTTAATGAAATCCCTCAGCTTTTGTTTCTCTGGCTGTTGTGAATAATGCTGCTTCATTATTTGAAGAATATTTTCACTGCCTATACTATTCTAGGATAAATAGAATAGTATAGTCCTTCAGCACTGTAAATTTGTCATGCCACTCTCTCCTGGCTTGTAAGATTTCCACTGAAAAGCCTGCTGTCAGGTGTATTGCAGCTCCATTGTATGTTATTTGTTTCTTTCACCTTGCTACTTTTAGGGGTCCTTTCTTTACCCTTGACCTTTGGGAGTTTGGTTATTAAATGTCTCAAGGTAGTTTTATTTGGGCTAAATCTACCTGGTGTTTTATAACCTTCTTATACTTGAATATTGATATCTTTTTCTAGGTTTGTTAAGTTCTCTATTATTTTCCCTTTGAATGAACTTTTTACCCGGATCTCTCTCTTGACCTCCTCTTTAAGGCCAATAAGTCTTAGGTTTGACCTTTTGAGGCTCTTTTCTAGATTTTTTAGTATACTTCCTTTTAAAAAATTCTTTTTTCTTTTGTCTCCTTTGACTGTTTATTTTCAAACAGCCTGTCTTCGAGCTCACTAATTCTTTCTTCTGCTTGATCAATTCTGTGTTAAGAGATTTCTCTATTCTTCAGTATATTAATTGTATTTTTCAACTTCGGAATTTCTGCTTGACACTTTTAAGTTATTTCAGTCTCTTTGCTAAATTTATTGGATAGGATTCTGAATTCCTTCTCTGTATTATCTTGAATTTTGCTGAGTTTTCTCAAAACAGCTATTTTAAATTCTTCTTCTGAAAGGTCACATATCTCGATTACTCTGGGATTGGTCACTGGTGCCTTATTTAGTTCATTTGGTGATCTCATGTTTTCATAGATGGTCTTGATGCTTGTGGAAGTCCGTTGGTGTTGGGGCATTGAAGAATTAAGCATTTATTGTGGTCTTCACAATTTGGGCTTGTTTGCACCTATTTGAAGGTATTTGAAGGGATTTGGGTGTTGTGATTCCAGTTTTTTTTTTTTTTTTTTTTTTTTTTTTAGTCACTGCAGCCATATTTGCCTTAGGGGCAACCCCAAGCCCAGTAACACTATGGCTCTTACAGACTCACAGAGGTAGTGCCTTGGTGGTCTGGGATAAGATGTAGAAGGATGATCCAGATTACCAAGTAGAGACTCTTGCTCCCTTCCTTTACTTTCTCCCAAACAAATAAAGTCTGTCTCTCTCTCTGTGCTGAGCCACCTGGAGCTAGAAGAGGGGTGATACAAGCACCTCTGCAACTACTACCATTGGGACTGCACTGAGTCAGACCTAAAGCCAGTACATAACTGGTTCTTGCCCACAGTAATCACTGCTTGGTACTTCCTATGTTCACTTGAGGCCCTAGGGCTCTACAATAGAAGCCAGCCAGGCTTGTGTCCTTCTCTTCAGGGCAGTGAGTTCCCCTGACTCCAGGTGGGTTCAGAGATGCTGTCCAGGAGCCAGGCCTAGAGTCAGAAACCTTAGGAGTCTACCTGGTGCTCTATTCTACGGTGACTGAGCTGGTACCCAAGACACAAGACAAAGTTCTTCATACTCTTCCCTTCCTTTCCACAAGCAGAAGAATCTCTCCCTGTGGCCACCATGTGCCAGGCCCACAGTGAGTATGCATGGCTACCGCCAATGTTCACTCAAGACCCAAGGCTCTTCAGTCAACTTGTGGTGAATGCTGCTGGTCCTGGGACTCTCCCTTTAGGGCCCTGGTCCCAGGGAAGGTCCAGATATGCCATCCACAAGCCAAGGCCTGGAATCAGGAACCCCAAGAGCCTGCTTGGTGCTCTACCCTACTGTGGCTGAGCTGGTACCTCACTTTAAGACAAAGTCCTCTCTACTCTTTTCTCAAGCAGAAGGAGCCCCTCCCCGTGGCCACCACAGCTGGGAATATGCTGGGTTTACAACTGAGGCCAGCACATCTCTGACTCTCACCCAAGACCCATGGTGAGTACCACCTGGCTATCCCTGCTGTTTATTCAGGACCCAAGGACTCTATAGTCAGCAGATGATGATGAATTCTGCCATTAGTGGGTTCTTCCTCTCAAGGCAGCATGTTCCCTTCTGGCCCAGGGTGTGTACAGAAATGTCATCCAGGAGCTAGGGCCTGGAATGAGGTCCTCAGGATTCTACCTGGTGCCCTATTCTACTGTGGCTGAGCAAGTATCTAAGTTGCAAGACAAAGTCCTCTTTACTTTTCCCTCTCCTCTGCGCAAGCGGAAGGGAGGAGTCTCTCCTGGAGTCATGAGCTGTGCTGCCTGGTGCTGCAGGAGAGATGGTGCAAGCACTTCCTTGGTTACCCTGGCCAGTGTCTCACTAGGTCACATGCCCCCTAAGTCCACTGGCTTTGATCCTGGAACAGCACCAGGACTTGCTGAGGAATTGCAGTCCTTGTGGCTAAGACTGCCTCTCAAGTTTCCTTGGAAGCCCAGAGCATTTTAGCCCACAGCGATGAGACTTGCTGGAACTCAGGTCTCAGCTACTGGGATAGACAATTCCCCACCCAGACAGGGCTGGTCTAAATGCTCTTCCATGCTTCCATGGGTGCTGGCTGAGTTTTGCACGGTGTTGCTTCCCACTGTGACAGGGTGGCAGTGAGTTCCAATTCAAAGTGTGCCACAATCACTGTGCTCTCCCTCCCCCAAACACATAGATTCTCTCCATGTCACACGGCCACTGCCAGGGGATGGAAGAGGGGTGGCGTCTGCAATTTGAGATTGTTTTTTCTACCCTCTTACGTGCTCTTTAAGTAATATGAAGTTTAAACCAGGTACTATGATTACTCACCTGATTTTTGGTTCTTATGAAGGTACTTTTTTTGTGTGGATAGTTGTTCAATTTGGTGTTCCTGTGGGGAGGACAATTAGTAGAGGCTTTTCATTCAGCCATCTTGCTCCACCTCCTCCTCTGCAATGCCAACATTTTTTTTTTCAGATGGGGTCTCGCTGTGTTGCCCAGGCTGGTCTTGAACTCCTGGGTTGCTCAAGGAATCTTCCCATTTTAGCTTCCCAAAGTGCTGGGATTACAGGCGATTACCTATCATTCAAGAGTGAGGGAAAAGCTGGGTGTGGTGGCTCATGCCTGTAATCTTAACACTTTGGGAGTCTGAAGTGGGGAGGATCGCTTGTGCCCAGGAGTTCAAGACCAGCTGGGCAACATAGGGAGACCCTGCCTTTACAAAAAGAAACACTAAAAAATTAGCTGAGCAGGTTGGCAAGTGCCTGTCATCCCAGCTACTCAGGAGGCTGAGGTGGGAGGATTGCTTGAGCTCAGGAGGTCGAGGCTGCAGTGAGACAAGATCATGCCACTGCACTCCAGCCTGGGTGACAGAGTAAGACCCTATCTCAAAAAAAAAATAAAAATAAAAATAAAAAAATAAAGGAAAGAAAGAAAAAGAAAAAAGAGTGAGGGAAAAATAAAATCATTTTTAGACATGTACAAAAACTAATTAAAAGGAATTCAAGGCCAGGCGTGGTGGCTCAAGCCTGTAATCCCAGCACTTTGGGAGGCCGAGACGGGCGGATCACGAGGTCAGGAGATCGAGACCATCCTGGCTAACACGGTGAAACCCCGTCTCTACTAAAAATACAAAAAACTAGCCGGGCGTAGTGGCGGGCGCCTGTAGTCCCAGCTACTCAGGAGGCTGAGGCAGGAGAATGGCGTAAACCTGGGAGGCGGAGCTTGCAGTGAGCTGAGATCCGGCCACTGCACTCCAGCCTGGGCGACAGCGTGAGACTCCGTCTCAAAAAAAAAAAAAAAAAAAGGAATTCAAGAGGGGTGATCAGTGAGTGTTAAAATATATTGAAGGTTTCATCTTATTTTGGAGGAGGATGGAGACACTGACAATTTATGAAAGTTCATAGCTAAATTTATATATATCTTTTTTAAGGATAATCATTAAAAGAATAGGAAGACAATTTTTATCTTCTAAGGCATCAGTGGGGGAGAGGGAAGCCAAGAAAATGTTATCATTCCAACAGAATACAGAAAATAACCATAAAGAAGCAAAATAGGCTGGGCATGGTGGCTCACGCCTGTAATCCTAGCACTATGGGAAGCTGAGGTGGGCAGATCATCTGAGGTCAGGAGTTCAAGACCAGCCTGACCAATATGGTGAAACCCTGTCTCTACTAAAAATACAAAAATTAAGTGGGCGTGGTGGCGGGCGCCTGTAATCCCAGCTACTCAGGAGGCTGAGACAGGAGAATCGCTTGAACCCGGGAGGCGGAGCTTGCAGTGAGCCGAGATAGCGCCATTACACTCCAGCCTGGGCAACAGAGCGAGACTCCATCTCAAAAAAAAAAAAAAAAAGAAAGAAAGAAGCAAAATAGTAAAAAGAAAACATTTAAGATAATAGAAATGAGTATGAACATAGCAATAATCACTATAAAACAAGGAATAGATATTTATTGAGTGCCTAATAAGTGCAGCACTGTTCTAAGCTATAGAGATATAGCAGTGAGTAAAACAAACTCCCCACACTCATGAAGCTTACATTTTCATGGAGAGACATGTTCTAGTACAGGAAGACACAATATAGTGAAACAGATTAAACTCACCTATACAAATCCAAAAACTATCATTGGATAAAAATAGAATCTAGCAATTGTGCTACTCCCAAAAGATACAATTTTTTTTTTTTTTTTTTGAGATGGTGTCTTGCTGTCACCAGGCTGGAGTGCAGTGGCACAATCTCGGCTCACTGCAGCCTCTGCCTCCCAGGCTCGAGCAATTCTCCTGCCTTAGCCTCCCGAGTAGCTGGGACTACAGGTGCCCACCACCACACTTGGCTGATTTTTGTATTTTTAGTAGAGACGGGATTTCACCTTGTTGGCCAGGATGGTCTTGACCTATTGACTCGTGATCCGCCTGCCTCGGCCTCCCAAAGTGCTGGGATTACAGGCATGAGCCACGGTGCCTGGCCTAAAGATACAATGTTAAAAGACACAAATCACCCAAATCATAAGCCTAACAACAGAGAATCACCACATAAAGCAAAAAGGAAGAAATTGACAAATGCACGGTTATATATGTTTGGAGATTTTTATCACATTTTTACATTAAGTTCATGGATCAGATAAAAATTAAACAGAATAGACACTGGAGTGACATAGTTAACATACTTGATATAATAGAAATAGAATGCTGCATCCAACAAATAGAGAATATGCATTCTTTTAAAATATGCGCTAGAACATGTACAAGGGCAAAAGAAATTCTCAAGAAAATTTAAAAAGATGTTATACAAAGCATGTCTCCTGACAATGAAGTTAAATGAGAAATAATATACTTATTAAGCATGTATTATACACCAGGTAATTTTCTAGAAGCTGGGCACATAGCAACAAACAAATGAGATGAAGTCCTACTGTCAGGAAGCTTGCATTCTGAGGGCAAGAGGACAGATGATAAACAAATTTCAAAAAATATTTAGGCTGGGCGTGGTGGCTTATGCCTGTAATCCCAGCACTTTGGGAGGCTGAGGCAGGTGGATCACTTGAGGTCAGGAGCTCAAGACCAGCCTGGCCAACATGGTGAAACCCTGCCTCTACTAAAAATGTAAAAATTAGTTGGGCATGGTGGCACGCACCTGTAATCCCAGCTATTCGGGAGGCTGCGGCAGGAGAACCACTTGAACCTGGGAGGCGGAGGTTGCAGTGAGCTGAGATTGTACCACTGCACTCCAGCCTGGGAAACAGCAAGATTCCATCTCAAACAAAACAAAACAAAACAAAACAAAACAAAAAACGTGGTGGTTACTCAGACAATAGAATTATCTCTACAGTAAAGGACTTCCAAAATGACAGATGAGAAAGTGTATATTAAACACCTTTAATAAATATTCTGTAAAATAATAAAATATAGAAAATTTAGACAGACACTTGTATCTCCTAATTTATATATCTTGGTCAGCTTCTCCACAAGCTTACCTAATTGTGCATATACTTTATACTTATTAAAGTATATATATATTTTTTTTAAAAAAGAAAAGCCTCTCTGATGAGGTAACATTTGAGCAGAAACCTGAAAGGAGTGAGGAAGCAAGATATGCAGCTATGTAGGGGAAGAAAATTCCATGCAGAGTGAATGGCAAGATCAAAAGCCATGAGTTGGGAGGGTGCTTGCCATGTTCAACAAACAGCAGTGAAAAGATAGTTAAAACAAAACAAAACAAAACAAAACAAAGCATACATATGGAAACTTACAAAACACACTGTACCATTAAGGAACAGCTTTTGGCTATAAGTAAAAGAGTCCTGAGAAACAACAGCTTTAAAAAACTTCTCTTTCTCCTAATAGAAATTCTGGAGGCAGGTGGTTCCTGGCATTAGGTTGATGACTCAAAGTACTTAGTTCAAGATCTTTGTGATTTTGGGCCAGGCACTGTGGCTGATGCCTATAATCCCAGCAGTTTGGGAGGCTGAGGCGGGTGGATCATTTGAGGTAAGGAGTTTGAGACCAGCCTGGCCAACATGGTGAAACCTCATCTCTACTAAAAATACAAAAATTAGTTGGGTGTGGTGGCGGGCGCCTGTAATCCCAGCTAATTGGGAGGCTGAGGCATGAAAATTGCTTGAGCCCAGGAGATGGAGTTTGCACTGAGCCGAGATTGCACCACTGCACTCCAGCCTGGGTGACAGAGTGAGACTCTGTCACACACACACAAAAAATTAATTTTTCTTGGCCATTTCTTCATGGTTTCTGAATAGCTGCTCCAGCTCCAGCCTTTGTGTGTACACTCAAGGCAGGAGGAAGGAAGAAGAATTAGGAAATATAAAACGTCTCCAGAGCTCTTCCTTTCCTCTTCTTCTCCCGCTTCTCTCCTTTGGCCCCCTATAAGTTTTCTATGTCTCAGCAACAAATTACCACAAACTTAGTGTCTTACAACAACACATATTCATTATCTGACAGTTTCTGTGGGTCAGGAGTCTGGAAATGGCTTAGATGGGTCTTTTGCTCAGGGTCTCACAGGCTGCAATCATGACATTGGTGGGCTGCATTCTCATCAGCGGTTTCCAAGCTCCCTCAGATTGTTGGCAGAATTCATTTCCTTGAAGCTATAGAACTCGAGACGATATGCTTCTTAAAGGTCAAAAGGGAGCAAGAGTAGGTCTGAGTTTGGGAACAGTGGCATCTATTACAATGAATGTTAATGCTTAGATCTTAACTTCTTCCTTTTTTTTTTTTTTTTTTTTTTGAGAAGGAGTCTCCCTCTGTTGCCCAGACTGGAGTGCAGTGGTATGATCTTGGCTCACTGCAAGCTCCGCCTCCCGGGTTCACGCCATTCTCCTGCCTCAGCCTCTGAAGTAGCTGGGACTACAGGCGCCCGCCACCACGCCTGGCTAATTTTTTGTATTTTTAGTAGAGACAGGGTTTCACCTTGTTAGCCAGGATGGTCTCGATCTCCTGACCTCGTGATCCGCGTGTCTCGGCCTCCCAAAGTGCTGGGATTACAGGCATGAGCCACTGTGCCCGGCCTAGATCTTAACATTTAAATGTTGACCCTCACTCTGTTGCCAGGCTGGAGTGCAGTGGCCTGATCTGAGAGGCTCACTGCAACCTCTGCCTCCCGGGCTCAAGTAATTCTCCTGCCTCAGGTTCCCAAGCAGCTGGGACTACAGATGCCCACCACCACACCTGGCTAACTTTTTTTTTTTTTTTTTTTTTTTTTGTATTTTAGCAGAGACAGGGTTTCACCATGTTGCCCAGGCTGGTCTTGAACTCCCGAGCTCAGGCAATCTGCCCACCTTGGCCTCCCAAAGTGCTAGGATTACAGGCTTGGGCCACCGTGCCCGGCCAGATCTTAACGTTTAAATACCATTCTTCATTGAAAAGAATCAGAGCTCTTTGGCGTAATGGCTCATTTGAGGGCTGGGTCAAAGAAAGTGTAAGAAGAGCTTAGAATATCTTAGACCAAAAAGCAAGGAAGAGCTCAAAGAACGATGAGGACGTGTCAAAAGGATCCTGAATGGTACAACCATTTTGGGAAACAGTTTGGCAATTTATTATAAAGTGAAATACAGCAAGTCATTGAATAATGTTATTTTGTTACAATGTTGATGAGAAAAAAACCAAACAACTTCTTGGCCTGGGTCACCAGTGTAGTTTGGACTCTGTTTTCTCTGTGTACTCTGGTTTCCTCCCACATCCCAAAGATGTGCACATTTTTTGTCTTTTTTGTTTTGTTTTGTTTTTTCCTTTTTGTGGAGAATGGGGTCTCGTTATATTACCCAGGCAGGTGTCGAACTCCTGGGCTCAAGCAATCCTCCCGCCTCTGCCTCCCTGAGAGCTGGGATTACAGGCGTGAGCCACCGCGCCTGGCCAGATGTGCACATTAAGTTAACTGGCATATTTCAATTGTCCTGGTCTGAGTGAGTGTTGGTGTGCATGTGAGTGCACCCTGGAATAGTGTAGCATTCTATACATGGTTGGTTCCTGCCTTGCACCTTGAGCTGCTGGGATAGGCTCTAGCCACTCTCAACCCTGAACTGGAAAAATTGGGTAAATAATGATCTTGTTTATTTTGAGACACTTATCTTACTTATTTATTCCACTCACTCTGTTTATTCCACTCACTCTGTTTCCTGGCCTGGAGTGCAGTGGCATGATCACAGCTCACTTCAACCTCGACCTCCTCAGCTTAAGTGATCTTCTGCCTTGGTCTCCCAAATTGCTGGGATTACAGGCATGAATCACTGTGCCCAGGCTTTTGTTTTTTGTTTTGTTTTTGAAACAAGGTCTCACTCTGTCGCCCAGACTGAAGTGCAAAGACGTGTGGTCATGGCTTACTGTAGCCTTGACCTCCCGGGCTTAAGTGATCCTCCCACCTTAGCCTCCTGGGTAGCTGGGACTACAGGTGTGTGCTGCCATGCCTGGCTAATGTTTTGTATTTGGGTTTTATTTTTCTGTAGAGATGGGGTTTTGTCATGTTACCTTGGCTGGTCTCAAACTCCTAGGCTCAAGCGATCTGCCCACTTTGGCCTCCCAAAGTGCTGGGATTACAGGCGTGAGCCAAGGCACCTGGTCTGGCCTCTTTTTATTAATCTTTCTTAAATGTATGTATAAGTCACATTGATGTCAATGTTTGATATTAGAGGTGTTTTGTTCTTTAGAAGTTTGGTGATGTCTTGTGACCAGAAATATGCCACAGGAACTTAACTCTTGTTTATATCAATTCACAATCCTATATCAGTTCACAGTAGTTCAAACTTCTCCGTTATAATTTCTTTGTCTTCCTCCCATCCCCGTCCCCTCTCCCACCTCCCACACAAAGAAAACATAATACACGTCTGGCTCTGCGATCACACAACGTCGGAGAGTTTTCAACTTCAGCCCTTGACAACGAGTTTATAGATGCGGTGGTGCTTCGTTAACCTGAAGAGGATCCTCAGCCACGGAAGTTAGCCGTCTTTCTCCATCCTGGCTACACCATTAGCCCTCCCAGAAATAGTCCCAAAATTGTCTGGTAGAAATGCTGCACGGAAACTGCCGGCCAAGGACAGCGGACCGAGAAGAGTGACGCGACGCGATGACGTCACGCAGCAGCCGGGTGATTCCCCAGCCTCTGGCGTCACGCGCCGATGACGCAATCCCAGGCGTTCGCCCTTCTGCAGGCCAGGGTTTGGCCTCGCTCCTACGGGTCGGTCAGGCGCTCCCCGCCCCCTCCCACCTGCGGGAGGCGGGGCGGGCACGGCTCCGCCGGAGCCACCGCCGCGCCGGGGAGGGGGAAAGGCCGGGGGGGAGGGAAGGGGGAAAGGGCGGGGGTAAGGGGGAAGAAGGAGGAGGAGGGGAGCCAGTGAACTAGGCGGTCAGGCCCGCCGAGCGGCGTACAATAGCGCAGTTGTAGGCGGGGGAGGCGGCCCTGCCGCGGCTGCAGCCGGAGCCGAAGGTGGCGGCTGCACAGTAGACGCCCCCTCACGGCTTCCCCCACACGCTCCCGCCCCCTCGTTCGCCTATTGCGCCTCCCTCGCAGGCTCCGCCGTCCTCCTCCATAGACGCTTTCCCCCTCGGACTCTTATTCCCTTTTTCACGGAGCCCCGCGCTCTCGTGAGCCCCCTCGAAGAACCTGGTCTCCGCATCCAGTTCCCATCTCCTGCCTCAGAGGCCATCCGAGCTCTTCGCACCTCGCCCCTCAGCCCCCCACCGTTGCCCCCGCCCCGCGTCGCCTCGCTCCCTGCCGCCCCCCCATCATCCCTTCCCTCGCAGTTCCCCTGTCCTGAGGGGATCCCCGGCACTGGCGGCGCGGCGGCGGCAGGAGGGAGAAAGTGAAGCGGTAGCTCGCACACACTCGCGCCCTCACTCCCGGCTCGGCGGCACCCACCATCGGGAGGAGGAGGAGGAGCCGAGAGGAGCTGAGCGAGCGCGGAAGGTGAGAGCGGGCCTCCCGCCCGGTACCCCTCGCGTCCCGGGCTGCCAGGGTTGGGGCGCGGGGGTGCGGACGGGTGGAGTAGGGGTCTGGGCCCATTTATCTCGCGTGGCGGGGCCGGGCGCTTGGGCCGGCGGAGGCTCCAGGTAAGGTGAGGCGGGCGTCGCCCAGCGAGGCCCGCTCCCGTCGGGCCAACAAAGGCCCCCCGTGCGCTCACCGGCGGGGTCGCGGGTCTCAGACGCCGGGCGATCGAGAGACCCGGGAGAGGGAAGGGGCGGGGCGGGGCCAGGCCAGGCTGGGGCCGGGAGCCCCCACGGGTACCGGTCCGGGACCGAGTCCCTTCCGAACTTTGCAGTCCTGCAGAGCTCACCCTGTCCCACTACGAGGAGGCACAGCAAAGCGGCGCCCCAGTTCCTTCTGCATGGAATAAATGACCCCTTCTAGGCTTGGACAGTCACCTTTAGGGTTTTACTCCCTGAAAAATAAGGGCTGGTAGGACTTGACTTACGCAGCCCCTCCCCCACCGCGGAATATTCTGTAACTTGGGAAGTGAAAAACAACCGGGAAAGGAGATTTATAGTTATTTTATGTTCATTAATCCATTTGAAAAGACATGATTGTTGTAGTCTTCGCTATCCTATTTCAACAATACACATTACTGGGAATGTTTTGGAAGAATACTTGAGAAGTAGTGGGTTGTGAGCAACGTCCTTGGTTTTTAAACCCCTTGGATAATTGTTCTACTCTTAACAAAAACTGAACAGTGAAGGGAAGGGTTAGTTCTGTGGTTACTAATAAAAATTCAATTCGTTAGTCTTGACTTTAAGAATTGTTCTTGAGAAAAATCTTTAATTTTGCCTCCTACATTTGTGGGTTCTCTTTCAACTCTGTCAGGAGAAAGTAGGAATTATCAGTACAGATACCTCATCTCTTACCTTGTGGCTTCATCTACTTCTTGTGTGACCTTGAGCAGGTCACTTCCAGCCTTAAAAGCTCCAGAAGTTTGGTTTTATGCCCCAAAACGGGCAGGTAGCAAGCACCAACTCAGCTTTCAAGAGTCCACTGAAGAATTCCCACACTGTGAAATCTTTGCTGGCCTCCATCCTGTCCCTCCTCTCAGACAGAACTGACTTTTTCCCATTGGCCCGGTGAGATTTCTACCACAGCACTTACAACATTTTGGTTCCTATTTGGAAAATTCTAAATCACGTGCGTAGAACCCCCCCCCCCCCAACTAGCAACTATGCCTTTCAAAAAGGGTTTTGGGAACATTGACGCTGAAAACTTCCCATACTTTCCCTGAAGTTTATCCATACGCTTAACTACATGAACTCATGTGTCTGCCTTGGTGAATTTGCTAATTCAGTCAATTCATTTATCCAACATTACTGGAGTTTGGAGAGCTACTATGTTTCAGGCCTCTTGCTAAGGCTATGGGGATTCAGTCTATTAAGATATTCCCTGTCTTCAAAGAGCTCAAAGTCTAATGGGTGAGGTAGACAAGTAAACAATGAAGGTCTGCCCTAATCTCTGGGGGACTCCAGTTGTACAGGTAGTAGTGTGCAATAATTGAGGCTGCTGGACCTGTTTTACAAGTCTTCTCTTGGCCAAAGTGAGTCCTGCAGGGAAGGTGACCTGCCTCATCCATAAGAGGGCATTTGGTAAAAAGCTTGTTCAGTTCAATTCAATATACATTTACTAAGCGCATGTTTTGAGTCCCTGTGCTAGGTTTGAAGGAAGCAGTGCCTCAAAGGAAGGTACTGTGCATCCAGAAAGATTTCCGTGAAACAAAACCTTACCACATCAATGCCCCCTACCCCTGACTCTTCATATTCTGAAGATAAATTTCAGACTAACATGGAATAAGAAACTCTCAGGCATCAGACCACTGCCTGCCTTTGCAGCCTCACTTTCTGTGGCTCCCCTGCCACTCTCATCTTCGCTTTTGCATGTTCTGTTTTCTTCCTGGATGCTTCCCTTCCACCCTTTACCTGCCTGTGGAGGTGTCCTTGTTGGGCCTTTGCGATGCAGTCCCTTAGTCTTTCCTTTTCCTGCGTAGAATGAGTTGCTCTTCCATCCTCTGGCTCATACACATACCACTCTTATGGTCTTCTATAGCACTCTATTGTAATTACTTGAGCTTGTGCCTTTTTTCGGTAGCCTGTGAATTTCTTTAATAAGCCCTTTAAATGATTCTGATGCTTGCTAAAGTTTGAGAACCACAGGGTTAAAAGATCTGCTCTTGATAAAAACAAGCACCCTGCCAGCTCCCGCTGTCCCCTGTTTTTCTTCCATAGCACTCACTGCTTGACATCATCCCATCCCATCCCATCCCATCCCACCCCACTCTTGCCAATAGAATGAAAGCTTCCTGAGACTGGGAAGTTTTGTCAGTTTGGTCATTGCTTTAATCCTAGTGCCTAGAATAGTGACTGCATATAGCAGGCACTCAAGTATTTGTTGAATGACTAATATAAGATGATTTAATCCTATGTATTGCTAGCTGCTACATTGGGGTTTTACTAAAGAACAGTTCTCAGAATGAATAGGAATCATGGTCCAATATGCGAATCCAAGGGGATCCTCACATTTTTGGGGGATTCATTTTAGGTTGAGCTTTTCCCTTCTACATCTATGTGTCTCCAGCCAAAGCCTGCAAGAATTTTTAGCCCAGTCTTTTGTTTGTTTTAACCACCACCTGAAAACTGCTGTTGCAATATCCCAAGCCAGGATTGTTTCCTGGGAATTTGCAACTTGGTTTTGCAAGTCTAAATGAGCACTCTTAACTTTTGAGTCTTTTAACTTAAAACTGTCTCTTCCTGGTCTCCTGTGGTTTTTGTCTTTCTCTAGTGCTCTATAGGGTCTGTTTGACTCCACACAAAGGTTTCCCTTCCTTGTGAAGCTCTTAAAATGCTTTGTTTCTTTCACTTTCTTATTAGCCCTAAGATACCATGCCCAGTTTTCTCCTTTCCTAGCTTCCTTCTGCGAGAGTGACTTCATTTATTCATCCATTTACTATAAAATTATGAGTCCTCCTCTACCATGTGCCAGACCCTGTGCTGGGCAGGATGTTCAGCTATATACAAGAGTGCAGCCCAAGTCTTTAAGGAGCTAGAGATAGTATGACATGATAAGTGCTGAAATGAAGAGATGAAATACAGGGGTGAAAAAAGGTGGTATATGATCATAAAGGTGGGAGAAAGCTGCCTTTCTATTTGATTCCCTCAATTTAGGAATGATTTGTTAAACAAGCATCATTTCGACAGGCAGACTTTTAAAAAATTTTAAGAGGTCATGGGCTTTGTTGGGGAAAACTAAAACAAAAATCAAGGTAGAATCAGCAGTTGCCAATTTGAGACATTAATTAATTCTGTTGTTGCTGGTTTTAATGATTTTTGTGATCCCTCTCCATGTTATTTTTCAAAATGATAACCAGAAAGTGGGAGAAAAATATTTCTTTTTGGCATAGTAAAGAGACAAGTTTAAGGTTATCAAAAGAATACATCTCACTACAGTTTATTGTATATTTTTGAAAAGCTATAAACGTAATATGCATCTAAAAACAGAGGCTTTTGACTTTATGATGAAGAAATGATAAATGTTTGAAGTGATGAATATGCTAATTATCCTGATTTGATTATTACACATATACATATCAAAATATCACTCTATCCTATAAATACATACAATTATTACATACCAACTAAAAACAAAAGGAAAAATGCATTGATTCAAAATTAATAGTCAGTATATTCAAACTTGAAGATAAAAAATTTAAAAACATTCTCCCACACCAGTATTTCCTCCTTCTGGGTCTTTTTGTATGCCAATTATTAAAAAAAAAAAAAAACATATCTTCACAGATGGTGTTTTAATTTCTAAGGGGTAATGTAATTTGTAGTGGGGGAAAATGAAACCCTGGAAAAGTTAGGAGACCTTCTTTAGTGTATGTTACTGCATGACCTTGTAGAAGTAATTTTTATCTCTGTGTTTTGTCCCAACTATAAAATGGGGATAGTAATGGTTGCTATGACTAGTTTACAGGATCATGAAGCAATTAAAATAATGACTATAAAGGAATCTTTGAAAAGTATAATTTGCTTGTTAGTTGTTAGGTGGTGGTAAGCTTACTAAAAATGACTTACATTATTGAATACCTGTTCTGTACCAGGCCCTACATGAGATGTTTAACATGTTCTTTTTAACCCTCAGAATAACCTTATGAGATGATTGTTGGTATCTCTGTATCATAGGTGAGGAAGCCTGAGAGTCATACTAGTAAAGGGAGCTTATTTGAGGTTTTGCTGCAAGTAAGTGGCAGACCGACAGTTCTAGTCCATGTCCATCTGACTCCAGCAGCTATGTGCTATTTTCAGTACACAGGCTGATTTTAATTTTTCTGCACAGAGGATATAGGAATGTTTTGCAAATAAATATATTGCAGTGAGAGTTAAAGTTTCCATTTAGTATGGGTTTTTTTGTGTATTAGAAGGCTTGGTGAAGACAGATTTACATTCATTACATTTATCATTAATACAGGAAAAATAATAACATCTTTCCTGGATGTTATTTTGTTCAATCTTCATAACAGCCCTATGAGATAGGTATTCCCATTTTACGAGTTAGGAGGCTGAGGATCATATTAATAGAAGTCTTGGCTTGCTCAGAGGCACATCATTAACAAATGCCTGAATATTCATTTTAAACCACATTTTAAAATTCTAAGTGTAGTACTTTACTTTGCCGCTATAACATATAGCCTTTTAAACTCTATCAAACTAAATTTTGGGGCACTAGACATGTCCTTTTAAATTGGTTCCTAATCTCTTTAGCTTCTTCTCCCTAAGAAAACCCTGACTGAAGTCCACAGTTTGAATTAGAAAGGATAATTGCTGATAAAACCCTATGTCAGATGGTCATGATGTTGCAGACTTAGAAGATAATACTTCTTTACTGAAGCCGCCAGATCAGGCTTTATCCAGTATTTGGAATCACTTGTGCCTGAATATTTCCCTGTGCCATCATAAATTTATTAACTTAATGTACTACATTTTTCTACCTTTGTTGTGAGCCTTTTCTTTCATGAATATCTTCTTCTTCTCTCCCATTCTTTTAGTTTTTGAGATGGGGAAAGTCATGTATGTGCTAGGCTTCTCCGGACTATCCCTTCTTGAGGAATAGTGTAGTAGTAAGTCTAGAAAGAACCAGAGGTTCATTCATCCCTCATGAGTTTGTGTGGTATTGATTGACTGTAGAATTCATCTAATTCTTAGTTATAAAAAGTCAATTATGTCTTGGCTTTTGTTCCTGGAGTCAGGGTTAGGTAATTTGCATGCAGGATTGGGAAATCCATTCTTGTTTATGGACTGCTTTCTTTTATTACTTTTCTACTTCCAGCCTTCTCCAATATCTCTTTACCTTTCAGACTGTAAGTACTAACTGAGGCTGGCAAGAGCATTTTCTCCTTTATAGAATCTGCCTTTTGAATCTTTGGGGATGGCAGATGACAATGACAGTGTATGCATGGCTTCCACCCTCATCTGCCTGCCTGTATCTTTAAGGTCCAGCTTTCCTTATTTCCTCCTTTATTCCCACAAAGCTAAGATTGATGTCTTCCTCACTGGAACCCTCGTTCTCATAGTACTTTGTGTATTACTGCACTTTCCAAGGGAGGGTATAAGGAAGAGCACAAAATTTAAAGTTAGACAAAGAGCTACTTGGACATTTATTTAAATCTCTATTTGTTCATTTGGAAGAAATAATACCTAACTTACAGAGTTCTTGTGAAGATTAAATTAATAATATATGTAAAAGTGAATTGTAAGATACTGAGCTATATAGATGTTAGGTAGAGTAGTTGTAATTTTATGACTATGATGGTGTATAGCAGTGGTTTTAATTTTGGCTGTGCACTTGAATTACTTGTGAAGATGTAAAAGAGTTGCCTTGGCATCTCTATTTTGAAAGGTTTATAGGTGATTCTTATATGCAAAGTTGAGAAGCACTGTCTTATATTACAATATTTTGCATAAATGTCTTACGTAAGTATTATATGAAAAGTAGTATTTTTCTTGCCATTTTAAGTTCCTTCATTTGCTAAATAAATACTATGCATCAGGCATTGTCACAGGTTCTGAATAAACAGATGAATCATAGCCTCTACCCTTGAGTTTATAGTTTCCGGGAGAAATAGACATGTGCATAGACAATTACACTACATTGAGACAAAAAATGACAAAAATATGGAGATAAATGCAAGTGCCATGTGAACACAGAGGAAGGGCATCTGCTGCACTTGAAATGGAGGTGGACTGGCAAGCATTCTTAAAGGAGGTGACATCTAAGATGGGTTCTGAAAAATGAGCAGGGGTTAACGAAGCACAGTCAGGGAGGGTTGAGAAGAAAGGGAGATGATGGACCCTCTCGAAAGAGAGAGCAATATGTGAGCAGAAGATTTGAGAGCATGTTTGGGGAGCCCTGTGTAGTTTAGTATGCTTAGAAGATAGGGTGTAAGGTGGGGAGGGGTGAGAGCAGAGAGGAGGCAGGGCCCAGATGATGAAGGGCCTTTTGTATAATGTACAAAATACTTTTACTGATATTATCTGACTTTATTCTTTGGACAATTCTCTGGGTTAGCTAGGACAGGTGTTGTTTCATATTCATTTGATAGAAAACACAAAGAGGTTAATTGACTTTCTGAGGCTACACAGCACAGCTAAGATCTGAAGCCAGGTTCTTTTGATTGTTCAGTACATCATACTTTTTCTTTTTCTTTTTTTTTTTTTGAGACAGAGTCTCGCTCTGTGACCCAGGCTGGAGTGCAGTGGCCGGATCTCAGCTCACTGCAAGCTCCGCCTCCCGGGTTCACACCATTCTCCTGCCTCAGCCTCCCGAGTAGCTGGGACTACAGGCACCCGCCACCTCGCCCGGCTAGTTTTTTGTATTTTTTTAGTAGAGACGGGGTTTCACTTTGTTAGCCAGGATGGTCTCGATCTCCTGACCTCGTGATCCGCCCGTCTCGGCCTCCCCCAAGTGCTGGGATTACAGGCTTGAGCCACCGCGCCCTGCCCGTCATGCTTTTTCTATTACACTATAGCCATCTTAGACCTTTGTGGTGGTGTAGAGATCAGGTAAACTCTGTGGATACAGCAATTGTATGTCATCACAAATGACAGCAATTTGTAAGCTGTAACATGCTAGACTGATGTGGGCTAACTCATTTTACAGATGAGGAAATTTAGGAGCAGAGATACCAAGCTGTCATTTGAAGACTTTTTTTTCTTTGAGACAGAGTCTTGCTCTGTTGCCCAGGCTGCAGTGCAGTGGTACGATCTCGGCTCACTGCATGCTCCACCTCTCGGGTTCACACCATTCTCCTGCCTCAGCCTCCCGAGTAGCTGGGACTACAGGTGCCCACCACCACGCCCGGCTAATTTTTTGTATTTTTAGTAGAGACAGGGTTCACTAACTTAGTTTCACTGTGTTAGCCAGGATGGTCTCGATCACCTGACCTCGTGATCCACCCATCTTGGCCTCCCAAAGTGCTGGGATTACAGGTGTGAGCCACCGCGCCTGGCCTTGAAGACATTTTTAAAAATTATTACTGTGTAACCACAGCAAGTCACTTAACCATCCTGAGACTCAGTTTTCCTTAGCTGTCATATAGATGTGTTGAGTTTGATGCCAACTTCTTAGCTCAAATATTTTGACAGTGATTCTTAACCTTCTCACCTACTCCTTGCCCTCACTTTTTCTCTGTAATACAAAAGGACATAGTCCATCAGTAACAGTATTTCACTATGGAAATAGTTCCCAGTGGGCTAGAAGAACAAAATTTAAATTTCCAGTTTGGGGGATGGGTGAAGAGGGACTTGGTATAGTTGGAGGGGCTCTTGGTTCTTCAGTTACCTGTTGGAGAATTACTGTTAATATTTTATTTATTTATTTTTTTGAGACAGAGTCTTGCTCTGTCGTCCAGGTTGGAGTACAGTAGCTCCATCACAGCTTACTGCAGCCCTGCCCTACCAGGAGCAAGCAATCCTCTCACTTTAGTCTCCAAGTAGCTGGGACCACAGGGGCATGCTACCAAGCCCAGCTAATTTTTGTATTTTTTGTAGAGACAGGGTTTTGCCATGTTGCCCAGGCTGGGCTCAAGTGAACTGCCCACCTCAGCCTCTCAAGATGCTGGGATTACAATACTTGGGCCTTTGCCCGGCCCAAGAATTACTATTTTATAACGTTCCCTCCCACTTACTTTCTCATATGGAATTATCTGACCAGTCCAGAGTCTGAGATTTTTTTGGTATCCAGGATAGATTTTGCTTAATTTAATAAATTATGTATGTAATTTGTAAAGTAACTTAAAAAAATAAAGAACCAGGTGAGCAAAATTAGAAAACCCATCGTGGTAGACTTTTGAAAAGTCTAAGTTTCCTGGACTTTCTAGAGATTATATATAAGATTGTATATATAATTTTTGTGCTTTACTGTTTTCAAAACCCTTTATATAGAGTCTCATTTAACTTAATTCTGTTCTTAAGGCATATTTTTATAAATGAACAGAAGTTAAGTGGCATGATTATATAGCTGGGAAGTTGCAAACCGGAATCTTTAATTCGTATTTTCTGTCTCTACATCTGGTCACCTGCTCCTTATCATTCGGGTGCTGCCCTGACCAGTGGCACTTTTTAAAAAATTCTAGGTTCCTAGGAGAATGGTAAAATATATTTATAGTTTCCTCTGACTCTTTCAAAGAATCATTTTTTTCCTATCCATTGCTACTTGCTGGACAATTGACTTAGTTGACTGTGTGATAAAGGTTCCAGGACAGTTAGGAATGGCTGCTGAGTATATTGTTCTTCACTCACACACACACACACGCGCACGCACACACACTTTCACATATGTGCCAATCCAATGCAACTGAACCTGACTTACAGTGGTTCAACTTAACAATTTTTCGACTTTATGATGGTGTCAAAGCAGTATACATTCAGTAGAAACCATACTTGGAATACCCATCCAATCACTTTCAGTGCAGTATTTAATAAATTACAGGAGATATTCAGCATTTTATTATAAAATAGGCTCTGTGTTAGATGATTTTGCATAACTGTAGGCTAATGTAAGTGTTCTGAGTTTGTTTAAGGTTGGGTAGGCTAAGCTATGATGTTTGGTATGTTAGGTATATTAAATGCATTTGTGACTTAAAGTATTTCAGCGTAAGTTGGGTTTATCAGGTCGTAACCTAATTGTAAGTCAAGGAGCATCTGTAAAACTCTATAGTGCTTCTATTTATTCCTTAATTAGACTACACATATTTATTGATTTCTTCCTGTGTGCCAAGCTTTTGCACTTAGTACTAAGGATACAATCATAAATAATACAGGCATGGTCCTTGTCCTTGCTCTTACAAATATTATATTCCAGAGGGTAATACAGAGAAAAGTAAGTAGATATACAAGTGCACAGTTGCAGGTTTTGCTAAGTCCTACAAAAGACTAATGTAGAGAGTTTTGGAGTGATAAGGGAAAGACTTCATTGAGGAAATGATGCTTTTCAACTGAGATGTGCATGATAAATAGATTTTAGTCATGCAGAACATTGAGGGGAAAAAGCATGTCAGGCAGAGGGAACATTTTAAATGCACAAAGACCCTGAAGGTAGGTAAAAGTTTAGAGATGTGCTGCTCAGTATGGTGGCTACTTAGCCAGTGTGGCTGTTGAGCACATGGCTGATTCACATAGAGATGCACTGTAAGTGTAAAATACATACCAGAGTTTGAAGACAATACTGAAAAAATAATGTAAAATAACTCATTAACTTTTTATATTGGTTATATGTTGAATTGTTAATATTTTGAATATATTGGGTTAAAATGTATTTAAAAATTAATTTCACCTTTTTACAAACTTTAAAATATGGCTACTAGAAAATTTAAGATTACATATGTGGTTTGTTTTTAAGGCTAACATTATCTTTCAATTGGATAATGCTGGTTTAGCTCAACATAGAGGAACTAAAAAAAAGGCCATTATGGCTGTTGTATAGGAAGCAAGAGTAAATGGTCTGAGATGAAGTTGGAGTGGTATGAAGAGACCTTTCAGAATGCTACCCTGTGTAATATCCTAGTTAATCCGAAGGGACTGAGGGGATTATCAAGTCTGATTTTATATATTGAAACAGTTAGTAATTGCCAAAGTCTCTCTTCTCTCTAGAGTGCTAGAATGAGGACATGAGCAAGCACTTTCAGCATAGTTTCTTGGGATTAGAATGCTCTATTTCATTGTCAGCTAAAACAAGTGAATGAATATTGATGAAGAATAAATTGATTAATACAAGTTTCCAAGTGGTCTTGAGACTGCCTCTGGGTATCTGTCGTAAGTGGACCCTCTCAAAGTCTGAATTTTTCATAAAAATTTTCCTGTAGGCTGACTCTTCTTGAAACTGTTTCATTTTATACTGTATTTCTTTAATTTTATGTATGTTAAAAAATTTTTTAAATAAAACATTGGCAGGGGAGTATGTGCAGTGAACACCTATATGCCTGTTATTTAGACTGTGTGGTATTTTGCAGTTTGCTTTATTGCATGTCTATATATCTCTTGATCCATTCATTAACCTATCTTATTTTGAAGTGTTTCAAAATAAGTTGCAGGTATCAGTACACCCTTAAACACTTTAGCATCCATATCATTATTTGCTTACATGGAACTATACTCTTACTTGATACTCTGTGGCGTTATTTGATGAATATCTGTGTCTACCCTACTAGACCCTACACTCCAGATAATCATTTCTCTTTAAGGCTTGGCACCTTTAAGAGAATGAGTTTTAACATACTACCCGTTTTCTTAAAAGCCCCGCCCCCCGCATCTTTTTTTTTTTCTCACTGTTGTATCCCCAGTGCCTAACCTATAATAGGCACTCAACAAATATTTTTTGATTGAAAAAATGAGTGAAAGTGGAGCCAGAATTCCAACTGTGGTCCACATGACTTTTTTTTTTTTTTTTTTTTGAGGCACATGACTTATTTTTTTCGGGGGGGACGGAGTGTCGCTCTGTTTCCCAGGCTGGAGTGCAGTAGCGCAATCTCGGCCCACTGCAAGCTCCGCCTCCCGGGTTCACGCCATTCTCCTGCCTCAGCCTCCCGAGTAGCTGGGACTACAGCCGTCCGCCACCGCCCTCGGCTAATTTTGTGTGTGTGTGTTTTTAGTAGAGACGGGGTTTCACTGTGTTAGCCAGGATGGTCTGGATCTCCTGACCTTGTGATCCACCTGCCTCGGCCTCCCAAAGTGCTGGGATTACATGCGTGAGCCACCGTGCCTAGCGATGGGACGTGGAAAATTCTTTGTTTTTGTTGAGACGAAATCTTCTGTCGCCCAGGCTGGAGTGCAGTGGTGCGATCTCTGCTCACTGCAAGCTCCGCCTCCCGGGTTCACGCCATTGGCCTGCTTCAGCCTCCTGAGTAACTGTGTCTACTGGCGCCGGCTGCCAGGCCTGGCAGGACGTGGAAAATTCTTAAAGTCGATCAGCAGCTACTTTGCTACTCTGGATCTTTCTTCGTTTCCTTTAAGCTGAGGAATTACATGTTACTGAAAAATGGCATTGAACTGAGACCCTTGAAGGCCTATTTGCCTTCTAGTGGGTCAACTCTTTTTAGTATTATCCAAGGCAGTGTTTCAAAATTGGCTGTTTTCTTTTAGATTAGTATGGGTTTCTTTAAAGGGCCACACAAGCTTAACATGAATAATGTTACTAACTTTGTTCCATTAAAAATAACAGGGCTGGCCGGTCACGGTGGCTCACTCCTGTAATCCCAGCACTTTGGGAGGCCGAGGCGGGCGGATCATGAGGTCAGGAGATCCAGACCACCCTGGCTAACACAGTGAAACCCTATCTCTACTAAAAATACAAAAAATTAACCGGGCGTGGTGGCGGGCGCCTGTAGTCCCAGCTACTTGGGAGGCTGAGGCGGGAGAATGGGGTGAACCTGGGAGGCGGAACTTGCAGTGAGCCGAGATCACGCCACTGCACTCCAGCCTGGGCGACAGAGCGAGACTACGTCTCAAAAAAAAAAAAAAAAAAGGCTTTGTTTCACAAACTTTTGTAATACTATTAATCAATTTAAAATTTAGTTATGATGCCATCCTGACAACCCTTTTTTGTTTCCTTTTTTGGTATATGTAGACATACATAAACATACATGTAGTCGTAATCATAATGTAGACCTAAGTTTGTTGTTTGCCCTTTTTTCTTGACTTATACACATTTCTCCATGTTACTCTTTAGTCTTCATTGTAAAATTTAAGATGATATTCCATAATTTACCTAAAACTATTGTATCAGTCAATGTTCTACTGGAGAAACAGAACCAGTAGAATAATTCTTTCTTTGGGAAACTTTAGTTTTGCTCTTAAAGCCTTTCAACTGATTAGATGAAGCCCACCGAGATTATGGAGGATAATGATCTTTACTTAACGTCAACTGCTTGTAGATGTTAACTACGTCTACAAAATACCTTCCTGGCAACACCTACATTAATGTTTAATTGAATAACTGGGGACTATCGCCTAGCCAAGTTGACACATAAAACTATCAGGTGTAGGTTTTTAGGTTTTTCTTTTCCTACTATAAATTATACTGTAATTTTACCCATAACACTACATATAGCTTTCTTCTTTCAAATATTATTTTTTTAGAATAAATTTCTATAGGTGGGATTACTGGATCAAGGGGTAGAAGACCTAATGGACTCTTGACAGGATTTGACATTTGCAAACTGAAAATACCACTACAGCCTTTCTTTTGATGATTTCTTCAGGAATTGGCCCATTCAACTGATTCATTTACTTTTTCCACAAGCCTAGTTTTCTGCCTGTTTTCCATCTCTGGAAATAATTGCATACTTTTCTTCGGTATTGTCTTCAGTTTTCTTCTTCTTCTGCCACTTTTTTTCTGCCGTTTACCTCTCTCTGCCCCCACCCTCCAGACTTTGCCTCATATATCACAGATAAAATAGAAGCTTCATATTCCTACTTAGGATTTACTTGGATTTGTACCCATTCCTTCCTTTGCCCCTTCTTTTACAATGAAAGAAGTAATTCTGTTCTCTTTCCTCATCTCTTCTTCGCTTGCTCCTCCACATGTTTCTAGATTGTTTCCCATGGTCCCATCTTAGACTCCTCACTTTACAGCATCCTTAAATTTTGCCTTCTGAGTTATCCTAAGCAGCCTTCAAATATTCTACTTAAAGGAAAATAATTTTCCTTTTCTTCACCAAAAAAAAAAAAGTGCTCATGAGATCCCATGTCAGCTTCTAGATAAACCCTATCTCTACTTTCCTTCAAAGCTAGTCTTCTTTAAATAGCTATTTACAACTATTTACCTTACCTCCTATTTATTCTGCAGCCTACTCCCCTCCTGTCTCCACAACCCCATCATAACTGCTCTTGCTAAGGCCATTAATGATGCTCATGGTGCCAAACTTACTTTTTTTTTTTTTTTTTTTTTGAGACGGAGTCTCGCTCTGTCACCCAGGCTGGAGTGCAGTGGCCGGATCTCAGCTCACTGCAAGCTCCGCCTCCCGGGTTCCCGCCATTCTCCTGCCTCAGCCTCCCGAGTAGCTGGGACTACAGGCACCTGCCACCTCGCCCGGCTAAGTTTTTGTATTTTTAGTAGAGACGGGGTTTCACCGTGTTAGCCAGGATGGTCTCGATCTCCTGACCTCGTGATCCACCTGTCTCGGCCTCCCAAAGTGCTGGGATTACAGGCTTGAGCCACCGCGCCCGGCCCTTTTTTTTTTTTTTTAAAGCAAGCAAACAAACAAAAAACTTCTTAGCCACAGATGTACCTAATAATCCTGTACCTCAATGGCTGGCTGACTGGCTGACTCCCTCGCTTCCTCCCTCCTTCCCTCCCTTCCTCCTTTCCTTCTTTTTTTTCTTTCTTTCTTTCTTTTTCTCTCTCCCTTTTTCCTTTTCATCTTTTTTTTTTTTTTTTTTTTGCCTATTCTACAGAGTTTGTGAAAGTCTGTCTTGCCTCAGGGCCTTCACACCTGTTCTTTACCCTTGGTTTGCTGTTCACAATTCTGGCTTCTCCTTCTCGTTCAATAAACAAATATTCATTATCTACTGTAAACCAGGACCTTTCTAATCTAAAGAAGAGCCCCTCTGTTTTCCTCTTACAGCACTTTGTTATTTTCTGTAATGGCATTTATAATGATTTGTGATTCTATATTTATTTGACTGTTGGTTATGTCTAGACTTTTAGCTCCATGGAGTCAAAAGTCGTGTCTTTTGGTCACCATTGTACCTCATCACTTAGTACAGTGCTTGGAACACAGTGAGGCTTGTAAATATTTGCAGAATGAATAAGCTCATGTTATCAGTCCAATGGATTATCAAGCCTTGTTAGTTTTATCTCTGAAGTTTTTTTTCCAGTTTATTTTTATTTCTTTATCCTTTCTGCTCTGATTTAGACTTTAATCATCTCTTCCCTTGACTTTTAGTAACCTCTTAACTAGTGTCCTGGCAACCAGTCTTTCTGCCCTCTTATTTATTCATTATTCTGCCTGGAGTAATATTTCTGATCCTGTCACTGTTCTGCCCAAAAGCCATCAGTGTGTCTCCATTGTTTATAGGATAATATGTAAATTAGTTATTCAGGGAACTTAACAATTTGACCTCACCTACCTCTTCAGCGTCTCTTCTGACCCTACTCACTCTCTCTAAATAGGTGGTTTCAGTTTCATTCCATTTCATATCATATTACCCTATTCCCTCAGCCTGGAATTCTGTTTTCCTCTATGCTTTTAAAACTCTTTATTCCTCAAGATACGACTTGGATGCCAGTTCTTCCATGTAGGCTTCCCCAGTTTTCATCCTCCCATTCATGATTTTAAGTTCCTGGAGGGTAGTACTTTGTTTTCTTCTTTGCTGTATCTTCAGTATCTTGATAAGTGCCTGGCAGGTAGTAGGCTCTTAATAAATATTTGTTGAATGATTGAATACAATAGTTTACTGTTGCACTCCCTTGACATATATTCATCAGACTTTCTTGAATTTTCATAGTACACTCTCCCCATCCTTTGTGCTATAATTAGTATTGAAGTTCATTTGTTATCTATAGGGACTTATAAAATTAGCCCCCACTCAAACATCCCTCCCTGCTCACCAGCAAGGTCTGTACAGTCACCCCTCTTTGTCAGTAAGTGCTTTTCTAATGGTAGGATTATTAACATTGAACAATATAATACAAATGGATTCTAAAATGAACATTGAAAAATTTTAGGAAGTTGAAATAAGGCAATATTGGATAATGGCCTGAATCACACACAAATCACTGACAAAGGAGGATTAGGTAAAGTTAGACCGATTTAAAATTGAAGGGAAAATTAACGTGGGTAATGAGATAACAGGACATTCAGAGGACAATGATTTGAGTAACAAAGGATTAAAAGAGACCCTTGGGAAAAATTGATGAAGCTCTTGAATATTTTTATAAAATTGATCCTCTTATCAATATGTTTTGAAAGCCAAATGTGAAGTGATGGATGTTCATTGTTCTAAGAATTAGCTTTGTGGGCAATGTAGCAAGTTTTATTAGGAATTATAAAAAATTTAAAATGTTTGTCTTGATAAATTAAAGGCCCCATCAACATTTAAAAAAAATTTACTAAGAAATTTTGGTCCCTTGTCAGTTAACTTTAAGTGGTATTTTTGGATAGTAGTTACCCTCACGTAACAAGAATGCCCTCTGTATATGCTCATTCCTCCATTAGATTTAGTTCCCTGAGGTTGGGATTGTGTTTTTTAAATTATATTCCTATGATGGCTGCATCAGAGTCTGGTACCTCAGAGATGCCTCATAAATGCATAGAGATAAGAAGTGAATAATAATTGCAGGGACTTGGTAAAGGTCCTTGAAAGGTCTTGTCTGATACAGAGCTTATACAGCAGGTGTATGGTAGCATTTGACTGTCATGCTTTGTTAAGACCAAAAGGAAAACCTCTCTTACTCTTCCTTTTGCCAGCTCCTGCCTAGTGTGTATTTTAATATTCAGAATCTGTTCTCTGCCTCAATAGCTGTTATTCTCATTGTAATTCTTCCTGGAGATTGAGATGGAAATGAGAAAGGCTTTGGGCTGCTAACTGGGCGTCCACATTCATGAGAACTTAGAAATGAAGAGGGACCAAATGCCATGCCTGACCTAGACAGCTTCAGGTCAGCCAATCATTGCTTTCCTGCCTCTCCCTTTGTTCTCTGTGCCTCTAGCCTCCTATCTGCTGGAGGTTTGTGCTACAGCTGTTTATACCAATTAATGTAATGCTAATGCGATCCTTAATGAAGCCATGGAAGCACATGGTCACAGCCAGTGGATAAGAACTGCAGAGCCGTAGCCTTCAAAGCACCTTTTTACTAACAATTGGACCAGGCACCTGAATATCTTTTCACGTTGTTTTTGAAACCATGGAAACAGAAGTTGAACACGACCTTAGTTTTGGAAGTCTAACAGCTCACTTTATAGAATAAGGAAAAACAACGACAGAGGTGATGAACTTCACGCCAAATTAATAATTCCATACCTCATATTTCAACAAGGCTGTAACATGTAAATATAATTTTCTTTTCTCTGTGTATTGTGTAGCTGTTAAAAACCTCTGCTACTGACCTAACTTTGAATCCTGTGGCCCTGCCATTTTCTGACTGTGATCTGGCTGGAGTAGTTTTAGTTAACCTCTGCAGTTTTGGTTTCCTTATACTCAAAATGGTACTAATAATAGTACCTGCTTCGGCCGGGTGCGGTAGCTCATGCCTGTAATCCCAGCACTTTGGGAGGCCGAGGCGGGCAGATCATGAGGTCAGGAGATCAAGACCATCCTGGCTAACATGGTGAAACCCTGTCTCTACTAAAAATACAAAAAAGTAGCTGGGCGTGGTGGCGGGCGCCTGTACTCCCAGCTACTCGAGAGGCTGAGGCAGGAGAATGGCATGAACCCTGGAGGTAGAGCTTGCAGTGAGCCGAGATTATGCCACTGCACCCCAGTTTGGGCAACAGTGTGAGACTCTGTCTCAAAAGGAAAAAAAAAAAAATAATAATAGTACCTGCTTCATATGTTTGTTATTAGGATTACATGAGGTAGTAGTTGTAAAGCATTTAGCAAATTTTGGCACATAAGAAGGCCTTAACAAATGTCAGCTATCATTATCATTACAGGGTAGAGAAGCTAAAATGATTTTAAATGACGTGCTTTAATTTATAGCCCTGCCCTCAAAACCTTTGTTCCTAATTTTCAATTAGGATATAAGCCTTGTGAAAACAAAGACCTTCTCTGCTTGCTTCTCTGTCGTCCTCAGCACCTAGAACAATTTTTAGCACATAGTAGATGCCTAATAAATATTTGGCGAATTAATGAATTCTAGGGACATTTTCTCTGAATAACATCTAGGTTTAGTTACTTCAGCTACTTGAATCTTTTTTTTTCTTTACTGTTGTTTATATGAATTTGCACTTAAAAAATAGTTTTTATGTTGTGTCTTTGATCTTTTCAGGTATCCTTGTTTCCTTCTACATTGTAAGTCTCCAAGAGTGGGAGACTGTGATCTCTCCTATGGGAATCTCCCTATAGCTTCTAGTATGGTATTTCTTTTTTTAAATACAGTTATTAGTGCTTAGTAATTACTGACAACTGACTGTAAAATTCACTTGTATTCAACATTAATTTTTTGAGCAAAAACTAGTAGTGCAGTGGTGTCATTTCCAACTCTTAAGAAGTTGTGAATTTGTAGGTGCAGGTGCAGTCTTTGGTGGCAAGAGACACCTTATTACTATTGTAAACGTTGATCTTTGCACTTGAAATAGCCCTCTCCTTCCTCCCTGTCCCTTTCTACCAGATGACACACCACTCATTCTTCAGGGCTCAGTCTCCTGTCAAGTCTTTCTTCCTTTATGTAAGTCTTTCTTCCTCTTTATGTAAATCTCTTCATGGAAGAAGTAGATAACTTTTGCAAATGGGGTGATTTTTTTTTTTTTTTTTTTTTTTTGAGACAGACTAGCTCTGTCGCCCAGGCTGGAGTGCAGTGGCCAGATCTCAGCTCGCTGCAAGCTCTGCCTCCCGAGTTTACACCATTCTCCTGCCTCAGCCTCCCGAGTAGCTGGGACTATAGATGCCCGCCACCTCGCCCAGCTAGTTTTATGTATTTTTTAGTAGAGACGGGGTTTCACCGTGTTAGCAAGGATGGTCTCGATCTCCTGACCTCGTGATCCGCCCGTCTCAGCCTCCCAAAGTGCTGAGATTACAGACTTGAGCCACCGCGCCCGGCCCAAATGGGGTGATTTTGAGGGACGACATTCCACACTGATAGAAGAGCTGATGCAAAGACATGGTAGGAAAGGGCCAGGTGTTACGGGAATATGATAGTAGATATTATATGTTATCTTATTTGTCATGGCTCTTATTAATAGGGGCAAACAAGAGAGTCCATTCTAGCAAGTTTAAGCAAAACAGATTTATTAAAGAATATCAGAGAGATTTAGGAATCTTTGGGAGAATTGAAGAAATGGACGCAGGCTGGGCTTCCAGGAACAAACTCCCCAAACTACATTAAATAACTGAGTCCTCAAGGATGTTGCTCTTTGCCAGAATCAGGAACCTGTTGCTACAGTTGCTAGATAGAGAGCTATGCTGCTGCTGCTGCAGTTTGTTCCAACAAAAGGGATGTTCTGTGCCAGTCTCTCCCATCATCCAATTTAGTTCCAATCAGTATCTAGTCTGAGAGCATCTGATTGGCAGAACCTAAATCACATTTAGAAGGAAATCTGAGAAGTAATGTTTTTTTGTTTTCGACCTCTGTAGTGCCTGCTAAGCTAGAAAGGAGTTGGAATACGTGTTGAGCAAAGCGGTGTACACATTGCGCCCTAGAGAATAGTCAGGTGGCTGTACCCTCTTCTAGTACCAAATTGTGTATCATTTGGAATTCTGTAAACAGAAATTCTGACTCAAATTTGGCTGAAATCATGTTGAAGTGTTTTTTTTTTTTTTTTTTTTTTTTTGAGACGGAGTCTCGCTGTGTCGCCCAGGCTGGAGTGCAGTGGCGCAATCTCGGCTCACTGCAAGCTCTGCCTCCCGGGTTCACGCCATTCTCCTGCCTCAGCCTCCCGAGTAGCTGGGACTACAGGCACCCGCCCCTGCGCCCGGCTAATTTTTTCTATCTTTAGTAGAGACGCCGGGCGTGGTGGCTCACGCCTGTAATCCCAGCACTTTGGGAGGCCGAGGTGGGCGGATCACAAGGTCAGGAGATCGAGACCATGTTGAAGTTTTTACCATACTTGTGTTACCTTTATCCACAAGCTGGCTTCCATCATGGTAGTAAATTGACTGACAAGACCAGCTGGGGAGATAAGCTTTTTTATTCACCAGTGGATGAGAGAGAAAGGGAGAGAGATTGACTGACTTTATTTCACAAAATGGGCACAAATTTCTTCTCCTCAGTCAAATTGAATCAATATAGATCACCTGCCCATCCCTGAACTACAAGAGTTTCTAGGGACATGCCAGGTGCTGATTGAGTAAACCTAAATCTGATTCAAGAACTAATCACTGGCAAGGAGAATGGAATTACCATGTTTGGTTTGGATGTACAATCAGGACCTACTCTTGGAGCTAGGAATGGGGTCAGCTTTCTTTGAGGACAGTGGTTCTCAAAGTGTTGTGTTCTGGGAACTTGCTAAAAATGCAAATTCTGGAGCCACATCTCAGACTTACGAATCAAAAACTCTGGGTGTGGGACCCAGGAATCTATGTTTTAACAGGCCCTCCAGATGATTTTGGTTTCTTGCTAAAATTTGAGAACTGCCTTAGAAACTGTTTGATGAGGGATGAACACCTGATAGAAAAAAGGTCTGGGCTCTGTTAGGAAAGGAGAAGAAGGGAATGGATGCTGGGTAGGCAGCCAACAGCATCCATTTCAAAACTGGAAAGATGGATAGGGACCAGTTCATGAGGAATCTTGAATGTCTAGCTCACAAGGTGGTGGTTGTTGTGAGATATAAAACTGGATAATGTGTGTCTGAGGGACCTGTACAACGAAGGAGATAGGTTATAATACGGATAGAGTATATTGAACTTGGAGCCAGAGTTTGGATTCTCATCCTGGTCTTTTTTACCTCATTGAGTTTCAGACTCCCCTTCTGTAAAATAGGGAATATAACCACTGGGGTGTTAAGACAATTAAATGAACAAATATATGTGGAAGTACCTAGTTCATAATGTAGCATATTAATAGGTAAAGATCTAGAGAATATGAATGATGATACTTGGCTAAAGTAGTATGAATTTTATTTACTTATTTATTTATTTGTTTAGTTTTTCGAGACAAGGTCTTGCTCTGTCACATAGGCTGGAGTACAGTAGCCTGATTATAGCTCACTGCAGCTTCAACCTCCTACCTCAGCCTGCCAAGTAGCTGGGACTACAGGCACCGGCCACCATACCCAGTTAATTTTTTTGTATTTTTTTGAAGAGATGGGGTTTCGCCATATTGCCAAGGCTGGTCTTGAACTCCTGAGTTCAAGCAGTCCTCCTGCTTCAGCCTCCCAAAGTGCTGAGATTACAGGTGTGAGCCACTGCACCCAGCCTGGTGTTGGAACTTTGATCATATTCAGATCAGCTCTGGTTTAACTGCATGAACATGGGTTCTGCCTCTGCAGTCTTACCCTGGGGCATTATATGAATTATTTACTTCGACTGTTAAACAGGGATAGTGCAGTTCCTTTTGCTCTTGTAACTAATATGTATTCAGCTTGCTGTGACCATACATATTTTATGTTCTTCCCTGGCACTATAATTCATTCCTTTTTATTTTCTTCTGTGAGGTAATTAAAATTTGTAATACCATGCCCTTTTCCCTCTTGTTTTTTGTTTTGTTTTGTTTTTTTAAAAAATATATCTCACATTTTCTAAATATAGAATACTTACAAGTTCATGTTAAGTTTGAGTGGGAAAAGTGTTTAGAATCGGTTTGGACTCGCTCCCTTGCTTTATATATGAAGAAACTAGGGCAGACAGGGAAATAATTTTTCCAAAAAAAATTTTTTTTTGAGACTGAGTTTTGCTCTTTTCGCCCAGGCTGGAATGCAATAGTGCAATCTCAGCTCACTGAAACCTCCGCCTCCTGGGTTCAAGCGATTCTCCTGCCTCAGCCTCCCAAGTAGCTGGGACTATAGGCGTGCACCATACACCTGGCTAATTTTTGTATTTTTAGTAGAGATGGGGTTTTACCATATTGGCCAGGCTAATCTCGAACTCTTGACCTCAGGCGATCTGCTTGCCTCGGCCTCCCAAAGTGCTGGGATTATAGGCATGAGCCACCACACCTGGCCTCCAAAATCTTATATATCCCATTTCTTCCTTCTTGGCATGGAAGAATTTACATCCAGGGCTTTCATTTTTTTGTTCTGTAATATTAGTCAAAAGTCATTTGTAGATTGTTTAGATCTGGTGGGATTTAGTTAAAGTCATAAGCCTGATTTGCTGTAAGTGAGGCAGAGCTGATGTGCCAACCTAGGAAGAGAGAAAGCTAGTGAATAGAAGTGTTAGGGATCCACTAAGAAGTGTTCTATCTTAGATCCTACCATGGACATACTCTTTACTCCTACTTGGTATGTTATTAGATATGCCAACACTGTTATTAGGTGGCTTATGGCTTTTTCTTTGTTTTTATCTAGGGTGTTTGAGGAAGGTAAATATGCATTTGAATGGGTAATTTCTAGTCTTTGGTGCTGAGCATTTTCCACCTTTGTCTATACTGTAAATAACCAGTCTTTTTTTTTTTTTTTCTTTTAGAAAGTTACTGCTTGAGTGGCAAGGAAACTAGAGAAACTGCTTCTCATAGACTAGTTGGGTTACTGGCTGAAGGGGACCCTAGGAGATGTCTAATTCAACATCCTTATTTTATGGATGAGAAACTGAAGCCAAGAGAAGAAAAGCAGCGCATTCAATATTATATAATGTAAGTTAGTTACAGAGTCAAGACCACATCTCAGCACTTCTGACTCCCTATTAAGTATATTTTCACTACACCTCTCTGCAAGGCAAGTATAAGAGGAATTGTGGGGTAGTGTAAAGAGTGCAGATTTGAGGGCCTGAAATCTGAGTACAAACTGTGGCTCTGCCACTTACTGACCTGTTTCTCAGAAAGTAATATCACTTCCTTAGGCACCAGTTTCCTATCTGTAAAATGAAATTATGTTGATACTCTGCCTCACAGGGTTATCATTAGAATGAAATACGAATTGCAGGGGAAAAAATGAAATGAAGACTTCAAAGTGGACGTGGCCAATTTACTTATGAATTTTAGCTCCATCACTTATTAACTGTGTGATTTTGGGCAAGTCACTTAATTTCGGTGAACCTAGTCTTTTCTTTATAAAATTGAGACAATAATAGCTCTCTTACGGGGTTGTTTTGAGGATGCTAATATATATAAATATAGGGGAAAAGAAATATTTTTCCCATTGCTATGTTCATGGCTGAGGCTCCTGTAACAAAAGACATTAACGAGAGAAAAGCATACAAATATATTTAATACAAGTTTTACATGACATGGGAGTCTTCTTAAGGAAATGAAGACGCAAAGAAACAGGCAAACTTGTGTATTTTTAGGTTTAGGTTTGATGGAAGAAGTGGGTAGTCATGGAGAAATATGATTGGACAAAGATGGTATGATGTAATGGTAATAAATAGGATCAGGGTTGGAGGGAGCTTAGCAAGGCCGGTTTGTTCAGATTTTTCTGTATGTCCCTGTGTTTTCAGAGAAAAATGAGCCTTTCCTCTGGAAATAAGGAGGGTACCTCTTGAATGAGGATCTGATGACCTGCTTCAGGGGAGAAGGGTGAGGAGAAGCTGGGAGTGAGAATACTTTCCTGTGTCTGCTGTTTTCTCATATGCTAAGATATAAAGCATTCAAAGTAGTGGCTGGAACATAATAGGTAGTCAATAAATATTTGAGATATTCTCAGAAGACTTAGTTCTATCTTCTCAGAACTGTTTCCCTAAAGTCTTAAAATAAATATATCAGAACTTCTTGTTCTGTGGTTTTAAAGTGTTTTGTGGAGTTTGATTCCAGAGGCTATAGGTGGTGTAAGGTATGAGCTTTGCTGTTAGTCAGATTTCCATTCTAAACTCCTGTGGCACATAGGCAAGCTCTTTTGCCCAGAGAAGGGCCTCTAGAGATGGCAGGTTTTGTGGTAAATGGATTGAAAAAGAGGAGGAGGAAACTTGGTAACTGGGAAACTTGGGTCACTTCTGCAGGCAGTTGCAGCCCACTGTATAGCAGTATGTCAGGACCTTAGTGGTGAAACCATTTTTCGTTGTGATCTCAGTCTCTGATATTCTCGGTGTCTCAAAAGCTGGAACCAAGTCTAAGTCCTCTGCTGCTTCAACACCTGACCCACAGTAGATATGCCAATATAGTTTTTTGAAGGAATATCTATGTAGAGTGGAGAACTTCTGTGGCCCATGGAGTTCCATAAATCCCTGATGGCTCCTAATTCTTCATCCCAGCTTCACCTTGCAGAGATATTTGTATTTAACAAGGCTTTTCTAGTCTTTAATCATAAGGATTTGCAGGATTTCAGGTCTTGGGTTTTTTAGGCCTTGCTCTGCTGCCTACTTCCCTTTGCAAATATGGGCAGGCCAGACAGCTATTTCCTTCATCCCTAGTCACTGTGTGGGACCTGCCAGGTTCTTTCAGGTTTTTAATGCTGGGGTGGGGCTTGTGGTTTTAATGCATGAGAGTTGGGGAACATGAAACCCACATGATCAGGCAAACATCATTCTCTCAGTGGGTCCAGGGTTATGAGAAAACATAATGCTGGGATGTTCTTTCTTCCCAACTCTACCCCTAGAGTTGATACTCTTATGTAAGCCATTAATTCAGTAAATACCTTCTGAGCATATATACTGTGGATCAGACATTCTGCTGGGTGCTTTAAATAATTATCTTTCCAAATACTCACAAGTTAATACTTTCAGTTAGACTGAGGGTATTGCTTTCAATTTCACAGAAAAGGAGTCTGAAGTTTAGATGAAAGGAAATTACTTGCCTTAGCTAGTAAGGGCAGACCCAGGATTTGAAACAAAGTCTTCATGACTGAAAGATAATCATCAATTGTCATGCTTGTCTATGCTGTCAGAATGGGAGCTCCTTGAAGATGCATGTATGTCTGATTTGAATCTTTGCTCCCTGTTCTCAGCACAGGGCTGAAACAGATGTTTTTTTTAAAAAATTGAATATGTAATACATTGGAAAGTCCTAGATAGAATAGGGCAATTGGGGTGACGGTATTGAGAAACTGTTTCCTAGTCCACATTATTTCCCTGGAGAAGCTCCAGTCCTTAAGGTGATTTTTTTTTTTTTTTTTTAAACCTATGGGATTGGAAAGGAAAGGATTAAGCATTATTAATTCCAGCAACTCATAAGGAAAACTAACACAAACATTGTAATGCCTTAAGGATCTTTGTGTCTCATTGGGAAAATAACACCTCCTTCACTGTGTTATTTTGAGGAAAAGTGAGATAATACAAGTAAAAGAGTCTGCCTGAACTCTAACGTGTTATGTTAAGTTGTTTTCATGCCTGGCTTTACCTGCCCTATCCCCTTTCTGGGCTTCAGTTTCTGTATGTGTACAGTGAGATGTTGAACTGAATGGTCTAGCTGCTCTTCCTTCCTTCATTAACATAAGAACAGGTAGTTGATGCCTCTAATGTTCTTATTGTTTCCATTGCCCATTTCTCCTTAAGCCCACTGCCTAGTTTCCTTTAAAGTTGTTGCCTGCTTTAGTTTTCTTTTTAAGCTGTTTCTGTGTGGGCTAGTGTTCCCTTTTGAGGTTGAATTGAATTGTGTAAGGCCTCAGGAAGTGGTGGAAGCACCTTCCTCAAACCTGGTTGCACCAAAGGCCCATCAAGTCAAGTCTTGTCCCCAAAGAGGAAGAGAAAGCCTGGGGTTCTTAGCCCAGGCTAAGATCGAAGGAGTTTCTCTTTTGAGCTTTCTGGGTTAATTTCAAAACTTACAGAAGGGACATTTTCTTTTAAATTTCAAGCACTCATTCTGTATATCATTAATATTCCTTAGCCATTTTTGTATAATATCATTCTGTAATTTCTATCCACCTTCTTTAATCTGTCCCTTGGATCAGACAAAATGAATTCAACCTTTGCTGCACATGACAATTCTTTATAATCATAATAGTGATTTTATTACTGTTCTTCTCCAGCTGAATAGTTTCAAGAGTTTCTCAGATAACTACCTCTTTTTGCCTATTACACCACTTTTCTCTCCACAAAAAACTTCCCAAGGATAGTCCCTTCCTTATGCTAATCTTACTTCTGTTTCTGTATAGCCTATCACTTCTTTGTAAGTTTTCACACTATTACTGAAATATGCCAAACATTCTTTCTCATGTTCCCTTAACTTGTATCTGATAGCTTTTTGTTTGTTTAACATGTTTTCCTTTGTTTGCTGTACTTACACTCAACAACCTTCAAGACCCACTTCAAATATCTCTGTCTCTGATGCCTTCTCTGACATTGTCCTCCTGTCCTAGGCAGAATTAATATTTCTTCCTTCAGTGTTCATGTGTTACTCTATTCTAATAGCTGTGACATCATTTATTATATTATACTTGTTTGTACAGTGTTACATTTTGTGTTGTACTATATTGTAATTACTTTGTGTATTCTGCCTCTCCTTAAACACTTCTTCAAAACAACCATTCCAAAGTTAGAAATACGTAGCAAATAGTAGGTGGTCAATACAAGAGGAAAGTACCATGCATTGAGTGCCTTACTGCTGTGCAAGTTGCCTAATAAATATTCCCAATCCTCACAACAGGTCTCTGACATATTTTCCCATTTTTTTCCCATATGAGTCTCCCATTTTACATATAAGGTAATTGAGGCCCAGAGAGATTAAATGATTAATTTCTGATCTCACAGCTGGTAACTCAGAGAATTGGGATTCAAACCCAAGTTTGCTGACTCCACAGCTTGAGTTGTATTTGGAACTATTCTTCTGACTCCTAATTCAGTATTCTTTCTGTGCACATCAAAAACACACAAATTGAGTATGTAGATGTGTTTAATGCAGTGATGGACAAGAGTTCAAATGGGAGTATGGTGGAATGGGTAGCAAATAGCTGTGGTACTCTCATAATTGTGTATTAAGAAATAGCCCTAGAGTTATTAATGCCTTAATTGCAACTGTAGGCAATTACAATTCTGTAATTTGGCATTTAAAAATGAGTCTATTTCGGCTGGGCACGGTGTCTCACACCTGTAATTCCAGCAGTTTGGGAGGCCAAGGTGGGCGGATCACCTGAGATCAGGAATTCCAGACCAGCCTGGCCAACATGGTGAAACCCCCGTCTCTACTAAAAATACAAAAATTAGCTGGGCGAGGTGGCGGACACCTGTAATCCTAGCTACTTGGGAGGCTGAGGCAGGAGAATTGCTTGAACCTGGGAGGCGGAGGTTGCAGTGAGCCGAGATTGTGCCACTGCACTCCAGCCTGGGCGCGAGACTTCCCCTGAAAAAAAAAAAAGAGAATCTGTTTCAGCTGGTTAGCAGATATAACAACACCTACCTTTGGACATGTTCTGTTCTAAAAAGGGATGAAAAGCTGCTTCTCTCACACTACCACGGGCAAGGTAGATGAGCTCAGCTTTGACTTGAAACAGTGTTAGTGCTTCTGAAATCTTTCGC
Source organism: Macaca mulatta (assembly GCF_049350105.2). NCBI lineage: Eukaryota > Metazoa > Chordata > Mammalia > Primates > Cercopithecidae > Macaca > Macaca mulatta. The sequence continues at coordinate 77,863,818 of NC_133419.1, read as the reverse complement.
CTCCAAGTTTTGTCCTATTTTTGTTAGGTGCTGTTAACCTACCTTTCAGAGCTATAGAATCAGACAATGAGAATAATGGGATTCTTACCCTAACTGTTTGAACAGGTTCTCACCAGGGAGAGCCCAAACACAAAGGACCTCTCTGGAGTTGGTAAAGAAGGCCAAAATGTAGACCCTGGGAAACACCTCTCTCTCCTTGTTTTGTGGCATGGGCTGCTGATTGATCCTATGTTCTTTTAAGTTGACTAATAGCGGATGTGTTATAGAAAGGTAACGAAAATAGGATCTAGCTCTTCTTATCTCTGTGTGGTTTTGGGTAAGTGATTTATACTTCCTGTGTCTTTATGTGTTTTTAATCCAGTGATTCTTTACAGGTGAAGGGATCCTGTTTTACAGGGACCACACATCTTTGCTGCTCAGGGACCATGCAGAGCTCTAGATTACAGCCTCTTTTGCTCTCCGTGTTCTTTTTTTTTTTTTGGTCACAGCTTCCCTCTTCACTATTTTTCTAAAAAGTTTTTGAAATCTCTTACCGTCTGATGTCCCCTCACCTATTCTCTTTATTGTTGACGTTTATACCTCTTTTATAGCTTTACCGTCATTTTAGAGTGATTTTGGGAGGGAACATTAGTAATGTGTTTTTAATCTGCCAGCTTTAACTAGCAACAAACTTCAAAGGAAGTTAAACGAATAGAAAACTGAAGTTGCATTTATATCTAGAGTTATAAAAACTTTACCATGAAGGTACATGAGAGGATAGACCTTCCAATGAGATATTCTGGATTCAAATCTTAGCTCCATCATCTACTAACTATATGACCTTGGGTCTGAACTCTTCTCTTCTCTTCTCTCCTCTCCTCCCCTCTCCCCTCTCCCCTCTCCCCTCTCCCCTCTCCCCTCTCCCCTCTCCCCTCTCCCCTCTCCCCTCTCTTCTCTCAGGGTCTCGCTCTTTCAGTCAGGCTGGAAGAACATGATCTTGGCTCACTGCAACCTCCGTCTCCTGAGTTCAAGCTGTTCTCATGGCTCAACCTCCTGAGTAGCTGGGATTACAAGCCTGCACCACCATGCGTGGCTAATTTTTGTATTTTTAGTAGATTCGGGGTTTCACCATGTTGGCCAGACTGGTTTCGAACTCCTGGCCTCAGGTGATCCCCTGCATCTCAGCCTCTCAAAGTGATGGGATTACAGGTGTGAGCCACCGTGCCCAGCCTGGGTCTGAGCTTCTTAATAAAGGATAGGCCAGCACAGCCTAGCACAGAGACAGTGAGTCAAACATTTTAATATCATGAACAACAAATATTATATTTATTATCTGCTAGTGCTAGACCCTAGAGATACAAAGATGACTAAAATTCACTTCCTTTCTTGGAGAAGCTCGCAGACTAGTGGCAAAGAAAGAGAAAATACTACTTTAGGAACTGTTGATTGAGCGTGTACTATGAACTGTGATAAGTACTGGAGATATAAAGATGAATGAAACAGTTTCAACCCTGAATGTACTTGTTGTGTAGTGGGGGTGGGGTGATGAGAAGGAGCCCTGTAAGTCAATAACTAACACAACAGACAAGGGAGAATAGGGCATTTACGATGAAGAAGAGAGTAGTGGTATCTGTAAGTTGAAGAAGACGCCACTTCAGGATTGCACTGCATGATCTTTAAGCTCTCTCTTGGCCCCAAACATTCCATGGTTCTATATATGATAAGATACTATGTATATAAAAAGCTCATGAAGAAAAGTGTAGATTTGTAAATAGCTCACTCCAGTGTAAAACACAATTATAGAAGTAGGAAAAGTGATTTTCTGGTTATCACATTCTAAAACAACAGTGGTTGTTGAACATTTTCCAGAAAGTGAACAAGAGAGCGAATGTTTCCCAAATACCTTGCCTGAGGTCAGTCTTTCCCTAAGAATGGTAGATGATACCAAAGAAGTATAAAATAGTGTTCCTGCCCTTGAAAAACTTTGATTTCATTAAGAATGTAGGATATATATACTAAAAATAAATTGAACAGTTCCACCAAGTAAACTGGGTACAAACTTTAGTAGTTTAGAGAAAGGTGGCTGTATTAGTTTCCTGGTGCTGCTGTATCACAGATTGGGTGACTTAGAAAAACAGAAATTTGTGGTCTCTCAGTTCTGGAGGCCAGAAGTTTGAAATCATGGTTTTTGCAGGTCCACCTCTGGAAGTGCTAGGGTAGGAATCTGTTCCTGGCCTTTATCCTAGTTTCTGTTACCCTCTGGCCTTCCTTGGCTTGTGGATGGCTTCTTTTCCCTTTGTCCTTTCACATAATCTTACCTCTGTGTGTGATTGTCTCTTGTGTCCAAATTTCCCCTTCTTATAAGGACACCAATTATATTGGATTAGGGTCCACCCTAATGACTTCATTTTAACTTGATTACATCTGTAACTACTGTAATTCCAAATAAGGTCAATCCTAAGGTATTGGTGGTTAGAATTTCAACTTTTTTTTTTTTTTTTTTTTTTTTGAGACACAATTCAACCCATAACAGTAGGCTGGATGGTCAGGAAAAGAACTTGGTCAGGTAGGATTTGGATTAGCAGAGAGAAGTAGAGATACTGTGGGATAAGTCCTTGCAGTATTCAGACTTCCATCAGAGAACACTTGAAGTAAATTCATCTTGGTGGAACCAGGGAGTTTTGAGATCCCCCAAACAGGGACATTTGGAGGAAAAAGACAACTTCAGATTTTTACTTAGTTGTATTTGTGTATAGTATACTATTGTGGGCAGCTTTTCTTTTTCTAGAAGCAATTTTGTTGCTGTATGCCACATTTCTAATCATGACCGTTAAGATGTTGACTGCATGGTATATAACAATCTATTCTTAGGCAACAGAAATTAAATTATTTTAACTTACGTGGCCATTCACAATAATAGAAGATGTTTTGCTTCATAAATGTGATGAGTTTACAAAGAGTTAGATGGCTTCACTCAGAGAATTTCACATTAGAAAATGAGGGTGAATCAGGACATTTCTTAATCTGTGGCTCTGGGGGTTAGGCAAATAGTTTTTGAGCATGACCACACCTGGGAAGCTTAAAAATATAAGCTTCCTGATGATACCCACGTCCCACCCTGGACCGAATAAGTTAAATTTGGGGGATGGTGGTTGGTATGGGACCCAGGCATTGGGGTTTTTTTTTTTTTTTTTTTTTTTTTTTAAGCTCTCCAGGTTTACATACCTGGTTGCAGCTCACTGGGTTAGAAGAATAAGAAGGAAACTGGATTCTTGTCCTTGCTGTGACCTTTTGGCTATTCCCTAAAACTTTCCAGTTTCAAGTACATCTTTTCTGAGAATAAGGAAATCTAGGTATATTATGTCTGAGAATAAAGAAATCTGGGTATATTGTGTCTGGCAAGTTCCATCTGTTTAGTAACCATGGGCAAGTCACTGGAATTCTTTTTGAGTCTTGGTTTGCTCATTTATAGAATAGAGATAATTGAAATTGCTCTCCAGTGTTGCTGTGACAATAAAATATTTGCAGATATTTCAAAATGCTTTGTAGATTCCAGAATACTATATACTGTAAATGTGAGGGATTTTTTTTTCATTGATAGACAACTTGCTGAAGGTATCACAGTTGCTTGGTGCCCTAGACAGGTTCAGAATCTTGTAATTTTCTCATTAATTTGAAATGTGATTTTGCTTCCTTTTTCTTTTATTAAGTTGTACCTGAATGCCTTCTGTTTTGGATACTTCCAGATCCCTTGGTATCATGAAAAGCTTACTGAATTAATGGAAAAAACCGTGGTCTTTAGAGTTGCATGAATCTGAGGTTCAATCCTGCCTCCATTAGTAACCAAATCATTTTAACCTCTTAAGTTTCAGTTTTCCTATATGTTAAATGGAGTATCAAATGGGAAATAATGTAAATGTAGTTAGCATTTTGCTTAATATGTAATAAGCTCTGGTAATTATGGCTTCTTGTTTTTATAAGGGGCAGTAATAGAGGGGGATACTTACATTACAGTTGGATAAGTGTTGTAGTAGAGGCCTTTCCATTTGACTTCACTGAGCAGAGCCATCTCCTTTTGGTGGCTGTTAGGAATAGGCTTGCTAGGGAGCCTTCCACAGTCAATTTACTTTGTATAATTCTTTTTTTTAAGAGACGGAGTCTCGCTTTGTCGCCAGGCTGCAGTGCAGTGGCGCGATCACAGCTCACTGTAACCTCTGCCTCCTGGGTTCAAGTGATTCTTCTGCCTCAGCCTCCTGAGACTACAGGCATGCGCCACCACACCCGGCTAATTTTTGTATTTTTAATAGAGACAGGGTTTCACCATGTTGGCCAGGATGATCTTGCTCTCCTGACCTCGTGATCTGCCCACCTTGGCCTCCCAAAGTGCTGGGATTACAGGCGTGAGCCACCAGGCCCGGCCTACTTTGTATGATCCTATACTGTTTTTGATACTTTTAGAAACTATTCTCATTTAATCCTCACAATAATCTGCAAGGAAGGTGATATCTCTGTATCTTCAATAAGGAAACCATGGCTAAGAAATATGAAATGAATTACACAAGGTCACCCTGTGAATAAGCAGCAGAAACTGTTGTTGTTTAAGGAGAAGCCCCAAGCCTTGAGGCTTTGGGTTTCATTTCAGCTGGACTTTTGGTTTCATAATGGGAGCTTTCTGATGTTAACCCAGGAAACCTTAGTTTGATGGTTGTATTAGTTATCTATTGTTGTGTAGACAAATTACCTGCAAAACTAGCAGTTTTTAAAAAATAAACATTTATTATTTCACACAGTTTCTGAGGGTCAGGAATCTTAGAGTGGCCAGGCTGGGTGGTTCTGCTTCACTGTCTCTAATGGGGTTACAGCCAAACTGTGCCGAGGACTGCAGTCATCTGAAGGCTCAAGCAGGGCTAGAATGAACTCCTTCGAAGTTCACTAATGCCATTCATTGTTGGCCAGCCTCAGTTTCTTCCTGGCTGTTGGCTAAAAGCTTCAGTTCTTTGCCATGTGTGCCTCTCCATAGGGCAGGGCAGTTCACAGCATATCAGCCAGCTTCCTCAAATAGGAGATCCAAGAGAGAGGAGAGTAATCAAAACAGAAGCTGCTGTGTCTAATGTAATCAAACTTCGGAAGGGACGTACCGTCACTTCTGTTGTATTCTTTCAGTCACATAGACCAACCCTGTGGGAGAGGACTCTACAAGGATGCAAATACCAGGAGGCAGGGAACATAGGGTACTATCTTAGAGGCTGGTTACCTCCAAGTCATGGTTTTCACAGTGGTAGAAAAACTTTGAGACCAGGCTATACATATCATGTATTAAGGAGTTAACTTTAATAAACAGGTTAAGATTCTATTCCGTGTTCCAGGCATGGTGGATATGAGGAGAATTCTCGTATGTCTTTAAGGGATAGTTTCTGAGTGTGCAGGGAGCAGGGAATCCTTCAGAAGCCTTCTGGGTCTGATTTTTCCACTATTAATTTTTCTAAGTTGGTAACACAACCATGCCTGTTTTACCAGCAACCAGACACTTTAGTGAGGGTCGGGAACACAAGAGGATTTCTTTGCTATTGGGTGCTACCTGGTGATACTGTCCTTGCAGGTCTGAGCGTTTTGCCTCTTTTACTTGTGGAGAAAATTACCTGATGAAACTGTACATCTCCAATACTTAATGCTTTTAAAAACTCACATTCAGTTTTACGTGATCGTCTCAAAGGAATAGTGATGAGGTGGAAAATCAGCTAACCTTGAAGTCAGTACATCTGGGTTTGAGTTCCTGCTTTGCCACTAACTGACCATCTGATCCTTCCCTTAAGTATAACAAGGAAGTGTTAAACTAGAGTCTCATGGCTTTGAAGTGGAGCCTCACAGGCTACCTGGGTAAGGTTGGGAGGTGGGAAGAGGCTGAGGAAGTAGAACTTACCCACCTCCATTTCAGCCAGAGAAGCTCTACTTTTCATCTGTTGAGATATTGGCATTACTGTAAGATTTATTTGGAAAAAGAGGTGGAGAGAAAAAAGCTTGGAAACCACTGGATTGAGTGATTGAATTCTCAAAGGACTTCTCAGTGAAAAGTAACCGGTTGGCTTTTCTGATGCCGTTGAGCAAGGAGTAGCCCAAGGGGTATGGAATCTCCTTTTTACAGATAGGAATTGCAGAGAAATGGACCTACATGTCTCCTAAGAAACTTAGGCCTTTTCCTCACCTTCTTTCCTTTAGTTGTTGTTTTTTTTTTAAGACAGTATTGGGAGCAATGGGCATTAAATACTGATGGCTGCATCTCCTGTCTCTAAGCTGATTGAAGCTTCTTCAGGAACAGGATCCAGGTCTGCAGGGGTACAGGCCTTCCTTTGAAAGGCAGAGTATGGAACAGGCCTCTTGGGAGAGGGAGGGGGTCAAGTGAGTTAGCAGCAGGTGAGAAGGGCTGGTCTTCTAAGTTGGCCTCTGCCTCCTTCAGGTTATTTAGCTGTAAACATACTTTCCCTGGCCCATATGGATCCCCAAGCCCATCTATCTTTTGGAGAACAAACTAATGGAGGAGGTAGAGGTGGGAGGAATTCAGATGAATCTTGCTTCCAGCAGCTTAGAAGGTCTCTTGTTTTTTGGTAGCTTCAATGCATATTATTTCCCTTGCTGTATGCAGCAGGTCTTTACTAGCTGATTGAAGCTTATCTCTAATCATCTTTTCCCTACTCTCTGTTTTCCTTCTTTCCAAGTAAATATTCTATTTTGGAATAGAAGCCTGGAAATTAATGGTTTAGTAGAAAGATTCTAAGAGTTCTACTTAGAATCAGTAGAGGTAAGTCAAGTTCCAGGTCTTCTCCTTACCTGTGTGACTATGGGCAAGTTTTTAAACCTTTCTCAGTTTGTTTCCTCATTTATAAATTAGGATTGCTGTGAAGGTTAAAGGAAATAAGTGTGTTAAGTATGGTATTTGCCGTTATAGTAAGTGCCCTTATAGTAGGTGCTAAGTATTTATTATTATTATTTTTGTTCTTTATTTTTTATTTTTAGAGATGGAGGTCTCACTATTTTGCCCAGGCTGGTCTCAAACTCCTGGCCTCACACTATCCTCCTGCCTCCGCCTCCTCAGTAGCTAGGATTATAGATGTGAGCCCCTGCACCTGGCTATTTTTGTTCTTGTATATTTGAAAGTTTAGGATAGATGCTAATTAAATTCTAAAAAATATCATTTTGTAGCAGAGTAACAAAATCAGTACTGAAGAAATTTTTCAAATGATCTTGTTTGATATATTCATTTTATACTTGGAATTGGCACATTTTACACTTGGAACTGTTCAAGCTCAGAGTGAAGCAGTGAATGGTCCAACGTTTCCCAGTGGAGGCACCGGGGATTAAGTTTATAATACCTGATTCTCCGATGACAGGGGTATCTTAGACTAGTCTGGTTGACTGGGGCTAGATTAAATATCCATACTAGGTTTCTAACCATTAATTTGAGGGCCATTAACGTGTGTGACCTGAGAAGCCAGTGGCCACCTTGAGCTTAGGTACTGCTGAGTAGAGACAATCTTACACCTTCCCACTCTCCTAAGAAATTTTCCCTAATATAGACTCAGGCATCTGATGGTTCTTGACAATATAAATTTCCTTGACAATTTAGTCCTCTTTCCCCCTCCATATGTTAAACCCAGAAAAGAGAAGGCAAGTGCAGTATAGCCATGATGTCTCTGGAAGTGAATGACCCATTGTACTGAGGTAGAGACATAGAAGGAGGGCAGGAGAAAGGATAGGACCAGAAAACCCCTTGGATATATATATATTTTTTTCTCTAGAAGTCTGCTAAGGGTTATTCTTTCTGGTCTGAAAAGAGAATTGTAGAATATTAGGGACTGAACTTTCCCTTTAGGGGCCTCTAACACAGCCTTTATCCCTTGTTTGAATTCTCTCTCCAAAGTTCCTGCCAGGCAGTTTTCCAGTATTGGTGTGCGTACTTCCATGTTGGCGAGCCCTTTACTTCTAGAAGCAGCCATTTTCTTGGTTAGATATTTTGGGTCTCATTTTTTATTTTATGTATATCTATAATTTTGGCTTTTAAAACTAGAAGTAGAAGCAGTCATTTTCTTGGTTAGATATTTTGGCTTTTTGGTTTTAAAAGCCAAAGCCCAAACTTTTAAATGATAGAAGAGATAGCATGCTCCTCTGTGGGGCTTCTAGTTTTAAAACTAGAGTAGAAGCACTCATTTTCTTGGTTAGGTATTTTGGCTTTTTCTTTTAAAAACTAAACTAAAGTTTAGTTTGACTTAAAAGCCAAAGTCCTAACATTTAAAAGATAGAGGAGATAGCATGCTCTTCATGGCTTCGAATCACTGGCCTGTCACATGAGGAAACTGAGGCTTAGGCAAATGAAATGATGTATATCAGACCATTGGGTGTGACTCTTCCACTCTGCCTCCAGCTAAGAGAATCAGGCAAGACAGAGACCCAGGAGCTCAGTTCTAGAGCCTCAAATTCATCCTCATGTCTTTGTGGGTGAGTGGTTTTTATTAAAATAATTTATTTTTTCATGGGCTTGCAGAATGTACTAGTAGTGGAAAGAAATTTACTGATCATATAGTCTAGTTTCATCACCATTTTATAGATTAATAACTGAGTTCCAGAGAGGTAAAACCATCTGCCCAATGTCATACACAGAGATTCTGTGACAGAACTGAAGTTAGGGCTGTGGTTTCCTTGTAGCAAGACCTAGATGTCTTTCCATAAACAGCTGTTTTAGAGAAGCTGTTACCAAGCTCTAAAACTATATATTTTTAAGTGCCATGTGACCTGTGTACCTTGAGATTTCTGTTGGGAGCAACAGCATTAGTTAAAATTATACAGATTTCAGTCTAAAAATATCAAGCTGTTCTTCAGCCTAACACAAGAAGGTAAAGGGCTCCATCCACAAACATTTATAGAAGCACCTAAAGGAGCTCATTGTCTGTTTTGGAGGTAAGCCTTTGGTACAGTTTGGATATGTGTCCTGGATCCAAATCTCACGTTTAATTGTAATCCCTAATGTTGGAAGTGGGGCCTGGTGGGAGGTGGTTGGATCGTGGGAATGGATTTCTCATGAATGGTTTAGCACTATCCCCTAGGTGCTGTTCTCATGATAGTGAGTGAATTCTCATGAGATCTGGTTGTTTAAAAGTGTGTAGCACCTCTTGCACCCCTCTCTTTTACTCCTGCTCTGGCTGTGTGATGTGCCTGTTTCCCTCTTTACCTTCTGCCATGATTGTAAGTGTCCTGGGGCCTCCCCAGAAGGACAGGTCCTTGGGAAGGTATTTTGACTGGGGAGGATGGATACAGAGACCAGCGCTGTGTTTGACCTCTGATGATGCTGGAAAAGAAATAGATGTTATTTTCAAACTGGGTAGTCCAAGGAGAAGAGGGAGAAGGAGAGGAAATGCTTGTGAGGTACCTGAGACATACGGTTGAGTTAGTTCTTGGAAGCGGCACAAGTCTGGAAATCAGGAGACCTGAGTTCCAGTGCTGGCTTTCCTATTGAATATCTATTCTTTTGTAGATGACTTGCTCATTCTAAGTCTTGGAGATACCTAAAACATTTATACCTATCTAATAAAGTCTAGAAGGGAGATCCATGTACTCTTAAAGAGTTCAGAGGAGTTCATGAGAGGACTTTTATTTCATTTGTTTAGTCTATATTTGAATTTCTCAATCTTGGTACTGTGTGTATTTTGGACCACATAAGTCTTCGGGGGAGAATGGGGCTGCCCTGTGCATCATAGGATGTTTAGTCGCATCCCTGTCCTCTGCCTGCTAGATGCCAGCGGTAGCTGCCTCTTCCCCAAGTCATGACAATAAAAAACATCTCTAGACATTGCCAAATGTCACCTGGAAGGCAAAATCAACTTTTGTTGACAACCAATGGTCTGTATTCATGTGAACTGTGGGGACAGCTAAAAGATAAAATTAATATTATTATTATTTTTAACTTTTTAAAAAATTATACTTCAAGTTCTAGGGTACATGTACACAACGTGCGGGTTTGTTACATATGTATACATGTGCCAATTAATAATATTATTATAATCTTGTTTAGCACTCACTGTGTGCCAGACACTGTTCTAAGCCTTTATTTAATCCCCATAATAATTGTATGAGTTAGGTACTCTTACTGTCACTGTTTCACAGATGAGGAAATTGCAGGAAAGTAAAGTTAAGTGAATTAATAGCAGTTAATGTTTTTATAAGTATGTGTCAGGGACTGTGCTAGTACCTGACCTATATGTTATCTCATTTAATCCTTACAATCACTCTGTGAAGTGAGTTCTGATGTTATCATTGTTTTACAGATGGGAACAGATAGGCATAGATCTGTTCTATGCCTAACCTGCTACTGAATGTTGAAGACATACTAGAGTAAATGATTTACGTCTTTATCTTAATGATTTAGTGTTGTTATCCCAATTCATTGTTTTAGTTTCCAGACTACTTTTTCCTATTTTATCCTCAGAACAATACTGTGAAATAGGTAGTATCATCCCCATTTTTTAGATAAAGAAACAGACTCAGAGAGAGAAAGAGGCTTGTGTAAGATCTCATAGTAACTGATGCAACTGATTGGCATCTGTTGCACATTTTAGTTTATTTGTGATTGACCATGATGCTTCCAACTATACTAAGAAGCAAGCAGTCAGGTGACGTACTGTACAGCAAAAAAATACTGAGTCCCTGTTTGTGACGGAGGGAGAGCTGAGAGAAGCTTCTTCTCATTTGTCATTTGGAGTTTGTTGGTGAGGTTTTCTTCTGCATATGTGCTTTCCTACGCACATCTTACTTCCTAATTGGCACTGGCTGTGTATCACAAGTTGTAATTATGTTATAATTAGATTGTTTATTTCTTTAACATCTGACTTCTGCAGTGTTCTGTTCTATAAGTTACATAAATGTAGAACTCTGTTTTGTTCACAATATTCCAGCAAAGTGTCTTGCATGCAGTGGTCACTATATGAAAATTCTGAATCAGTAGGCACATGAGAGGTAATTAAGAGAGAGGGATAAATTGACTTAGTCAAGATTATATAGCAGTTTGGTAGCACTTCTGGGACTAGATCTGATTTTTTTCTATCCTTAAGCCCAGAATTCTTTGTACAACATAGTGCTGGTTGCCACATGCCTATCATGATTAGAGCTATATGGTTTTGTTCTGTGGTCTTAGGCAAATCTGTTGGTTTTCTTTTCTGTAAACAAAAGTATTAAACAGCTGTTCTTTTCTCCTTCCCATCTTTGGTTGCCCATCAGTGATATCCCGGTGTGGCCTCCAACCATAGAATAAGTGTCTACTGAGAAACAGGGAAACCTCATTCTCCCTGCCAACCTGGAACTGGGAATCATGTTCTTTCTCCTGAACACCTTCCTATTTCAGTGGTGATGTGGTGGTCATCGTCTACCGATTGAAACAGAAAGCAGAGTTTGGATTATAGGGGAAGAAGGCAGTTGGAGTATCTACTTTAACGCTTCTTTATTCAGAACTGCACTGTGAGTGCCTATGTACACATACTCTAGCGCCTTCTTACTCTTCATTGTAAACATTGGGGTCTGCTCATTTTCCCTTTAGTTTGTTGGAAAAACACACAAAGCTACTTAAATTAGTTGAGGAAAATGTCCTCTTCCATTTTCAGTTATTTTGTTCAGTAATACTAGTGATAAGGGATATCTACTAAGAGAAAATATGTGGGCCGGATGTGGTGGCTTACGCCTGTAATCCCAGCACTTTGGGAGGTCGAGGCGGGCAGATCACGAGGTCAGGAGATCGAGACCATCCTGGCTAACATGGTGAAACCCCGTCTCTACTAAACATAAAAAAAAAAAAAGCCAGGCATGGTGGCGGGCACCTGTAGTCCCAGCTACTTGGGAGGCTGAGGCAGGAGAATGGCGTGAACCCGGGAAGTGGAGCTTGCAGTGAGCGGAGATTGCGCCACTGCACTCCATTCTGGGGGACAGAGTGAGACTCCATCTCAAACAAAAAAAAAAAAAAAGAAAAGAAAAGAAAATATGTGTTTCTGGAAATTAGCTATATGCAATATATATATTCCATGTCTGTTTTCTTACATAATCGTTCAGCCACCTTGCAAAGGCAGAGATTACTATTTTTATCCTAACTTTACAGATAAACTAAGGTTCAGTGTGAAGTCATGATCATATAGATAGGGAGTGATAGACCAGGATTTGACCTCAACCTGACCCTTTAAGTCCAGTGAATATTCTTGCTGTTCTACCATAGTTGTGTATGTGTGTATGGATATGTTTAGCAGGTTTACTGAGATAATTCACATACCATAAAATTCACCTACTTAGAGTATATACAATTCAGTGTTTTGGTTTTTTCCTTGTTTCCAGTGGGGTTTTAATTTCAATTTTTTTTTTTTAAGTATATTCACAGGGTTGTAGAAGTACTACAATCTAGTTTTAGAATATTTTGTCTTAGCTAGGCATACTGGCTCATGCCTGTAATGCCAGCACTTTGGGAGGCTGAATCAGGAAGATCCTTTGAGGCTAGGAGTTTGGGAACCAGACTGGGCAACATAGGGAAACCCTGTCTCTACAAAAAAAATTTAAAATTTATCTGGGCCAGGCCTGGTGGCTTATGTCTGTAATCCCACCACTTTGAAAGGCCGAGGTAGGCAGATCTCTTGAGCTCAGGAGTTGGAGACCAGCCTGGGCAACATGGCAAAACTCTGTCTCTACAAAAAATACAAAAATTAGCCAGGCGTGGTGGTGCACGCCTGTCTTCCCAGCTACTCGGAAAGCTGAGGTGGGAGGATTAGTGGAGCCCGGGAGGCAGAGGTTGCAGTGAGCGGAGATCATGCCACTGCACTCCAGCCAGGTGATAGAGTGAGAACCTGTCTCAATAAATAAATAAATAAACAAACAAACAAATAAAATAAAATAAAATTAGCTGGGCATAGTGGCGTGTCCCTGTGGTTTCAGCTGCTTGGGAGGCTGAGGTGGGAAGATCTCTTGAGCCCAGGAGGTTGAGGTTACAGGTGGGCCGTGATAGTTCCACTGCACTCCAACCTGGGGGTGACAGAGCAAGACCCCATCCCCCGTCCAAAAAAAAAATACTTTGTCCTCCTAAAAGAAACATGGTTGTTGTAATGTGTGTTTTTCATTTTATTGCTGAATAATATTTGGCAATATTTTTTGCTGAAAAATATTCTATTGTATGAAATTCTGTTTATTTCTATCTATGTAATTGTATTTACTGCTGAATTCTGTTGTATGGATATACCACATTTTATTTATTCATTTTTCAGTTCATGGATATTTGGGTTGTTTCCATTTTTTGGCTATGACTAATGCTACTATGAACATTTATGTACATATTTTTGTGTAGATATATATTTTCATTTACCTTTAGGTATATATTTAGGAGTAGAATTGCAGGGTCATGTGCTAACTCTATGTTTAACTTTTTGAGGAACTACCTGACTGTTTTCTAAAGGGGGCGTACCATTTTACATTTCCACCAGCAATATATGAGAGTTCTAATTTCTCCACATCCTTGTAAATACTTCTTACTATCTTTTTATTTTAGGTATCTTAGTGGGTGTGAAATGGTATCTATCTCATATGGTTTCAATTTGAATTTCCTTAAAGACTAATGATTTTGAGTATCTTTTCATGTGTTTATTGGCCACTTGGATATCTTCCTGGGACAAATGTCTATTCAGATCCTTTGTCCATTTTTAAATTGGTTTCTTTTTTTACTATTTATTTATTTTTTGAGACGGAGTCTTGCTCTGTCACCCACGCTGGAGTGCAGTGGCATGATCTTGACTCACTGCAACCTCCACCTCCTGGGTTCAAGTGATTCTCCTGCCTCAGCCTCTCCAGTAGCTGGGACTACAGGTGTGTGCCACCATGCCTAGCTAATTTTTTGTATTTTTAGTAGAGATGGGGTTTCACCGTGTTAGCCAGGATGGTCTCGATCTCCTGACCTCGTGATCCGCCTGCCTTGGCCCCCCAAAGTGCTGGGATTACAGGTGTGAGCCACCGCGCCCGGCCTCTTTTTTACTATTATTATAAGAGTTCTTTATATACCCTGGATACAAGTCTCCTATCAAATATATGTTTTGCAAAGATTTTCTCCAATTTTGTGAATTGTCTTTTTACTTTCTTGATGACATTATTTGTAGCACAAAAGTTTTTATTTTTGATGTAGTCCAGTTTATTTAGTTCTTCTTTTGTTGTTTGATTTTGGTGTTATATCTAAAACCATTCAAGGTCATAAATATTTACACTTATGTTTTCCTCTGAGAGTTTTATACTTTTAGCTCTTACAATTAAAGCTATGATCCATTTTGAGTTAGTTTTTCCATGTGGTATGAGGTAGAGGTCAATTTTCATTCTTTTGCATGTTTATACCCAGTTGTTTCAGCACCATTTGTTAAAAAGACTATTCTTTCTTTGTTGTATTGTCTTGGCACTCTTGTTGCAAAACAGTTGACCACAAACATAAGCATTAATTTCTTGACTGTCAGTTCCATTTAATTGATCTGTATCTCTATTCTTTTGCCAGTACCATACTGTCTTGATTACTCTAGGTTTATAATCAAGTTTTGAAATTGGGAATTGTTAGTCTTCTTTGTTTTTCTTTTTCAAGGTTGTACAAGTTTTACACTTCTGTTTTTCTTTTTAATGCTATTGTAAATGATTTTTTTTTTAAATTTCAATTTTTGGATTGTTCATTGCTGTGTGGAGAAATACAGTTGATTTTTGTATCCTGCAGCCTTGCTGAACTTTTTAATTCCAACAGATTTGTTGTTTTGGTGTTGATTCCTTAGAATATTCTGTATACAAGATTATGTCATCTGTGAATATAAATAGCTTTACTTTTTATTTTTTGAGATAGGGTCTCATTCTGCCACCTAAGCGGGAGTGCAATTGTACAATCTTAGTTCATTGCAGCCTTGATTTATTGGGTTTAAGCATTCCTCCAGCTTCAGCCTCCTGAGTAGCTGAGACTACAGGTGCATGCCACCACAACCAGCTAAACTGCCTTTTTTCTAATCTAGGTGGTTTTATTTCTCTTTCTTTTTCTTTTCTTTCTTTCTTCCCTCCCCCCCCCCCCCCCACCTAATTGCTATGGCTAGAACCTTCAGTACAATGTTAAATAGAAGCGGCAAAAATGGACATCTTTGTCTTGTTTCTGATTTTAGGGAGAAAGCATTCAGTTGTTTACCAGGTAAGTATGATATTAACTGTGGTTTTTCATAGATGCCTTTTATCAGATTAAGGAAGTTGCCTTCTATTCCTCATTTCTTGAGTATTTTTATTGTAAGAGGGTATCAGATTTTGTCAAATGCTTTTTCTGTGTCAACAGAGATAATTCTCCGGCTTTTTCCCTTTATTGTGTTATTGTGGGGTATTAATGAATTGATTTTTTGGATATTAAAACAACCTTGCATATCTGGAATCATTATGTCTTATTACAAGTACTTGTTGAGCACCAACTGTATAAGCTTGTGGGAGTACACAGATGA